>NC_085064.1:8191974-8491974 GCF_963662255.1 Cinclus cinclus
AAATGTAACATGTTCTGAAATACAAAGACCCGGTAGGGTGCACTAGGTATGGAGTTTCAGCCTTCACTCCAAATTTCCTGGTTTTTTGGAGGTTTATTAGAGTTTCATACCCCAAGCATTTAAGAACTCCAAGAAGTATTTTCAGTGCAGCTCACACTGATCCTTCTGGAAGCTGAGAGCAAGCACTCTGATGGTGTAGCCACCCATCCATTATTAATGAACCTGAAAACAACTTCTTGCAAATTTATGGTAATTTGGAGTGCTGAAATTGCATCCAAACTAGGTAGTCTCAGTTGAGTTACCCTGAGAAACTTCAAAATTGCAAATCTACTCCGAACCAAACAGAAGGACAGGATTTCATTGACCCCAGCAGAGCACATGCTCCTAATCTTCCTCCACAGTATGTGGGTCCTGGAACTCTGCGCCAGCCGGGGCTGCGATGGAGCAATCACACAATTGCTTCTGACAGCAGTAGTTTGTATTCCCGGTCTAAACAGTCTGCCGTGCTATGGAGTGGGGATATATCCATCCTGCTTCTCAATGGATCTGGCTCTAAGGGGGAAACATCACTGTGGCTATCAGCATCACACTTTTTTACAGCATAGCTTTCACGACACTGCAAATATTGAATATTGCTCCCTGCATATCTCAGTAGCCCTGACAGGTCTGTCTGAGGCTCTGTGCCACTGCATCTCCTCAGAGCTCTACAGAAATGATCATCAGCATTTCTCTGAAACCACTCCATCCTTCTCAAATCATCCACAAACAAAGTTTTAGGAGTATATGATTATTCCAGTGGGTGTTTTAACCTATATCTAATGGAGAAGACATCACATATGGTGTGAAATTTGCCTCACCAGTGGCTCTGCACAAGCACGTCTTCGTGGTGGGCAGGTATACAAAAGTGATTCTGAGGTGTTTGAAGGACAATTAATTCACTCAGTTATGAGAAGATAAACCTAGACATCCACTCAGTTTCCCCAGCCCCCTGCAAAAAAAAGAAAAAAAACTAACAAACAAACAAACAAACAAAAAAAACCCAACTGAAGTACTATTTGCATAAGTCCAGCAATCCATGAGAGAGGCAAAGTCAAATGAGCCCTGCTCATGGGTGAATGGAACACAGTGGAGGTGGCTGCTCTGCATTTCCCCAAGGGTCAGCTATTGCTTGCAAGAATTGGGCTTAAATCCTGATCAGAAAAGTCTGAGGGATAAAATGGGAAATGAAAACATAAGTGTTGCACCTGGTTGAGCTTGCCACCAAACTACACTATGCATCTTTTTCAGTGTGAAGGGTGCATCCTCCTGAATTTACACAGGAGGTTCAGCTGCCGTTAATTAAAAACACAAAGGTCACCCCACAACCAGAGCTGAAGAGATGTTGTACACAAATGGCTATGGGACAAAACCAGGAGGATTAATGCAAGGCCCCACAGCATTGAAAAAGTCCTGTAGGACATGATCAAACTGTGGCAATGTGTGAGAGATGGTACAATTTGAATTGATCACCAAAGAGAATAAACCACCTTAAACACATGGCCACATTGCAGATTGTGGGAAGGGATGATCTCCACCTCATTTGCTCAACCAGGGGCTGGTAAGGTGTTGCTGGAAAGCATCCATGGGACAGCTGATCCTAGAGGATGTGGTGTTGCCCAGCAGCAAGGGGCAAATTCAATCCCTGTCAAATCTGTAGACTCTGCACTTTCAAATCTTCCACATGAGGTTTCAGAGACAAATGGGTCTGCATCAGCACTGGGGGTATAATAATACTTTAATCTGTTGTCTCCCACAAGGATTCTTAATGATCTCTGATAGTTTATTTCATAGATTTTATAGGCCCCCTTCATCCCAAGCTTCCTGCAGTTTGACCAGACAGTGATCTTTTTCCTTAATGGAGAGCATCCATGAAAGAAACCATGAGTTCTGTGAGTCTTGGGGAAAAAATGTTTCTTGAAAAAAGCTGTTGGAAAAGTTGACTGTGGGTCAAACTAAATCGAGCAAACTCCTACTGTTTCTAGGGTGTGCAATTGTATAGAAAAAGTTTCTTTAGCACTGCAGTCCTGTCTGTATCAGAATTCAATACTAGACTTATAAATGTCAGTTGCTAGCATGGGAACAGATGCAACTCCTCCCAGCTGATTAACATCCCTGACATCTGGAACAGAGGACAGAATAAACAGAGAGAACAGAGGATTTCCTGTTGGGACTTGGCTTTTGGGTGACAACTACCAAGATACAGCAGCTCTGTCCTTGACAGTGTTACTCTTCACCTTCTAAACAGCCCTGGAGCTGCTAATTAAAGAACTGGACATTTAACACTGAATCCCTAGACAAAAACTCAGGTATTTGCTATATGTCTGTCTGATACCTATATGAATGCAGGAATCCTTGATGTCAAGAGCTGCACAATGGTCTCTTCGAGGCAGGGGATTAAGTTCTCAAGCTCCCGGAACTGAAGAGCTTTGAAGAATTTCTTCTGTTCTTTTTAGTGTTTTGGATTAAGTGGAAATTAGTGCTTCATTGGGAATCAAGGAGCGTTTCTTACAACTCTAGCTCCTGGAAAAGGGCATTCAGTGTGCCTCCCTCCTTCAGAGTAATCTGACCACATTTTTTAAGTATGTCTCATGAAGAGATTTCCAGAAGAAGAGGAGGAAAAGAGGTTGATCTGACACTCCATGGAAGAGCCCTGAAGTGCAGTTCAATCACCTGTCTGAGGCTGCCCTGGCCACCATCTCCTCCTCCTGATGCTACTGCTTTGGCCCACATTGTCCTAGCCCAGTGTGCTCCTACACAGCTCCGTCACACCAACTGCTGCTCAAAAACACTATGGAAGTTCCTACAAATGTTTCAGGCATGCATTTTAAGTCTAATTTATGTATGCTTGGAATGTGCCAGTGCCCATAACCCTGAGTGAGCTGGTGTGACACGATATGAACAGAGCTGAACTGTCCAACACAAGTGCTAGAAAAGGACACGGAAGAGGGTGGGATCAGCAGGACACTGGGCTCCAGCTCTCAGGGAGGGTTGGAACTAGATGATCTTTAATCATACCCATATCATCAACCCATATCATCAACCCATATCATTCTGTGGTTCTATGATTCCTTGGTTTGGTGCCAACCTGAGTTTGCTGCAAATGGACCAGAGCTTGTACAGCTCATCTTGCCCCTTGTTTAGGCAGAAATGAAGGGCTGTGAGCCTTTGCAGCACACATGTGGATGTTGACAAAGTCTGTCCCCAGGACAGTTATTCTGGGGGATTTCCAGCAAGTATTTGGTAGGCCATATGGATTGAGGGAGCCTTGAAGAGACTCCAGTACTTTTACTGCTTCAGGAATTTCATCAGCGTTTTCCTAAGAAGGCACCAAGGGGAATGCTTCCTTATCTGTCCATGAAATCCTGTGGTGAGGCCTGATGTGCAAGCCCATATTACATAAAAGGAACGTCTCAGTTAACCATAGGATGGTGCAAGAACTCACCACATCAAATGGCATTTACCGAGTATGGTTTCCTATGATCCCTTGCTGCTTCTTTCAAGTTCTTTGAAAAGCAGCCATGGTAGGTGTCATGAGCTCAAAGTCTTCCCTGTTTTGTAACCAGCAATATACCAAATAACACAAAGAATGAGTCTTTCTGGCAAGAAAGACTTATTCTTGCTCCTTCCCTTTGTATTGGGCCAGACTGTATGATCTTAGCATGTTCTAATTTCCTGGAATTGCAGAAAAGCAGAACAATATTTGTAAACCTTCTGCTGGGACAAAATACATTTTGTCCCACTCTCATGAAATTAATAAAGAGAAGTGAGGCAGATATTCTTGGATAAAGCCTGCTGTGTGGCTAATGATAACCAGTCCTTTGTTTTTTCCCTGCAGGCTATTAAAAAAGAGGAGAGATGATCTAGTTGGTACCACAATGTTTACAGCTTTTCTGCTGAGCAGTTCTGAGAGCAGAGTCCCCATTCTTACTGCAGTCCCTCTGACAAACTTAAATGTACATAAATCTCTGCCACCTCACTACAGCATAGAACATCAGCTTTTTGCAGTTATATTTTGGAGAGGTGCCACAAAGGCAGGAAACAGAAAATAAACCAACCAGCTGTGCTGTTGGGATCAGCTCTGAAGTCACCACAGTTGCACCACCACAGTGACTGAATGACACCATCAAAGTACCTGAGCCCTTTGTCCAAGGTGCCCAAAAAGATCACAAGAAAATTGTAACCCAGATCAGGGATGTCTTGGAATTGTTCCAGTGGTATCACTTAGTCACAAAGCACCCACAGTGATTTTTGTATCAAGGCTCAGAGCAACTCTGTCCCAGGATGGACCTTCATTGACTGGGACTCATCATCAGAAGAAGGAAAGTGGGAACACTTTTGGGCTGGGAACAGATATGTCATCTTTTGTGGACAAAGAGGCATTGAGGAGGGCTCCTGTTTATTACAGCATTAATCAAGCATTAGCACTTTTTGGTTAGTTCCAGAGGACAGAAGTATTTCATGAATAAGCTTTGCTTGGTGAACAGCTGGCTGCAACTGCTAACACTGAGGGTGTGGAAGGAGCAAAGCCCAGTACCAAGGAGGACTCTGAAAAGTCTTTACAAATAAAGTTCGGGAAAATTTTTATTAGTACCATCTCATCTTTCTTTCTTCCCTCCCTTTCCTCACCAAATTGAATGATCTTTCCCCTTTCTTCTTGCTATTGTTCAAATGAACTTTGGCGGAGGAAATACCTGAAATGAGACGTGAGTTCTCCATGGCTGCAATGTCTTCACTGCTGTGGTGCAAGGTCTGCACTGGAGGGGATTGAGGACTCTTGGCCAATGGAAGTGACAACAAGAGGGGCTGGGGATGCAAAATGTGCCCAGATGGTACCAACCAGATTTTGTCACTAATTGACATGGAAATCTCTCTCTCAGGGGAT
Organism: Cinclus cinclus; assembly: GCF_963662255.1. Classification (NCBI taxonomy): domain Eukaryota; kingdom Metazoa; phylum Chordata; class Aves; order Passeriformes; family Cinclidae; genus Cinclus; species Cinclus cinclus. The sequence continues at coordinate 8,196,896 of NC_085064.1, forward strand.
GATGCTGACAGCAGTACCAAAGCCAAACACAAGGTTTGAATCTTCACCCCTGTTGTCAGTAAAGGCTTTGCTGCCAAAATCACTGCCCTAAACCTGTATTTGTTAACCTAAATACCCAAAGCAGTGTAAGTCAGGTTTACAAACTCCAGTGATATGTCCACAGACCTAACTGCTCTATTTTGCCTTAGTGAGTACAAACACCCATCATAGCAGGGAGTTTGAGCTCAGCCAAAGCACATCAGCCACCAAAGGTTCCAGAGACATGGAATTTCTCATACTGCCCTCTGTGTGCTTTCATTGCCCATGATCAATGCTGTATTACAATGTCTGTGCATAGATAAATAAATTAAATATTTCTGCTATCAAAAAAAAAAAAAAAAAAAAAAAACCCAAAACAAAAAAAATAAAAAAAAAAGAAAAAAAACCATCTTGGAGCATCTCTGGATTTTCTTCCTCACTATTTCAGGTCAAGAGGAGGATTTTTGCAAGTCCATGACATGTAAGTCCTCCAAACAAACTCAGCCAGGTAGTTGTCTCCAAAATGAACACAAAATAGTACATGAAAAGCAGCTACATGGTGCTAAGGTAACTTCAAATTTCGCAACTCAATGTCTTGCTTGGACTGGTGCAAGCATAGTCTGTGCATCAAAAAAGGCTTCATTTGAAACATTTCTGTATCTCAGAATAACATTATGGAGTGGCCTTAAATCTGTGAACTATCATTTACAAGGTAATCTCTTGTTTCATTTTATAGGGGTATTATGCTGGTCACAGAACAAGTGATAAAAGGGTACCATCAGATTAAAAATAATGTATTTTTTTCCCAAAAACTGTACTAGTTGCTATAACTAACACCTCGAGTTCTCAGAACTACAGTGTTAAAGCAATCTAATTTGCATGATGTCTTTGATGATATTTGCTTAGCTGAGTTTCTCTTCATTTGAACAGTATTAAAAACCGGTATTTTCCCTTTCAATGTTTTCAAGCATAAATATTTATAGTACTTCCTCATTTGAGCTTTGTTCACTGGTAAGTGACTGAATACAAACTTAGCTAGAAGGATTTTTTAAACAACAACCTTGCTGGAGTAGAAAAAAAAAAAGGCTTTTCTTTCCAACTTAATTATGTGTATTTAAAGCTCCAGTAGAGCTGGTAATGTTGTTTAAAAATTTCTCTCTGTTAAGGAAGCTATAAATATAGCCTGAATTGCTGCAATGGAAGAGACTCCTGAAGAGCTCATACTTTTCTTCGTAACCTGAATTTTGGTGTTGGGTGTTCTGACCATTTAGAAGCTTCCCCCTATGGCTGCAAGAATTGCCCTAAAAAAGCTGTAACATGGAACACAGAGAACAGAATTTCAGCTTCAATCTTCATCTTTTCTGTTCTTGCATTTCTAACTCGTTCACAAGTACCAACTTGTCTGAATTTGGAGAAATTGTGGGTACATGGTACCCACCTGATGCAAGTTGTTCAGGGATGCCACTTCTCAAACTTCAGCCTAAGGACACCTTAGTTGAGGAGATGAGGATTTTATGAGCTCACATTCACCCACAGAAAGCTGCCCTGTAATGAAGTGGCATTACCCCGTCTTCATTTATAGGTAGAAAGGAGCACACAAGAGTTTCATCACCCACTCAGAGTGTGCAACAGGAACCAGGCACCCACCTCCCTCCTCACAACCCCCGGACTCAGCTGCCCCTCCACAGCAGTGCCCAAAGAGAGCTGTACACAGCAGTGAGAGTATGGAATTACCTACCTACCTTCAAAGAAGTGCTACAGAATTAAAGTCTACCTAAGAGTATTCATGTTCTGTTGCATGCCCGAGGGCCTTTTCCCTCTCCAAAAACACATGAGCTTTCTGTGACATCTAATCCCCACTCCTCAGAGTCTGGAGTTAAAATAAACTGTGCACTGTTACAATATGCTGCTCATAGCCAACAACTAATGGGTCTCTCAAAATTGGCTGCTTCCGTCTTTAGCACAGATTTTCCTTAGCCTGGCTGGAGAATACCAATTCAGGGGCAAGACACTGCTGATACCATTCATGAGGCTGCATTTGGAGAACTGCAATGTGAGCCAAATACTGGGGAAAAAATAAATTGATTAAACTCCAAAGCCCTTAACAGCAATGATGAAAGGGTTCAACAGCCAGCAGGATGATTAATACCTAGACAGATATTCATCAATATGATCATAAAAAGAAATTGCCTACCTGTAAGGAGAATATGGGTCAAAGCAGGTCTTGGTGACTTCTGTTATCTCTGGGTTGCAGCACTCCCCCCCATCGAAGTTGTACCTCTCGTAATTACAATCCATGTCACACACCCCGTTCTGCTTCTTTTTGTTGGAGAACGAGTGGCGGACGTGCCGGCAGTCCCCGCCGTCGTACCCCGTCAGGGTATGGTTGCACTCGGGGTCACAGTTCTCATCCCCAATCTTGCTGATGTCGCAGTTGGCCAGGATGAGCCGGTGGCGAAGGGAAGAATTCTTCACCTCCAGCACCTCCAGCTCCCAGGTGATGTTATAGCGGCTGAAAGCCTCGTTCAGGTGCTGGTGCTGGAACTCGATCTGCTGCTGGCTGACGGTGGGGTTCTGATGTTTGTCGTCGTACAGATTCACCACTCGGTAGCGCACGGTTTTGTTGCGGCGGAACCTGGGCAGTTTGTTGTAGCTGGCGATGACGTCAGTGTTGTCACACACTGTCTGTCCGCAGAGAGGAGGGTCCAGGCTGGTGTCCAGCAAATAGCCGTGGTGGTAGCTGAACTTGGTCTGAGGGCTGCTGCCATCCTTCATGGGGGACCAGCTGCTTTTCACATTCAGTAAACTGTCTTGAAGAACGAGCTGAGGTAGGGGCGTGTCGTGCCTGTGAATCGCCTGCTCCATGTCCAACAAGATCTCCTTTTGAGACCGGGCTGTCCTCCAGAGGCTGAAGTGCTCCACATAACCCCGATAGTTCTGGTTCAGGGCATTTCCTCCCAGCATGAGCACCTTGCACTTCAAGGTCAGCAGACTGAAGATGCTGCCCACTTGCTCTCCACTTGTGGCCACCTGGGCACCGTTCACGTAGAGTCTCATCAGGTGCCCGTCGTAGGTGGCAGCCAGGTGCACCCACTGGTTGGGGAGGTAGCTGCGATGTGCTGCGATGGTGGTGACTTTGCGAGCACGGTCCGTCTTCAGCGAGAAGAAATAGCGGGGGTCTCTGTTCCCCTGGTCACTGACGGTGTTAATCCCCAGGACCCAGCCTCGGTCACGGGAGGTGTAAGAACATTTGTCATACAGTCCTATGTGCCCCCAAAAGAGAAATACGAATAAATAAGGATGACAGAATGAAGGCGTTAGCCTTTAAATTGTGTAAATATATCTCTCTAAATGTATATACACACACTCACCTACATCTGTTAGATAGTTAGTGCACAAGGAAGACTTTAAATCATCTAGTGCACCATTGTGGGAGGTCATGTCAAGACATCCTATTAAAGGTAAAGATTTGCCAGTGGTGTGTACAAATGAGATTCCCTCTTCCTGCCCAAAGCCCAAAACTTTTCTGTAAATTCCTATCAACAAAACATTGGACTGTGCATTTGGTTTGCCCCTTCCCTCAAGCCATTCATCAGTGGTTGAAAACAAAAAACAGTCTTGAGACCCAATCCCTGTTGATGTCACTCATCCCTCATACCCCTGAACCCTGTAACTTATAAGGTCCAGAAGGGAAATAAATACAAAATTTAAATTCCGCACACTATGAGAAACACTGAGCAGCTGCAGTCATCTTGGTAAGTTCGAGCATGCAAATCCTACAGAGAGTGAATGGGACGTGTTTAGGCTGCCTTCAAAGTCATGCCCAATAAAAAACAATAAGCACATGGCATTCACTAGGAACACCACAGTGGGAAAGGGCAAGAAATACATGCAGATGGACATCCACAGAAAGATGGACATTCCGAAAGATTCCTGCCCTCTCACAGGCACACTTCCTAACAACTCAGTGCACCATGGAAAGATTTCTGTCCCAAAGTGTAGCTCCATTCTTAGAGCTCTCTCACCTCAGACAGCTCCAAGCAGTGGACAGAGCCCACTCCTGCCAGTTTGGGACACAAGACTTGGCGAGTTAAAGACAGAGATTTCCATCCTTCAGTTCTCAAAGGCCAAGGGCTGCAGGGACACCCCTCACCAAAAACAAAATCATTGGAGCTTTCAGCACCAAATGGCCTTTCTACTATCAGCACATAGAAAACAATCCTTCCCCAGAGCCTCCACATCCAAAAGCCTAAAGGAAAATCATAAATCTCTGACAATTTCATTCCTTGTGAAAAGACTAAATATCCCCTTACCTCACCCCTGCACCCTCACCCTCCCCTCACTACAACCAAATAACATCTTCTGCTTCTGACTAAGTTGCTCAAGAGCCATCTGTTAACAATCACTCATTAACAGTGCAGTCTTGTCTAGTATCAACAGAGCAAAGGTTACAGGAGCATTCACTGTATTTTTCCTCCCCTCTCCCAGCACCCACCTTCCCCCCTTCTCCTCACACCCTGCCCCTCTCCACCTCCTCCCCCTGTAAAAAAAACTCTTCTGATGGGAAAGTTAAAAACATTTAAACGGGCCTTTTTTTCTGCACACTGGTATTTTGCTAGGGATTCTGAGCTCCCCCTTTTCCTGTTTCCTTTGGAAGAGAGATCCCAGGGTTCGGAAGGTAATGTGTTTATTCATCTGTAGGGTGCACTCAGTTCAAAACCTTTTCAAGACCAGCTTCTGGTTTATACTGCTACTTCTGATCACGAGAAAGGAGAGGAGCAGAACCAGGCAAGGAAAAAAAAAGGTTCCAAAAAAAAAAAAAAATGCATTTGCTGGGATATTTACCCGAGGAACTTGTGTTACGAGAGCCAAAGCAACCAATAACCTTCTGGAGTCTGTTTTTGAAATGTTTTTAAGTTTTTCTTTATGAAATAAATCCTTTTACAAAGCATTCATTTTCAGATGGATGAGAGCCCATAAAAGTCTGTATTTTTATGCATCTCAAATGAACGTATTGTCCAACGACAGTGGGTGGATAATACTGCAATGAATAACAAGACAGCTGGCAAGACAAGTCCCTCTCCCAAATAAGTCATAAAAATCTCAGCTTATTGTAATAAGACCATTAGAGCTGATCAGGCATTTTGTAAGAGAATTTTTGCCTGCCAGGAAACGCCAGTATGGTGAGAGAAGAAAAAGTGATGCAGAAATGGGCTTGTCCCAACAAATCCCTCTGAGAATCTGCATGTCTTCGGCATGGCCGGGGAACCCCAGGGACTCCCTGGGCTGTTTTGACTGAGGCACAGACATCTCACTCCTGCCACAATCCCCACCTCTCCTTTACCATCCAGTGACCAAATCCTCCAGGTCTGTGGATCACAAAGCAGCTGCACACACAGAAGCTGCTCTGCCTGTTTCTTCAGGCACCCAAGATCCCCATGGTTGGATGGAGAGCTGGAAGTCCTGTAACAGATCTACAGCTCCAGGGAAATCCACCGTATAGTCTTTAAGAGTCAAGAATTTTTGCTCTTTACACACATTGGGGCTGGAAATATTCCCCCAAAGAACTGATAAATTGTTGTGGGATGGAAATCCAGTTTCCCAGGCAGCACTTAAAGAACATCTTCCTCTCTCTGAAGTGCTGCATGATGCTGATGATTGACCTCTGCTGAGCATGAAGAGCTGTTGGAGGAATACTACAGAATAGTAGCAATCCTCCTTTGTCTTTGAGCCTTCAAACCCTGACGTGATTCAACATGTCTTGAGTTGGGCTCAAAGAGGTGCCATCAATTCAAGATTTACAGGGAGCCAAAGGAGGACAGGAAAAGAAAAAATCCAGTGACAATAGGGACACCACTGAACACACCAGTATGAAAGCTGCTGAACTAAAACACTCTACTATTCCAGTTCCTTGCATTTTCTAGTTTAGGGCAAAGGTCATTACTGAATCCTTATGCCACGTACAGTATTCTTTTCTCAAACTTTTACTATTGCAGACATCCAACTCTTGATGAAAAGATGGATTGAGCACAAGCCTTTCAGCAGCAAGAGTTTTTTTATTCTTAAGAGAGGAAAAAATGTAAAAAAAAAAAAAAAGGATAAGAAACCCACACTTCCTTGTGCTGGGATAAGAAACCCAACTCCCTTGCAAGTTGTACCAGCTCCTTATGACCCTCTTTTGCTTGAACGCTTCACCTATTTTCCTTCACTCTACTTTTGGCTTTGGACTAAGGATCCTCTGGCTAAGGGAGTGTCACTTTTCCGTTTTGTCCCCAGCACAATGAAACTAATTTCAGCTGGGACACTGGATGTCATAATAAAAGAATTTATTACTTCTTCTATGACAACTAATAAGGGCAAAGCCATTGGAAGAGGGACATGTGAAATAATGGCCAGAACTTCTGAAAACTGAATAATTTGATGTTTTCACAATTTATTTCAATTTAGTAAAAGGTTCCATAGCCATGAGTTATTTCTCAGACATAATTAAGAACATTTTAAACAAGAAGAGGCCTCTTTTACCCCAAACAAGGCTGGTTTTGAGCAAAATCACCCCATATAATGGTTGACACTCCAAATTTCAAGTCAGCTGTGACCAAAACCAACATTTACATGAAAAATGTACAGAGTTTAAATTCTCATTTACACTGAGAATTCTTTACAATAATGTGGTAAAGGACATTTTTAGCTACTTAATATCTCTTTACAACCAAAGAGGCCTCATGGTAAATGAGACACAGCCAATGACTGAAAAACCACAATTTGGCGAATGTGCCTGAAGTTTCTGAGCCAAGAAATGGTGTGAAATAAAACTGATGTTTGTTTTCCCCACAGCAATTAGATTAAAAAAATATGTACAAGTTTCATACAGCAGCAAACAGTTTTCTTCACTTCTGCTTGCCCTGAGTTGCTAGAAAGGGATGGAGCTCCAGCTGAGGAGAACACTGACAGCCCTTCCTGCTCCTTAGCCTGAATGATTTTTTCCTTCTAAAGCTCTTGTTCCTGATGCCCAAGGGATTGAAATGGAATTTTATATTTAATTAAAAAAAGAAGAAGAGGTGCTAGTTCAGCTTTCCAGCAAGAGGCACTGGAAGCCTCTCTTCCCCACAAAGGAGTGAGTCACTTCTCAGAGGACTCTGGAGAAGTGCACGAACAGAGGAAGATGCCACATTCCATTATGCTTGGCCAGAGACAGACTTCAATGGCCCACAAAGCTTCTTCCAGTCCTATGATGTTTGTCCCTTATAGGAAAAGTAAATTCTTAGGCATCAAAAGAGTGGGGAAAGCTGGATAATTCAATTCCGGTGGCTCAAAGCCAAAAGCCAAACATGGAAAATGAGCAAGATAGTCTCCCTCTTTTCTTTTACCAGCAAAATCTCAGTTCTTTGGCTACTGACCCACAATAGCTCCACCATCACTGTCCATCTGACCTCCTTCTGGACCCCCTAACCAATACCAGCATTTATGAGACATTTTGTTTCAGAACTTTTCTGGGGGCTTAAATAGAGCCATATCCTTACATGGGCTCTGGGCACTGGGCAGGGTTTGGTAGCATGTGCACAGCACAGAAAATCAGCAGCTGAACTTGTGGGAGACAGCCCTGGGTGAGGACAGGAGGCATTGCTGTAACTGGCCCAGGAGCAGAGGAACAGCAACTCACAGCTGGAGGCTGCTGGAGCCAGAAGCAGCCCTCTGTGGGCAGTTTGACAGAAGAGAGGCTGGAGTAGCCCATACAGGCTGCTGTAACCCACTGCAGTGTTATAAATAACATCCTCCAGGGTCCCTTTCCCTCCCTTCAGTGCCATTTCTTATGTCTGGATACCAGCAGTCTTTGCAGCAGCCAACCCAGCTATAGAATGAACTAAGAATTTCATTCTTCATGCAGGAAAAGTTTCCTCACTTTGCTGAGCAACTGGGAGTGGGGGGAGAGGGAGACCGGGAAAGGCAAAAGTAAAAGTTAAAAAAAAAAAACAAAAAAACAAAAAAACAAACCCTTGTTAAGGTTTTATGGTTTCATTTCCACGAGGTGAGGTGGGGGAAGAGGAAGAGGGAAGTTTGGCTTTGAGCACATCAGGTGCTGCAGAGCCACACAAGGCAGAATGGAAAACAGTGCCCTGCACTTCTGAAAGTTGGCTGTGCCTGTTTCGCTGGGAGACTCCAACCAGAGGTGACAGGACTCAGTTATGAAAGGGGAATTTAGGTCAACAATCAAAGCTACAGTCAGGGGGCCCAAGAACAGGGAGCTAAAGGTTGGGGCTGTTTTTTTCTTCAGCATGCTTTAATCGTTTAGTATCAAAGTGCAGAAGAACGCTTGAAAGAACAAATATTCTACAGGAACCTATAGAAAGCTTTTATCTGTCCAGAAGAAAATAATTAAAACCGACAGATTTGGGTTAAGTATCCCCATGTTCCATGCAATTGGATAAGTCAGTGAAGATCCACTGGAGCAGTTCTTGAGTTCTGCACTGGATATTTCATGGTATGATGTTGAACCCAATATAGTTTTACAAAGGGGAGAAATAATCTCCCCTTTCCTTTGCTGTGCTTCCCCCAGCCCCACTTCCTTCCACAATAGTTAAATAATTCAAAGTCCAGAGTACTTAAGGCAATATCTCCATCTATACCATTTCCAACACAGCTAAGAGGCCTCCTGAGGTCACCCCCTGAGACAAGGAGTGGTTCAAGAAAACCACCTAAGGCTTGCTCAGGTGGCAATGTACTACTTAAAGAGCAAAAAGGGGATGTTTGCTGCTGCTATCAATCTAGCTGAATTCACACCAGATTTTATCCTTTACAAGCTATGCCAGAGGATTCAGACCTGAGAGAGGACAGAGATCTTTTTGTTCTGCCATGAAAGACAAGAACTTCATCATGTAGAAATACAGTCTAACACAGCCATGCCTAATTAACATTGAGAATTTAGCCCAAGGCTCTTTAAAATCAAAATCTTTATATCAGTGTAATTTTGCATCAAATTAAGCATACATTGTGTACTGTTTCTCAAATTCCCAGTCACTCATTTGCTCAATGAGATGCCTTGAAGTCTGAACAACAGCAAGACATGAATTTATAGTGGCTGGTTAGTTATGAACATTACATAAATCCTTCCCTGTTGATAACAAAATCATGTGGGCTGCAAAAGAGCAGCCACTGGCATGGACAATCATATTAGTGACACTCCAGCAAGCCTATTGTGGGAATACACCCGCTCACAGTATAGAAAAGGTTACTGCAAATGCATCTGGTAGGCTGGGCTTAGTGAGAAATTATAGATTGTGAGGGTTTTCAGGTGTAAGTGAACACACAGCACTGTAACCACTGGGCAGAGAAGGACCTGAGTCCTTGCATTGTTATAACAGGGCCAGCCCAGGGCTGGGTATGGCTTTGCCAAGGGCTCCTTCATCAACAGCCTCAGCGTAAATAAGGGGTAGTGGGAAGGTTTACTCCTTATCTAGATCTCCTCAAGCATTTCACAATAAAGCTGCGGGACCAGTGGAGACTGGTGCTTGGTGAATAAACTGTTTATGATCTAATAACCATCTTTAGGCAGCCTTTTAGATAGACAGAAAAATGTACATCCTTCGCAAGGGTCAAACTTCAGTCCCTGCTAGGAAGTCTGGGATCACCAGAACATTCCAGACAAGGGTAAGGACACTATAATATCTAATACTAATACCTGCAAAACTATTTCTTTCTCCTGCCTTGTTCTGAGAAACAAATGGATATTTTTGGACGAAGCTTGGAAAACCAGTATGTGTCCATGTTATTAGAGATGATTTTAACACACACAGACATAGGAGCGGTGAAGATAGTAGAGACAGACTTCTCTTGGATCCTTCTTAAAGTCAAACTCTGATGTTCCATCAGGGAATCACTGCTATATGTCACATGTATGTATGTATGTATGTATGTATGGACTTCGCATCCAGCTTGATTCAGAACAAGAATTCAGGTTTTTGGCTGCCAATTTTAGACACTCCAGTGTAGCCTTATTAAACAGTTGAGTTTAGTATTTATGAAAACCCAGATAACCTTCAAATATCAGGAATGGAAAGTGCTCAATAAGTTTGTTGGTTTGGCTGAAAGGGATCATCACACACCTCTGAACTCCCAAGCTTATCTCTGCTCACTGCCCAGCAGAACCAGATTACAAATTAACCCTCCCATTGTACCTGAGGCAGCTGATTCACCTCCAGAGAAATCCATTAACACCAGTCCCACTTGAAAAGCAGGTGTTGCAAGACACAGGGATACACATCAGGAGGAGTGCAGGGAAACCATCCCTCTTTCACAGACACATACACAGCACACACAAGCCTGAGAGAAAGGACAGTAAGATAAAGGCACAGAGGCAGAAGGGTCACTCACACAGATGAGGGTGTGATTCACCCAGCATTCACCCAGCAACGTTTGGTGGAACACAAGCCACCTTTGCTTCCACATCTCCTCTTCCTCCCTGTGCTGTTTGCCAAACACTGATTAGTTGTCAAAGCTCTACAGAGAAATTTACTCTTGCCCACTCTAACCCAGAGTGGCTTTCCAACCCTTTGTAAGAGTTAATGCTTGAGAGCAACCACAGAGTATCTTCTGTGGAACGAGCAGACATATAACACCATAACTTCCAGACAATCTAAATGATAAAGAGATATTTCTGGGCTCCTTTTAGATAACAGCAGAGAGAATTGATCATAAACTGGGTCAAGATAGGTCAGCATACCTCAGAGCAGATCAGATGGCCAGAGCATCCCAGGAGGAAATATTCTCCTGGAAGGATTATTAGGGGCACATCTGTGCCGTCAGATGACCGTGCACAATACCCATCAGCTCACGGGGAGTTCAATATGGCATTTCCTTTCAAAATGTGCTTTGTGTCTGACAAGCAGTGCAAGTCAATCAGCTGCAGCAGCGCCCGAGCCCGGAGCAGGGCTGGGAGAGCGCCCGACACGCTGCCCTGGATGGCCACAAACACAGGGCTGGGAGAAGGGGAGCTCTGCACACGAGGTGGCTTGTGGTGCTGATCAAAACACACAGCCAGGATTAAAGGGGGGGGGGGGGGGGGGGACAACAACACAGCTTGTTTTGCTTTTTAGAATTCCCTTGTCTCTGACCTTTACAGCAGCTTTAGGGCAGCGCTGGAACCAGCTGAGCAGTTACTACTCCCAGCTGCAGCCAGGAGAGCTTTTACACCGTTGCACAATGCCTGTGTGTTTGCAGGGGGGAGGTTAGGGCTGGAGAACAAAGGAGGAAATCTAGTGGCACCTAAATCAAGCATTATGATCAATGAGGGAGTGGGAAGAGAACCTGGGGAGCAGGGACAACCTTACAACCTTTCCAGGATCAGACAGATGGCCAACATCCACATTATTACAGAAACAAAACAAAAACAAAAAATTCCATGAATGCAAACTAGGGCACCCTGCGAGGAGACTGTAAAAATCACATCATGATAGCTTAGACTTGTCTTTGTAATTGAGGGGCATTTCCACATGAAACAGTTCTAGTTATTTAATTGGATTTTGAGAACATTCTTGGGCAGACACTTTGTGAGTGCAAAACTGAGTGGTTCCAGTGCATCTACGCTGATTTATACCCTGCAAGGGCTTTGCCTTGTGAAAATTAAATATCTTATATGTATATAAAAATATCTTCAATCTTATCCAGACCCAAGTATCTTACTGCATCTGGCTTTCCCATATGACTGCATCTTTCCTGTACTAATAGAAACAACTGAGGCATTTATCAACCTTCAAAGAACTGACTCCAAAACAATCCACAGAGGAGGAGGCTGCAATAGCAGTGGGGAGAAGGGAGCTGATTGTGCCTGTTTTCTGCTGCTCTTATGAAAGGGATCCGGGCCTTCACTAATCCTGACTATTTCATGCCTTAAATTCCCTGCTCCATACTTGCACACAAGTTCCAAACCCATACACAAACCACAGAGATATTTCTGCTTTCTAGGAAACGTCCTGCTGAAAAAAAACCTGCCTCTCTAACATGATATAACTATTATAGTATGCATTCCAGATAGGCTGGAGTCACCACATACTAACCTAAGTATATAATTTTAGAGCTTTATTATTCTGCTCGGTTTGCATCCAATTTCATTTGTTTTGGTATGATTTTCCTCCTGGAAATACCTGAGCCTGTATTTCTGCTCTACAAATAGCAGTGATCACTTGATCTGTGAGCACAAATAAATAGACATCTAAAAGCAAATTCTCACACAGATACTCATGATGTCTTAGAAGTGCACAGAAACAAATTCACACCTATTAAACCGAAGACTGTAGCTGTGAAAATTCAGCCTTTAGTTCTTAAAGGACAAGATGGGACAGCGATGGGCAAACCTCCAAAAGGTCATAATTCTGCTTCGCTTTCCATAAGTGTTGCCAAAGCCAAATCCTTCTCGAAAGTAATTGACCTTCTCAAGTCTGCAGAACTGGGAGAAAAATGTAAAAGAAACAAGCTACCTTGGAAGATTTTTGGCAATTCTTGTATTTAGCTGAGCAGCAGGAAATATCATATGTCCAACCTTTCTTATGTTATTTCAGCCCTTCTACTTCTGGTTAAATTTGGAAGCAGAGCAATGAAGACTAACAAAATACCATGTACAGGCACGATTTTCTCTGTGCAGGGGCCTATATATACATGTGCACATGGCTTGGAGGGAGCAGACTGGGGCATTTGGAGCACTTGGCTTAAATTTGAGTTTTGAGGAACAGTCTCCAGCTGGGGACGGCTCAAATGAAATGAAATCCTGTCTCAGAATGCTAATTGCCTTTGACAGGGTTTTGGTCAATGTTTGCAACTCAGCTAAAGTCACAGGGATAGGTCATTCCAGTATTCTGCATCCCCTGGACTGGTGTTCTGCCCTGAGACAGAGGCAGGCCACCCAGCCAGGGGATGGCAAGCTGAAGTCACCCCTGGCTTATTCTCTGCTTTCTCATCCACTTTTTTTTTTAAGGGTCTGCTGTGTTGGCTTCACATTCCTGGCATTTTCAATGGTCCTGCTTCCAGAGGGAAACCTTAATTTTTGCTCCCCCAAGTCTGTTCTGGAGGTCAACTCTTGGCATCATTGAGGTAATAAAGCTCTTACTACCTTCAACGAAAAAAGATTTTAGTCTTGTTTTTCAGATGGTTTTCAGACAGTGCACTGGACTGTTTCAAAGGGGAGAGGTCAAGTCACTGCTCAGCACATCATGCTGAAAAAGGTGACAATATCTAAACAGGATTAAAAATACCATATGAAACAGAGCCTTACAATCCAACTGCAGTGATGATGAGGAAACCCTACACTGAGCTGGAAATATTGTCGTGATCAGAAATATCCTACCAATGTCAAGGAGAGCCCATAGAAATAGGAAAGAGAGACATTTAAAAATTTGAAATCAGCATCTTAGCGCTGCTTGTGCTTTACTATTGGCTTCAACTATTTTTCCAGTAATAGCAAAAAAACCCAGAATACTCTGCCATTAGAAGTTCTTAGACACAATATGGGTGACCACTGAATTGATTCCTCTTTAAAGATCTTGCCGTTTGCAAAAACAATTAATTCTATATTGAAAGCTAAGGTGACAAATATTCCACCACTCTACTCAGAAAGGTTTTTCAATTACTGACTATTCTCAAGGCTAAAACACTGCTGAAAAGCTCTGTTCTAAAGTTGCTTAATCTCCACTGGATCCATTGGATTTACTCATATCCTCTAGCATTCATTTCCAACCCACAATTATCAGTTTAATATTCCCAAAACATTCATTTCTAGATCATGGTGATCAAATCACCTCCTAATCTTCTTGAGTACAACACTTCAAGACTTGTCAAAAATCATATAATTATTGTGACCACTAATTGTTTTCTCTCTAAATCCTCTTCCATATAACATCCTTCTTAAACTGTAGATACCAGAATGCCAAAGTGCTTTGGCAACAGCTACTCCAGTGTCATTACAGGGGTAACACAACCTCCCCAGTCCTGTTCAATATCTCCTTGTTTAACCAGCCAACGATGACTCCAACCTTTGGCCACAGCCTCACATTGGCAGCTTACATTTACATGCTTTATCTATTCCAACAGGCAGTTACTGCTCCACATTCAGCTTCCAGGTGAAAGATCCTTTCCCCCCATTCATCCTTTGTGTGCGACCTGCTGCCCCTCTCTCTATATGAATGACTTCATATTTGGCTTTGCTCTAATGCATAGTTTGCATGTCCTCAGCTTTGAAAACACCCAACTGAGAGTCCTGTTTTGGTCATTGTTTACCACTCCCTGCACTCTGCAACATCTGCAAATTTTATCAGCACTGATTTTGTTTTCTCGCAGGTTGTTGACAGAAAATATTAACTAGTAAAGAGCCAAGATTGCATTGTGCTGAATAGGAGGAAATGTGGCCAGAGTCACACTGTTCAGGCTGTGGTTCTATATTTCAGTGGGGGAAAGTAAATACCTGTGATATTCATGAATACAATCTTACACAAGTCAAGAGAAAAAAAAGATGGGACAAATAGATAAGTAGGAGATTGGCAAGATGTGCCCCCTGTCTTTCTGTCTCTTTGGCATTCTACAGCCTCAGTCTTCCCTTTGCATCAGCACAGGAACCCAGCATAACCCTGGCCAATGGGGCTTCCTGGCTGAGCACTCCAACCTGTTGGTGCAAAGGAGTGGCATTTGTCATTCACAGCTTCAGTCATGAAGCACTGCACTAATGACATTTCCTCACCCTCACAAACAGCATCTCTCTGCAGGCTGCTGAGAGCCATTGTCCCACCTTTGGAGATGGAAAGGACAGAACTGAAGGCAGCAATTGCAGAGCAGCAACTAAAACCCCAAAACAACCTGTACGCTTCTACTCTGCCACAGAACCAGCAGCTGGAATTAGGAGGAGAGGGAGTCTGCTTCTCTCACACAGGAGTTGCATCACTGCTGAAACAAACACCCTTTCTTTCTCCCCAAGCATCTAATTTATCACTGAAGGAAATCTCTGTTCTCTTTCCGAAAGCACCAGCCAAAAAGAAACCTCTACCCTTTGCAACAGCCTCTGTTTTCTCCTCTGCCAACTGGTTGCTGTCTTTCCTTTCCCCATAGAACATCTTGTTGCAAAGCCCTTCTAAAATAATGTTCACATAAGCCCATGTGCCTTTTCCAGCTTGTTCTGTCACCAGTGTGTGACAAGTGTCAGAGTAACCCATAAAAAGCCAGGCTGCTGGCTCGACAGGGCAAAGGACACCATGTGTTCAACACATTGAAAGTTCTCAATAAATAACAGCCCTGCTGAACAGCTGGTTGGGTTGCTTGGGTTTGGAAGAATGTTGGCCACATTGCCGACTTGCGTGCGTCCTCCTCAGTGAGGCACAGACGATCCTGAGCATGGGGAGAGGAAATACATCACTTCCAGAACAGACCAAAGAGGAATAAAAAAAAAGTAGCTGAACACAAGTTAAAATATTGACTCAAATTTTATGGCAAACTTTGGACATACAGGAGTGCAATAAATTATTGGTTTGCTGATATAGGTGCAAAAGATGTTCCTCCTGAGGGAGTGGAGAGATGGGAGGTGGTAGGAAGAACTGTCCTAATTTCATTTCCTTCTTCCCTCTCATGGAAGACATAAATCCTTTTCATTCAGTCTGAGCCCTCTTAAGTCTGAGAGCACAGAAACTGTTCACAGAACAGTTTGGCCTTCACAGTGTGAGGCAAAGCACAACATTTTGGCAAAAAGACGTTTGCTTCTCTGCCTCTAACATCAATGTTTGAGGCTCAGAGAAGAGTTTGGACCAACATTCAGCCTCCTCCTGCTGCAAGGTCTCTTCCTCCAGGAGTGCAAGTGCTCCCAGCCCACCTTTGCTGCCAAATCCCAGCCCTGCAGAAACCTCTGGAGATGAAGCACAGCCCCCTTGCTGTCTCATTTTGCCTCTGTGAGATGCAGCTGCTGTTGCTTCCCTCTTCTAGCCTGTTCCATGGAGCCTGCAGGTGTTTGCAGATGGCCACTTCCCAGTAAAACTGGTGGTATGACGATGTTTTAAACAAAATAAAATAAACCCCAAGTGCTACAGTGTCCAGTTGAAGACCACTGCTGTTTGAGCACTGCCTCTGCTGAGACACAGAATGTAAACAGTCTGTTTGATTAAACCACCCCTAGCAGGAGGACTGCGGGGAATTCCAGCCTTTCCCAGCAGAAGATCTTCTGCTCTTCAATAATTCAGAACTCCTCAAAGGGTAAGAATGAATCGCTCAACTTCCCTGCATGGAGAAACTGTTGATAGTTACGCTGGAATTCTTGGAGGAAGCTCACCAGTATAAACCAGATCCATTTCCACCACCACTCCACCCTGCTCCTTTATTTAACCTGCTCAAAGGCAAAGGGATTGTGCAACAACAGATGAACTGTCCATGCTGCAATACAAAATGCTCACTTCTGATTATCTTCCCCCCTCACTGGGATGGGAGGTGGAGAGACCACACTGGAGTAGTCTTACACATAAGACTTGACAGAAGATATTTGTTCAGTAAGAAAAACTGTTCTTTGAACAAAAAGCAATAGATAAGACTATTTTAAACCATCCCATTTTAAGGTATGGAGATTCTGCTAGTACTGGACACCTTTTGTAGTACACTTCTAAAACTTCAAGGCTCTTAGAACTAAAAGTGGAACCACAAGTCCCACATCCATTACATCTGTAAAAGCTCCCTTAGCCACAGTTTCAAACACACTCCTTATGGAAGAGAGGGAGCCTGGAACAGTGACATGAGCACTGCATTGACACCCCACTTCTGCCCAAGTGAGGAACCACAGCCCTGACCAGGCTGCCTCCCTTACTGCCAGAGCTTTCCCATATCTGATAAATCTTCCTGTGCATTTTGAGTGGCCAGAAAGCTTCATCAGAGGATCCAATTGTCTCCCAGAAGGAAACAAACATCTAATCCACTCACCTTGTACCTGAGACTAAGGTGCAGTGCTAAAGGCACAAACCAGGAGCAGCCACAAGAAAACTGAGCATTTATTCTGTGCCATCAGAGATTTGTGGGACCTCTGAAACAGGTCAAAAAACATTCTGTGTTTTTCTGCTGCCAGCACCATTACCATGCCTTGCTGATGCCCACGGTCACCACAGTCCTGTGTTACCCACTCCCCTGGGTCCTGCTCACTCCTACCTCCTGAAGGGGTGGTTCTGTGAGAATGGTGTGCAACACCAGATGTACCATCAGCCCTTTGCTCAGACTATAGTGGACAATTATCCTTTGGGCTATTTTAGTTCTTTTATAGCCTTTGCGCAACTCAAGAGCAACAGTTTTGCCAGGAGCCAGAATCTCGATTTTGATGTTATAAAAGCAAGAACAACAACAACAAAACAGACAAAATCAGTGGATTTACCAAGAAGAAGATCTACAGGGTTACTGAAGTCAGCCTCCCTGCTCAGGGTTCCCAAATGCTGTCTATGCTGATTTCAAAGCAAATTGAGACCACAATTCTTCCCCACTCCTTTTCTATTTTCCACAACGATGGGGAAAGATGAGGAAGACACAGAGTTAGACAGATAGATAAACACCTCATCAAAGAAACTCCTACAAGCAGATGCAGGGTAGGAAACATCCAGCAACCCTGCTGGCTCCAACCCACAGCCTGGGCCTGGGTGCGTGGTTGATTTTCACTAACTAACTTTTCTTCCCGTGAACTTCCTCTGAGAGTGTTTGTTTATAAACAGAGGAGGGAATATTATTGCTGGAGAAGGGACAGTACGGGCGGGGGTGAAGGAGTTTAGGCCACAAGCCTGGAGAGCAGAGTTCAGGAGTGTTTGTTGCCGGAAACACAAAGGGCTCACTGTAACACTGGTACATGGCCCAGTTCCACAGTCTGGAGGGATTACGATATAGGTACATGCAGAAAATACTTCAAAAAGCAAAAACAACTCCACATTGTACAAATGTTTCCCACTGCATCACCATAACCATTACACACCCAGATAAAACCACCGACAGCGGTGATGGTGGTTGGAGGTTGCTCTCCACAACATCCACCTCTCAGCTTGGTCACTTTCCCCATTGCATGCCCTCTGTCTCTGCCCCAAATTCTACACAGTCACAGGTCTGGAGCAGCCCCCTCCCCTCCCCCTTTGGTTTCCTCTCCAAAGGAGTTACTCTAGGTTTACACTGGTGTGTTCCACAGCAGAATCTGGCTTGTATTGCTTGCCCTTCCCTCTGCCAAGTATGTTTCAAAACTGTGTGTGTAATGCATTTAGTTAACATTTGCTTTTTCTCCCAGTACTCCTTTTCTCCCTGAACATCTCCATTCACGAGCTACAGCACAGGAGGCTTCCAATTCTTGTCTAGTTTACACAGAAAATAATTCTCATTAAATTATCACTGGTGAAAGGTGCTGTTTTGACCTCCAAAAGACTGTTCTGTTTATCCACAAGACAGATTACATGTAAGACAGTAGTAATGCAAGCTCCAGATTTCAACTTTAGCACCTCAGACTTGACAAGCACAGATGCTGCTGCATTCAGAGCAAACTCCCATGGATAGGATGTACAGCCTCCCTGGTGATGCTCCCAACAGAAACACTGGCTGTTCAGCCATGAGAGTGCACTGGATGGTGATCCCTCCCCAAAAGTCCTCTGGGGACCCTTCTGCAACCTCTCACCTGGTCTGGATTTAACTATGGGGTAAGCAAGTTGCTTTTGTCCTTAATTTAATAATCTGAGATATACAGAGGCAGATTTTCAGCATGTCTTAAGAAGATAAGCAGTTACAACTTTTACAAGCCATTTCAGCAAGTCAATACAATAATCAGTGTGCAAACAGATAAAAAAATATCAGAGCATTCCAATTTAAAAAGGAGTACTCTGAACTAAGGGGCTTTGCTGATATTTGTTTTTCTCTCCCATCATGGGCTGCACACACTGTTCCATCTGAGAAATACAAGAATTTGTGTGAATTCAACCATCACCAGCATGTCTGGCTCAGACGTATGAATTCCAGACCATCTGATTTTCTGGCATCTCCAAAGAGCTCATGTCACAAATGCCAAGTGCCCTCATTGCCTGTGTTGTCACCAGCATGATGCCACCTGGCAGGTGACAGACTCCACCACTGGCTCAGTACAGCCATTACCCACTGAAGAACCATCAACAGCTACAAGGAAACAACATCCTACAGGGATTAGGGCATGTGACTTCACATGGAGAGCAATCCCAGCTGAGGAATAACCATCATCATCCCTGAAAGACAATAATGAAAAGTAACAAAAAGGCTGCTGGTAGGCTTGATTGTTGACTTTGTCACTGGCACACTGCCACATCCAGGACAAATCAGAGCATCCCTCTGTTCCTCAATTTCCCTGATTTTAAGGGATGTATTCTCTCACAGCTGAGATTTATCACCATCAGCAGCAAGAAGTTTTGTGGCAAGTTCAAGACTATAGAACCATAGTCTTCCTGTAATGATACAGAAAAGTATTAGCAATAGGATACACTAGTAGAGGAGGAAAAAACAAAACAAACAACTCCATTGAAAACTAAGTAACAGTGGTAGCAGCAAAGGCCTTTCCTTTCCATTCCTTTCCCTGTCTTAAATAAAACAAACAGAATAATGGTGATAAAATCTGTTTCCTCAATTCAGTGGATGATCTTTGTGAATACGTTTCCAACACTAACAGCAGAGAACAGACAAGGAAGAAAACGAAGGAGGAAAGGAGCCTGCAGCTGATGCTTGGTGTCGGGAACAGGGCTGCTCTTCTCCCAATTCCATGACGACAGAAGACTCCTGGGAATCAGATGAGGGAGGGGAAGATGGGTCAGAAGAGAGAAATCCATATGGGAAAGTGATTTCAAGCAAACAGAGAGACAATAAATTAGATAAGGAAAAGGAGGAAAAACACGACAGAGGGAAGGAAGGAGAAGAGATAAAAAAGCCCTAAATACCACCCAAAAGGAAGGCTTGAGAGCCCACCAGGCCCCAGGAGGTGCCCAGCACAGAACAGAGTGGTTTGTTTCTCTAACACAGCAATTCTTTTGCCTTCATGAGCTGGTATCATATCTCTCAGCTGCTGCTTCACCAAGCCAACCCCAGATGCTTCTCAGTTTCACTTCCCCCTCACTCCCTCTCTGTGAGAGCGAGCGCTCGCTCCTTGTTTGTGCACGGCGAGGATGGATATTAAACAGAACAATATCAATAATTCCTGGAAAATAGGCGAGCCCGTGAGCCTGGCTGAGCACACGAGCACACTGCCTGCTTACCCTGTGTTCCCACAGTGCTCCCAACACCAGCTGGCCGGAGGCACCAACCTGTGGCCACCCTCGGAGGGGACACCACCCTCCCGAGGGGCACAGGTGGGAGAGGAGCAGGGAAGCAGCGACTGTGCACAGCAGGAAGGAGGGAAAGCAGGGAAATCAAGGATACCAGATAGTAGGGGAAAAACTGAGGCTAGGATGGTGATAAGAGAGGGTGGAGGGATTGGACGGGAAAGTCACACACTTACATCACCCTGCAGAAAAGAAAATGAGAGAGTGGGTTTGGAATAAGGGAGATTTTAACATTAAAAAAAATAAAAAGGGAAAAAAGAGAGGAAAAAAAACACAGAAGAAAGGTTGAATGAGACAGAGGCCAACTTGAGATTTGGAGTACAGCAAAACCAAATAAACATATCCCCTTCATCTGATGTTAGGGCTTCACAGTTTTTCTTCTCTCCTGTCCAAAGCAAAAACAGTCTGCAAAATAAAAGACACTGAAGCAAGGACTACAGACAGGTCCAGGCTGCAGAGAAGGGGTGTAGAAAACTCTCTGAAATCACAGCCTTTGCCAGATTCAGCCCAGCTCAATGGTATTTTTCATGATCTTGACCAGGTTTAGGATCAAGTCCACGCTTCCAGTGTAACCACAAATCCAGCTCCATTCTGCCAAGGGATAATTGACCTGGATTCATATTTGTTCACTTCTAACTATGATACACAATGTACCCTCACTTAGTGCTGCCAAACTTACGGATGCTTAACAGCCCTCAAATTGTTCTGATCACTGTCAACAAGGATAGCAGAAAGCAAATTTCTGTGGTAAGATATTCACTCCTGTTCTATTTTTACCTCAGCTTTTTGAGTTCTGCTCTGCTCCTGCTCAGAGTAAGAGTACTTTAACTTCATGGATGGCTTTGGGGAGAGTAAACTTTATAATAGGCACTAACATCAAATCAAAGCAGTTTACAAGATGTGCCACTTGTGTCAGAATATGTGGGGAAATAAACAAGCTGCTCCTCCTTGATCATTGGAGTTTAAATGCTCTATTGATCTGGGAAGAAAATCAAAGGTGCTTTGGAAATGCTGTGTGTGTGCATGCATGCTCACAGCAGAGAAAATGAAGGGAAATGTGGAGAGACAGAGAAAATAGCACAACAATCAAGTATTCCTTCTCCACAGAAAGGGGAAATAAAATCAAGAATCATATCCAGATGTCAGCAACCCCCAGGTGGGGAAATGGGCACAGAGCATTGAAGGGTGAGGTCAGGGAAAAGGTACATCTTCATCTTCAGAAACCTCTTTTTTGGGAAAACAAAGAAACAAAGCACACAGCAACTGTGCCCAAAACAATGCACGAAGCAAATGCACAGAACCCAAGAAGTAAAAGAGTCCCATATATTTTGCATATATGAAATAGGAAGATTAAGGTATACTGCCCATGTAAACAGTACTAGATGAAAAAAATGGTAGCATTGAGAGAAGAAGAAAATGAAAGAAAAAGAAGAAAATGAGAAGAAGAAGAGAAGAAGAAAATGAAGAAAAAGATTATATTAGACTTGCTGATATACTTGAGAGAAAAAAAAAACATAGAAGATTTTGTTGAAACAGGTATTTTCTGATACATTTTCTCAATCATCTGGAATATAAGATGTGAAGAAGTAAAAACATAATTAAGTATCATTGCTGCTACAAAGGGATGTAGGAACTGCCACACACGCTAAGACCAGAGAAGGGTGGGAAATATTTGATAAAATATTTTTCTCAGGAAAAGGGGAAATTAATCAAAACAGACTATCTGTGGGAAAGGATCAGTTCTGGCAAATATTCCAACTTAAAATTTCAATAGAAATTTCATAACTGTCAAAACACCTGATTCATTTTAACTCTCTGAAAATAAGAAAGCTGATACCTTTTACCAGCCCATGTTTTCCTTTCTCATACTTAACAGTTTTCTAAACCAATGTTTTGGATTTTAGGTTCTTAAGATGTTGTCGATCTGTCCTTCTCTTTTCCTGTCTTACATTAAAATGGTAACTCTCAGACTTAGTTAAAGAGCTTTGGTTTACAGTAGAGCACTGGGAAATCTTCCGTGGCCTGTGCTGTATCAGAACCTACAAAGTGGATTTTCTATGAATGTTTAGACTAATTATCTGCTGTTATATTCCTTACACTGCAGGGGACTGAATTTAGCAGCCCAGGTGGTCCCTTCTCTGCTCCTGTTCCTGTAATTTCTATAGGAGAAAAGAAGAGCTGAAAAAGCAACACATATAATTAGAAGCAAAACTATTATATGGGAGCATTTCAGGTGACACCAGTCATGGAAGGGTGGGGTTTTTTTGTTTGTTTTCTCAGTATGTCTTTTTGAAAAAAGACACTATACTTTGGCGTTTTTTTTTTTTTTTTTTTATTATTTTTCCCTGGCTCGGGCCAGCATGAAAATCCAATGTGAAAGCACTTGGTTAATCCTGTGGCCTTGAAAGCACCTAAACCTTGTTGGTCCTGCAATATTTTTGACAGAATAGTTTAGGTTGGAAGAGACCTTTAAAAGTCATCTCATCCCACCCCTGCCATGGGCAGGGACACCTCCCACTGTCCCAGGCTGCTCCAGCCCCAGTGTCCAACCTGGCCTTGGACACTGCCAGGGATCCAGGGGCAGCCACAGCTGCTCTGGGAATTCCACCCTATGCCAGGGCCTGCCCACCCTCACAGCCAGGAATTCCTTCCCAATATTCAATCTCAACCTATTCTCTGGCAGTTTGAAGCCATTCCCTGTTGTCCTGGCACTCCAGACCCCTGTAAATTGTCTCTCTCCATGTTTCTTGTCAGGCCCCTTCAAGCCCTGCAAGGCCACCCTGAGGTCACCCCAAAGTTTCTCCTCTCCAGGTGAACAATCCCAGCTGTCCCAGCCTTTCCTCCCAGCAGAGCTGCTCCATCCTCTGATCCCCCTGGTGCCTCCTCTGGATCTCTCCTTGAGCTCCAGCTCCTTCCAGAGCTGGTTCCAGGGCTGGGGCAGCTCTGCAGGTGGGGTCTCACCTGAGCCCAGGGGCAGAGGGGCAGAATTTCCCCTTCCTTGCTGCCCAGACTCCTTCTGACACACCCCAGGACACAACTGGCTTTCTGGGCTGCCAGGGCACAAAACACTTCTGAGTTAAGGATGCTTCTGGATCTATTGTGGCTTCACCTCTCTTACGACAGACCCATGTCCTGACAGAGCCAGATCCAGGCTTCAAAGAAGGCATTTCTCCACCAAAACTCCCTGCTCCCCTCAGCTGGCTGCCTGTAGGCTGAGTCAGGTCATAGTGACCAGCAAGGTGTCCACTGGCATTTGGATCTCTGCTGTTCAATGTGCTCAGCCAAGGATCTCTCCCACCCTTGCCAAAGGTGAGTGGACTCAAAGATTCTGGAGCTGCCTCAGCAAACACCTGGGTCACCTGTGCAAGCAGAGACCTGTCGTTTGGCACTGGAAAGTGGCACCTGCCTGCGTGGAGGGTCTGGCTTAGAGCTCCCAGGGAGACCCTCTGGCATCTGGGATTTAAGCTCATCCTTCCCCATGCCACGTGTGGCAGGGTCTAACAGGGGACACCTGTGCTCAGTGCAGCCACAGCCTCAGCACCCCTTGGCACCTACAACCCCCTCCTGGCACCACATGGGGTGGGAGTGGGGGCCTGGAGAGCAGCTCCAGACGGATTCGGATTCCCTGGATGCTCCAACCCTGCCCAGGGCTGGCTTTGGCGATGGCTTCGCGTGCGAAGGCTCTCCAAGGGCTTCCCCTCGCCCTCAGCTCCGAGCCCGCCCTGCACAGCTCTGCTCTGCCTCCTCCAGACATCTCCACGGGTCCCTGAGGACAGCCCTGCTCCTGCTCTCTCTCCAAACACCATCCTCACTGCCTGCTTTCTGCCTCACACGAGTTGTTCTAACTGAAACAGGCTGGCTTGAAATAAATCAGGCTAAAATGAAGCTTGGAGAGGCAAACTCAGCCTGGGACACAACTCTGTGCCTACAGGAGACAGCCATACATCATTTAGGAATCTAAATTTGCCGTCCTTCACACACACAGAGTCAAATTGCCCTCGCTGTTTTATTATCCCTTAATTAATTAGAGCAGCCTACGTATAAGTGTTTTAAGGGAAAACAAACAAACAAACAAATAAACCCAACTTTCTCTAACAGTGCTTTTCTGACTCTAGAGTGTAGCAGGTCAAAAGAATGAGACCAGATTAAATTGGAAATGTTATGGAAAGAAAAATCAGCTTCTGGTTCTTGTCCCACCTTCCACAGGCTGAAGGAAATGTGCTGTTCAAATGCAAATATTTAGTAAGTGACAAGCTGTGAGGGTATTTTGTTCAGTGACCTATGAGTCAAGCCCTGTCCAGATCCATAGTCATGAAGTAGATGAAGATTTGAACCCATCCACAGGAAAGCCAAACCCACACAGCTTCCCCCACCCTTCAGCAATGGTGCTTTAGAGAGTTGGCACCTTGCAGGAACATCTGGGCAGGTGTTCCAGCTCCTGTCACTCCACTCTGCTCACCACAGCCAGCACCCTGGGACCTTGCACATGCCAGCACTAATTAAACAACAGAACTACAAGTTATATATTTGACTTACTCCTTCTCTCTAGTTCTTCATTACAGAACACAAGTATAAAATTCCTATCATTGAAAGATGACAGGCTGTTGAAAATGCCACGTTACCTACCCGCCTATTGTTTTAATGCCAGTGAAACTCTGAGTAAACTCTCTATTGAAAACATCCTCAAGTCCCCAGCACACCCAGCACGAGGATCAGCTCTGGAGATAGGACCCAGCTCACCAATTCTCACTGAAGTGTATTAAACAAATATCAAAAACTTTAGAAGGAAAACAACTCCCCAAAGCAAACATATATTCTTTAACTCCATAGAGGGACTAGACCTATGACTAGAAATTACATATCTTTATAGTTGCCTAATTCTTGGGCATCTGACACAGATGCTTCTTGGTCTCCCACATGCAAAAGCTGTGGCTTTAAGTGAGCTCCACTGTGCTGATTTTGGCTTTTCTCTCCCTTTGGATTCTGCTGCTGTTTTATGTTCATCAAGGACTGAAGTTGGGAAAACATAGGCACTCCCTTACATATGAAGCTTTAGTAAGCTGGGATCATGCTCCCTGTTGGCAGGCTGAGGAATAGAGAGACAGAGGGGAATGAAACCAAAAAGTGGGAAAAAAAAAAAATCAAACCAAAATACAAATAACTTTCACTCTTCAGAGCAGGCACGCCTTCTTACTCTGGCTCCCGCTGCCGATCATTCATCCCGCTCCTCTCAGCTCCCAGCCAGTAAAGAGTCAACATCTCGCTGCTGTGAAAACATGAGCCACCCCACACACCAGAAAACACCCTGACAGGGACTCGGGGGGATCCCGCTTCTTAGGATGGGGTTGCGTTTTCACAGTGGAACTGAAACACCTTTGATTACAACAGCAGCAAGGTCAGCAGCGCTTTGAAGCCCCTCATTTCGCATGGTGTGTGTGCATTACCTAACCCAGCGCAGCCCCACCTTAACCCTTTCCTGCACCAGCGTGCACAGGCTGCGCAGGGATCGATTCCACGGGCACATGTGCGCGTTTACAACGGGATGTGCTGTGCTGCGGGCTAGGTGCGCACATCCCAGCAGGGTTTGTCCAAGAACTCTGCGGCCCGGGGAGGGAGGGAGGGAGGGAGGGATGGAAGGAGGGATGGAAAGTGCGCAGGAGCCGGGAGCTGCTCCGGGAGCCGCACCTCGGGAGCCGCTCCGAGGAGCGCAGCCCAGCCCCGACAGGGCTCCTGAGCTTTTGCGTAACGCAGATCAATGGGTCAGACTTCCAGTTTCCCAACAGCTTTCCCTCTGACAAATGCCAGAGCAGATATCACTGGAGTCAAACAGGGCGGCAATAACATCGCTGCCAAGCAGCGTGAAAATTGGCAGAGCCTGGCACCAGGACTGCCTCTCATCAGAGACAGGGCATGGCCCGGCACAATGACGAACCCACTTAACAGCGCTGTAAAATTAGCCATTTATGAAAACAAATTGAATACTGCAGCAGAGGGTGACGTAAGGAGAGTTGGCTCCAGACAGAAACTCCTGTAGCCTGGATTAGCAGAAGAACTCCGTTATGTCAGGGCTCAGGCGCAGAAGCTGATAACAACTTGGGTCCTACACGAGATTTTTAACAGGCACAACAGGTTTCCCCTACAGGCACACACGGGGCTCCTCCTGTACGACTTGCAGAAATTTCTTATACGCCAGCAGGGAGGGGTGCAAGGGGAGCAGTCGTCACGGGCAGAAAGGGGGAGGGTGCAGAAAGTAGGTGAAGACATAAGAGCAACTCTGAAAAAGAGGTGTATTCCAGTCAATCCCACCCCTTCCCTCAGATCTGTATAGCTTCCCACTTTGTAACTGGGACGAAAGTTGGGGAGAAACTCATTTCTGGCACTGCCAGCAAATGTGTCCCAGTCCCTTTCCCCTCCAAACACCCAGGTGCGGTCTTGATTTCAGTGGGGTCCTACAGATGCAAATTCAACAGCAGAACTGAGCTCCTCAGTCTGTCACATCCCAAAACACTGAAAATGTGAAAGCCAAGAGTTTTGGCAGCCAGAACCCTTGATTTCCTCATTGAGGGAAGCGTAATCTCTCCCTAAGCTTGCTGCAGGTCTGGGAGGCTGTGGTGTGCAGAGGATACTCCAAGTGAGTTCCTCTTGGACCTCTTCCAGGTGTTTACACACAGAGCCAAACCTGGCTCCTCTTCAAGAGTGCATGTGAGGGGGGCAGGGGAAGCTTAAAAATAAAATAAAAATCACGAAGTTCTCCAGAGCTGAGCTGAAGCTCTACGGTGGAAAACTGGGGCATTTCTCTTCATTTTTCACAGTGGAATGTTATTTCCATGCATAAAATGGGTCAAGTGTTTTATACAGGCAACAACCCAACCTCCCCCATCCAATTAAAGTATTTTACTACAAATGATCTTTGTATGTGTTTGTCTAGGTTCCCTGTTGCGAGAAATAGAGATACTTTGCACCAAAGACAGACACGGGGTCCTACGTGTTGGATTAAACACATTAAAAAATACACTGACCCTGTTTTGGTACTGCTGAGATCTGTGTAAACCCCAAGTCTGCCTTTCCTAACTTGAAAGGGAAGCACTTTGAGCCCTGGGGTTTAAGTTAGGGTTGGGAACCAGAAGAGCAGAGTGTGAGAAAGCCAGGGGGAATAAAGCAAGGAATAAAGCGGTTCACCTATGAAATCACTGCTCTGAAGGCACACGGGACCAGCCCATGCCCGGCACCTCCTGCCCACCCCGGCAGCCCCGCACAATGCGCGTCTCCCTCCTCACAAGCGAGCGGAGCAGCTGGGATTAAGGAAAAGTTAAGGAAAAGCACGGCTGAGTTCATCTCAGTTTTTGTTTTCTTTAGGACAAAGCAACTTTCTTCTGAGACAGCAGCCCGCCGGTCGGGGAGGGGGCAGAGGGATGTGCCAGCAGGGAGGGAGGGTGGCAGGGGACGGCGAGCGGGGCTGGCGGGGCAGCGCCACCGGCACAGGCAGCGCTGCCTCCCGCGAGGAAGGGACCGCACTTGAAGGGAAAGGGGAAATCCTCCCTGTCTCTTTAAGGCATCCTAGGACATGGAAACCTTGTACTTTCAGGGAATCTCCTTGCCAAAAGAACTGTAAAACATTTCTTCCCTCCCCCCCCAGTCCCCCCCCTCCCCACCCGGTTCTCTTTCTGACTTGTTTCCTCTTTTTTTTTTTCTTTCTTTCTTTCTTTCTTTCTTTTTTTTTTTTTTTTTTTTTTTTGAAGGGCATTTCCATTTTCTATTTCTTCCTTCAGAGCAAAGATGGATGTGGCGACATTTGTAAGGGTTTGTAACCCTCCGAAAAGTATCCGATTTCACGACAACTTCGCTGCACTTTATCACTAAAGCGGGGAAAGGGCGGGAGGTGGAGGGAGGGAGGGAAGGGAGGGAGGGGGAGAGGCAGAGAACGCGAGGAGAGGGACCCAAATTCAGGATGGGCTCATAAAATTTAAATAAGAAAAGTGCAATGCTCCTTGTTATTGTCCAGCTCAGACAGCTTAGACTGGTAGCTGCTTTGAGTACTAAATGATTTTATAGGGCTGTTTGACCTTAGAATCATTGATGTTACACTTGCCATTTCTAAGGGGAGACAAAAATACTCCACACATCCTCTAGCTGCAGTGCGAGTCCCAGCCGTAGCTGAATGTCGAGGGGTTGGGAACTTTATAAACTCATTTGATTCATTTGAGGTTTCACAATAGCCAAAAAGTTCCTTTATAGCTTTTTGGAAACCACATGCTAACACTGCATCTAAAGAGCGAACAGCGGAGTACACTAAAAAGCCAATAAAACCAAGGAAATCGTAGGGGGACCTTAGATACGCGTTTCTTTGCAGCCACACACCAGTCACATACGTTTCTTTCCATACATACAAACACGCCACTTTCAAATGATCTACTTACGGTTTTCCAACCCGAAAATTAGACAAAACCCCACCGTAAGAGCTGCCTCTTCTACCTGCACCTCAATCCGCACACCCAGACAGACAGAAGCTACCCCAGGGCACTGCCATTTCCCCTATGCAAAAGTTTACATAACTTTTCCCGCGAGCCTATACTTCCAGGCGGTCCGCAGAGCTCCGGGATCTCCCGGAGTATCTGGCGGGGCGAAGGCGAGCCCGGCGTGCTGGCAGAGGCGCTGCCGTGCCCCGAGCGCTGCGGGGCGCTCCCGCGGGGCTGGGTGCGCTCACCCCGCTCCCGGACACGCGCACGCCTCCAGCGCCCGCTCCGCCGGCTCCCGGCACGGAGCGGGGATGCCGCGGCCACAGGCACGGCCGGACCTACCTGCGATGACAGCCGGAGATCTCTGTCCGCCTTCGGCTTTCAGCCACGCTTGCAAAGTGAAGGCGTCTCGGGGCAGCTCAACGTCTGCCTTCAGCCGCAGCTGATCACCTTGGCCACTGAAATAGAGCGCCCTGCTCGGGGTAAGGGACTCCTCTTCGTCCTTTACCTCCCGCTGTTGCCTCCTGCGGGGGACATGCCCAGGCTCCAGCCCAGCAGTGGAGCGCCTTCCTCGGGCTAACCTGGTGGCACAGGTGCCCGGGGCAGTGTGGAGGAGCTGGCGGCTGTGCCTGGTGTCCCTTCGTGCCCTGCGGGAGCGCTCGTCCATCCCACATTCGGGTCCACTGGCTAGGGCTGTACAGAGAAGCGCAAGAGGCAGCAGCAAACTCCAGAGCTGCATTTCCAATCTTCCCCCCCCTTCTCCCCTGCAAATCCTCCCGATCTGCCAGCTTTGGGCTCCTCCTTGCCTTGACTTTCTTCTCTTGTTCACCCTTCTTGGTATTTGCTCTTTTTATAACCCTTCTCAGTTGCTTTTTCTTTTCTTTTTTTCTTTTTTCTTTCTTTCTTTTTCCTGCTTATAGATTTTTTTTTTCTCCTTAAAACAAATAAAAATCAAATAAATCAAAACTCCTTCTTGGTTGAAATGTATTTCTCTGTTCTTCCTTCTCTATCTGTCTTCTTCTCCTCTATTCCTCCACAGCTGGAACTCCTCTCTCTCTTCTTTTCTCTGCTGAATTTTCTTGCCTTTATTTTTTTTCTTCTTAAAAAAACCACACACATACACTCACACACACACAAAACAAAACAAAAAACCAAAACAACCCCCCAGCTTTCTCCAAGACTCAGACCCACTGATTTCCCTCCCCCCAAAAGATGCTCTAATCTATTTATTTTTTTGGCCTCCTTTATAACATAAGCCACAACCCCCTCCTTTCCCCCAACCTCCCCCCCTCCCTTCTTCTCCACAAAATGAAAGAAAAGAGAAAAAGCCCCTCAGAAGATGAGTAAACAAGAATATGCTAATCTACTCTAGGGTGCTCCACCTTCCCAATTGAATGATTCCCATTAAAACTGCAGGGATCATGACTAATCAATCAGCTTGAAGGAGCAGATAGCTCCAGAGGTTCAAACACTTTTGCTGTTTTCCTTTTCCCCCCTTCTTTTCCTCTTTTCCTCTTTCCCCCTATCACTTCCCCCCTTATTTATTTTTTAAAGCAATCAAGATGAATGGATCAATGTGACAAAAATGCTGCACCCCCCTTTTTGCAATCTCCCCAGCTTTCTTTCTCAGTCCAGTCCAAAACACACATTCCTATTTTTTTTTTCTTGGCAAAAGAGAAAGCTATTTCTCCTCTCAGACTCCCCGTTGCACTTTGCTGGTAAACCTTATGCTCCTCTGCAGCACATAAAGAGTCTTGAAACTTGAGTCTCAGATATTTTTTTTTTAATTGCTTTCTTTATTTCTCTCTTTTCCACTCTCTCTCTCTCTCTCTCTCTCTCTTTCTAATTCCTTATTTTCCTCTTATTATTTTCTCAAAGTTATGCAATCAGCCAGGCTCCCCCTTTTGTGGTCCCCCTCAGTGCAGTTGTGTGCAGTTAATCCAAATGTTGCATCAAAGGTCCCCATCGAATCATCAGGAGCTAAAAGGAGAGAAGCTTTTTGAAGAGCATTTGCCTTCCAGAAGCTGTAGCAACAGAGTAGGAACTGGCTTTTGAGTGCTCCAAAGACTCCTGGGTTATTTTTTTAGAAATAATAATTTATATTTAAAAAACCCCTCCAATTATTAATTTTATTGGTGGATTGAGTAAAAAAATCCTCTCTGAATATTGCTAATTTTTCAGCCTAAGGAATTCAGCTCCCCTGGTTTCCTTGGCTTGGTTGTAGCCACAGGTAAGCTCCTGTCTGCTTGCTGGTTTGTAGATCTCTGCTTCTGAGCTGGGACGTTTCTCTTTTTTTTTTTTTTTTTAATCCTTTCTTTTTTTTTTTCCCCTTTTTTTTTAATATTTTTTTTTTCACTCTTGAAAGATCTCAAAAGCTCCCCCTGATGGCAACAAAAAGGATTTTTCTAAGTCCTTAATCAGTGGAAATGACTTGGCAGTGGCGCTCACGATGTGTCTGGGCCACTGCTCCCCTCTGAAGAAATCCAGTAAAACCAAGTTAAATCACACCAAACCGGGTCAAAAAGCACTCACATCATCCTCTTCTTCCATCTCTCAATTGATGATTGTCACAACTTACTTTCCCATAAGTTTTCAACAGGAATCATGCACCAGAGTTTTCCTGAGCATCTTTCTGCTTCTGCAGACTCTCCTGTTAGCATCACTTAGTTCTGACCACTCCCACTTAAAATATACACTATAACAGTAGTGAAAATCGATTTTTACAATGAGAAAGGACTATTGCATGCTCATAAAAATGCTATTTTTAAGTTTATTACTAATTTGAACACTACAAAATACACAACTGGCATTTTCAGTGGTGCTGGGTTTATCCACAAAGTCCCACAAGAAGTCAACCAGAACCACAGCCTTAGAGCCCCTCTCTGTTCTTCAGCCCATCCCTCCATCAAAGCTCTTCTTACAAGAAAGACAAAATACTGGTAGCATCTACAAAAATTTTAATACAAGACCCCCAAGCCATGAAGCCTCTCAACAACCAAGAGGAAATATTTAACTGGGAAATAAATGGTACAAACTCCTATAAATGTCCCAAAGAGTTCACAGGGATGTGAAAAAGACACTTCTGTGTCTGTGCCTGCTTAGCAGAAACAATTTAAGATCAGAGCTAAGTGCTGCACTGCACTGTTCTAACTTAGGTCGTAGAGGACACTGCAAATCAACCAAAAAAGTCCAAAAGTTTAAAGTGAACTTGTTCAACTTCAGCAAGAGCTAAACCGGAAGGAATCCTGCTGCCAGGACACTGCTGTCTCCACATGGCTACTCCTCTGAGGTCCATGGGAACTTTGCACATGTTGAGGCTGGAAGAGCAGGCTCTTAAAATAATGCTGGTTCGAGTTTTTTCCAGGAGAAAAAGCTAATTCTATAAAATCATTGGTGTTTCTTAGGGACACCATGATTTGGCTGAAATCATTAAGGAAAATTGCTGAAACACTTCAATTTAATAGCACTGCATCATTTAATTTTGGACATACTTGACCTTCTATCTCTTCTTACAAAAGGGTTTCACTGTGACCAAATCATACTTCAGTGCATCAGCCTGCAGCTCCAGTAACAAATTCTGGGATATTTTCGCTGCAGAGGAAAAGCCAAGACTTCTGCTTTCTGTACTTATGGAAGACAGAAGAAAGTATGGAAAGATGGGATTTACCTCTAGCTCATAAATTACATCTTCAATCAGTTTTATTCCAAAGACATAGTGAAAGCAGAGAGAAAATGTAATGTATAAACTCTAGATGTAATAGAAAATGAAGTGGAAAAGATTTGATTTTAGAATAGTAAACCTTGGATTCCTTAAGTCTGTGGGTCAGATCTAACTTCCCTGATCAGATGAAATTCTCCCCTGCACAGATGGACATTTATTCTCTGCTTAAGCCAGTACTTACATGAGGTACAGACCTGGCAGAGAGGCTCCTGCCCAAGGAGAAAAATCCTACTTCTGCACTTGAGTGGAATATTCTCCTCAGGAAAGGGAGTGGAAGAATCTTGCATCTAGAGGTATTTTTCACGAGAAAAAGGAGAAAAAAAAAAAAAGCATCTAACCCTAGTTACACATCTAGAGAAAAGAATTAAAATAGATATTTATGACACTATGCCAAAAAATAGCATTGAGCTAAATGCTGTATGCAGTCATTATAAGGAGAAATACTCAGCAGGAATCTTAGCTGAAGCTGCCAATAACTCTCAGGTTCAAGACTGGAGCTGAGTGAATAAATCATAACAAATAACGGTTTTGTCAAATTTCGACTTTTTTCCCTCCTATTTGCAAGCAGACTGTGAAACCTCTCAAATATGTTTGAAATTACATGCCCATTTCTTCCTTGTCGTTAGTATTTCTCCAAGGCCAATTAGCACACAATTTGCTGTAATGTACACATTTTCACATTTGTTCTGTGTTAATTGGGCAAGGAAGTCACACAGCATTATTTTTGGCTCCCTGGGGGTCAGGTTTAATCACTCATGATACAGTAAAATTACTAATTTTACATACGATGGGAGTTTCCATGCTTGAAACTCTCCTTGTGAAAACCAGCGCTGGCTCTTCAAATTACTCACACGAAGGTCAATTAAAAACAATATTTCTTGAAAGTTGAGCTGAAAAGTCTGCCAGATACAGCTGAATTGAGGCCCTACTATTCTGGGTAAGTATTTGTGCATATTTGTCCCCTCTGTGCGCAACTCCATCAATCACAGCAGAGGTTTCACAGTCTTTACCCCTCACCGATATCCCAATCAAATCTCTCCCAACTTGGCTTGGGTTGAGGATGGCTGGAACACAATCCAACAGCTACTCTGCTCAGAATCAGACAGGGCCCAGACACCAGATTTTAACACAACGTGTTGGATTCAGGGCATATTTTATGCAATCAGCAATGGTATGATCGGAATCACGCTGCCTCCACAGAATAGCATGGAATGAAACCCAAAGAGCTGAGAATAGCTTCAAAGAAAAGGGGATTTGGGCTGTGAATCCCATGAAGTCCAGCACCTTTTAGGAGAAATAGAGCCACTTGCTTGGTGACATAATGGTGGTACAGGGGCTGCATTGGGTGGAATGTGGTCTCAGCTCCTCGTGAGCCTGAGGAAACACTAATGAATGAAATGCTAACAACTGAAAAAAAACAACAACAACAAAAAAAAACCCAACAAAACAAAAACCAACAGTGAAAACATGTGAAGCATGTTCTGTCTTGGAAAAGATTTAACAGAAGACCTAACATGGACTCAGTGTAAGTCCACCAGATTTTTCAATATTTTCTCTATCTGTCGTTCCTCCTTTTGTTTTAAACAGAGTGATTAAAAGTCTGTGTTCTGCCTCCAGTGTCACACTCCGTACTGATAACAATGCTGATTTTAAGGATTTATAACTATTGCCTGCACACTCATCATCCCACACAGCTCCACTCACTTGAAATCACAGCAGCAGCTCTGCATTGCCTTTATTAGTGGATGAGAGACTCTTCTGCTGCTGGTCCCTCAGCTGCCCCTCATGTAAAATACTCTGTTAATTCACATCAATAAAACAGCCTCATGTCAATTTGACACACACCCTTTAATCCAGAAAGGTTTACTGAACAATTAAGAAGTGCAATAAATGACAATCAAGACTAAACGCATAACTGATGACTTTATGAAGGTTTCAGTAATATTATAAGGTAATTTGCAGTCAGTGGCTATAAATTCCTATTTAAACTGGCATACCACTCCTTTTTGCCCTGCTGAGAGCTGTATTTCCTAAAAATACTGATTCCTGTTTGCCTGGAACTCGGTTACTTTATCCTTCAAATTTCCCTCATGAAATATTGTATTTCCAGAAAAGGTTACATATTCTTTGTATTTTTTTCACTGCATTCTTGAAATACATTCTGGGGGGGGTGGGGCAAAAATCTCTGTTCTACGTTGTGGTGAGAGTGATAAGCCACGGTAGATGATGTAAGCAAAGGGGCACAATCTTCAATTAAACCATGAAAATGCTGATTAAATTAGTAGACCCATTTTGACTTGGACTTAGTACTCTCATTCTGGGTGCTCAGGATGGGCTGTCCAGGTGAAATCCTGGCACTGAAATCCTGCCCTGATTGAAATCCTTGCCCATGCATGAAGACAGAGAGCAACCGTGACCTCACCTGCATGGTGTCACTCCAAGGCCATGTCCCTGTGACCCCAAACATGCACATGAGGATGCACCAAGTTTATGGGAGCAGCCCCAGAGGGTCTCACAGGGTGAGTTTTGGACCACACCCTTCACATCCCACTTCTCCAGGGCCACATTTTGATGTGGGAGAGCACCAAGCAGGTTCAAAACCATCAGACTGTTGGGGGCAGCAAAATCACAGCCTAAAGCAAAAGGTGCTGAGAGGAGGAAGGAGCTCGTGGGTCTCAGCAAGTGCCCACAGCACCCTGCCCAGCCAGCCCCACACCCCCCCAGCCCAGGGCATCCCTGTGTGCCCTTGTCAGGGACAAGCTCTCAGCACCTCCCCAGGCCTCCCTGGCATTGCCCCTCTATCAAAAGCACTGCTTGGAGCCACCTGCCCCTCTCACACAGGTTTAAAAACCCAATAAGAACACAAAACCTCTTTGCCTCGCTTTCCCCTCTCAGTTAAGAAGCCTAAAATGATGCCTCTTTTAAAAGTTTGCTCACCCAGAGATTTAAGATTCCCAGATGAAATCATGATGGCAAGAGGCAGATTGGTAGAACACTGTGTTTATCTCTTCAGCACGGTTCACCCCATGAGGAATTCTGGAGATGCCATGAAAAACAGGGAAAACCATGGGGAGTGCATGAGGAGATCCCCTGGTTTTTCATGATGAAGGATGTGTTATGTGGTTCCCAAACCATCTCACCTAAAAGCCATACATCCTCCAGTACTTCTGGGGTTGGATCAAAAGCTGGAAGAGAATAGGACCTGGGTGGGAAGGAACAGGGAACAAGACAAGCACTCAACTGGCCAGGAAGGTAAAAAATCCTGGTGATTTCCATCTCCTGGTGATTTTCAAACACTGGTAGCTGGTTTATGGCTGACAGGAGAAGGACAGAGCTATTTCTTTATTAATCCCTGAGCATTCTCACTGTGTTTGGGATCCCCTGAGAGAGCTGTGTCCATGACGGGACCCACAAGCCCACCCTGACATCTGCAGGGCCACCTCGAATCCACCTCTGGAACGCACAGGAGTATCCAGGGTTTGTCAGAGAAAATACTATTTCACTGAACCAAAGTTGTATCTGGCAGTACCAGACAGCCAAATAACTCTACAACTGAAAAAAACACAGTGTTGCATTTGCCCAGGGGTCCCTGGCTTTGTAAACACGGAGTGCATTAGCAGATGTTCCACCCGTGTATCCACACACAACCCACACCACTGCAATCACTGGTAATTAGTCACCTTCCCACAGCAAGTCTCAGCCCAGAGGTCAAGGACTGGCTGAGCTCCGGAGCCTAAACTCTTCTGCTAGACTCCTAATGCCTTCCCCACAAGAAAAATAGCTTGCACGGGTGCAGAGAGAGGAGGGGGCTGCCTTGGGAAGGCACAGGGGGCCTGTGCTGCCTGGGTACCTGTCCAGAAGATACATGGGAGGTCATCACTCTTCCAGGGCTTTGCTCTGACATCCTCCTCGAGTCATACATCACTTCAAAAACACGAGTGAGAGCGAGGTCAGCAGCAGCTCTCCTGGAGAAGGAAGCCAGGAGAAGAAATGGGGTGGTTCTCCAGCCTCCCACACCAGAGTGGGCTCCCTCGGGCAGACTGGCATCACTGGGAGAGAGGTAGGTCCAGGAGATGGGGATGGAGAAGAGGGTTCTGCTTGTGCTTTTCTCTCACAAGAGCCACACAAGCTGCTCTGAAAGCCAGAAGGGAATTTTGGTGCTGGCATGAACGTACACACAGGGAAAGACAAAGAGCAGCACCCAAAGAGATGGAAATGCAAGGCTCAGGAATAATCTAGGAAGTTCAAATACATCAGGCCATGCATGATTTGGTACTCACAGGCAGCATCTTCAAGAAAGTTTAACATACCCAAATGTTTTTCCTAAACCAGATTTCTGCTCCAAAGCTGGTACTAACAGGATTAATAAGAGACCTGCCATGTCTTGCTATTGGAGATGATAATCAAGCAAACTATAAACAAATTGATCAAGAGGAAGACACCATGTGTCAGTCTGCAGCAAGGAAGCCAAAAGACAGAATTCAGAGGAAAAGCTGCTCGGCATCTGAGAGCTATTCCCAGCAAAATGGGATTTCCCCTCTCTACTTTCATTTGAATGTCATTTGAAAAACACAGCTGCAGAGTCCCATGCACACCAGGGATGGAGCCAAGAGGGGAACCCTCCCAGCCCTCAGCAGCAGATCCGAAGGGAGCAGCTTGTCCTGAATTCACAGCACCCAGAGCACAAGTCAAGGCCTTCCCTGAAACCTTCCCAGACCTTCCCAGGCACCTGATCCCCAGCAACCCTTGGCACCCCGAGATCCCCCATCAGTCAGCAAAGGGCAGCTTCTGCCTCAGGCTGGCACAGGAGGCTCCCTCGGACCAAAGAGCACTCCTGGCATCGGGACCGACCTCTGCCAGCTGCGGATCATCCCTCAGGCCTGGAGCTCAGAGCATGGCAGGACCTGGCACTGCACAGCGAGGTGCTTGCTGCCTGCCTGCCTGCCTGGAAGGTATAGCCAGTCTCTGCAGTCATGTGCTTAGCTCCAGAATTCAAAAAATCTCATAACTTTCTGTGTCATCCCCTTGCACCTGAAGCAGCCCCTCCCCAGTCCTCCCTTCCTGGTCCCAGCCAAGCTTCCCCAGCCTCATTCCAGCCTTGCAGCCCAGCAGCTTCACCTCCCTGTGCCCCCCAATGCTCTGCCCCCAGAACCCACAGATATTCATTGATTCGTCAAAAGAGAGTTCAGGCAAGGATGTATTAAATCTGAGCATTCCACTCATACCTCCCGGGCTTCCAGTGCAACTGAGATTCCTCAAACATGGCAAAAAAAAACAAAACAAGACAAAACAAAACGGAGGAGGGAAGAACAGAAAGAGTGGAAATAGAAACCAGACAGATGAAAAGCAGAAGGAAAAAGAAAACCAATAACAAAACACAAATGAATTGGAGGACAGTCCTCACTAAAAGCAGCAGGTTGTGGGGTGGTTTTTTTGTTTTGGTTTAGTTTTTGTTTGGTTTTTTTTGTTTGTTTGGTTGGGTTTTTTTTGCTAAAGGTTTGGCATCGGTGACCTCCTGTGATATGTCGGGGATGAAATAAATACAATAGAGCAAGTATTATAGGAAACAATTGCCATATGTGAAGGTGGTGACAGCCTGTGCTTTCCCTGCCACCTCCTATTGTTTTAGTCTGCACTCAACAGAGTTTAAACAAGTGAAGTCCATCTCTACCTGCCTCAATGTATAAATACATTCTCAGCCAAGACCCCCCACTGGCTGCAGTTATATGGCAACTCTCAGTTGAGATGTCTAAGCAGGGTTTTTGACTTTATCCCCAGCTTATTGTTAATGCATTTAACATTTTCAAAAACTCCCTTTGCTCTCGGAGGTGATACCCGGGTCTCCAGTGAGACATGGCAGATCCCTCTGATGCAGCACAGCTCACCAGTGAGTGTCAGCCCCTGTTTGCCCACGAGCATAGAAAACCAGAAAACATCATATGGACAGCTACAAAAGCTGCAGAGAACTGGATCTGAGAGAGCTACAACCTTGTTTGTGCTGGAGGAGATCTCCTGTATCCTTCTTTTAAAGCTGATGGTTATTGCACGAGCATATCTGTGTGCAGAGCTGGACACGCTGCATGGGCTGTGCTGCTGAAAAGGCAGCTCAGCTCTGCTGCTCAGGCAGGTAATTAAACCCATGAGTGAGTGAATGACCTGGTTAAGAATCTCAAGAAAATAGAAAATTCCTCAGGAGGCAAAAACTGGAATTGAAATATCAAAATTTATCCTGGAGCAAAAAATAGCCTCCTTTCATTCCTTTGCCACCAATGCTTTAAAAAAGGCTGAGGAAAATGAAAAGTGCACCAAATAATACATGAAAACATTCTCCCCAACTAAATAGACATAGAAGCACAAAGCCCTGTATATATTCAGTACTATTTTTAGAAAACATTTAAACCTACAGACTTCAAAATTAATTCTCCAAAGTACATTTCTATAGTGCAATACAAATCTCATTAAATTCCATAGTTCTTAATATTTATACAAGAAGGTACCCATTGTTATTAAATGCTACAGGACCTGCCCAGAAAGGTTAGTGACTCTTTCTAGGATACCAAAACCTTTTCACATCAGTTCATCTCTAAAAAAAGCTGGGGCTGATTTTAATTTGATCAGCCTTGAGTTGTTGTCAGTATAGTTTACTGAGCAGTTCCTATGAAAAACAGTGAGGCTTTTTATTGACAAATGAAATCTATTTTGTTAGGAGTATTCACAATATTTCATCCCTTAAAATGTCAGATGTTCCAATTCAGAGCAAGCTTTGTGGCAAGGACTGTATTGCCAGCTTTTAATAGGAAAAGCTGCCTGTGGAGTTTACAGCAATGACTTCATGGGGAATGTGGGGAACTTTCTCTCTAAAGGTGAGTGGGGTGATGAGTCCTGCTGCACAGGTTGGGACAAATCAACCAAAATCAAGGTATGCTGGTGCCTACTTTTCCAGTTATGCCAGTGGAAGAGAAGAATTTAAATGGGAGGTGACATTTACATATTCCATTATAATTTTCTACCAGGTTGCAGTGAGAGCTGGTCTTTGCTAACCATGGCTACACTTGACAAGGGGATGGAGCTCATCTCCTAGAATCCACCTGAACATGGGAAGGAGCTGGAGCTGCTGGAGACATCCAGAGGAGGCACCAGGGGGATCAGAGGATGGAGCAGCTCTGCTGGGAGGAAAGGCTGGGACAGCTGGGATTGTTCACCTGGAGAGGAGGACCTTTGGGGTGGCCTTACAGAGCCTGAAGGAGCCAAAAAAGGAAGAGAGAGACTTTTGACAAGGGCCTGGAGTAACAGGACAAGGGGGAATCACTTCACTCTGACAGAGAATAGGGTTAGATCAGATATTTGGAAAAAAACCCAGTTTATTTAGAGAGTAGTGAAGCCCTGGCAGAGGGTGCCCAGAGAAGCTGTGGCTGCCCCTGAATCCCTGGAAGTGTCCAAGAACAGGTTGGACAGGGCTTGGAGAAACTTGGGATAGTGGAAGGTGTCTCTGCCCATGGCAGAGGGGTTGGGATAATTTTTAAGGTCTCTTCCAACCCAAACCTTTCTGTGATTCAGAGGGACCAGGGCAGAGGTGCAGCAGATAAAAACTTGTGCTGACATTTATGACACAATTATCAAGCCTCTAGCCTATCTGTAGCATCCTATGTGCAGCAACACAAAATTCACCAAGGTTTCCATCAGAGAAATGCAATTGAAAACTGAGAAAGGTTAGCAGAGTCAAGAACCAGTTCTTTAAACCACATCTTATATTGGGGTTTTGTTTCCTCATTCCACCAGCTTACTTTTACTAAGGCTGATTGTAACAACAACATGAAATTAGGGGAGGGAAAGGGGGAAAAAAGGCAGGGAAAAGCAAGAAAAAGCACTCTGTCTGTTTAGGTTGGGTCACGTTGTGAATTTAGGCTTCATTTTTCTCTTAATTTTTTGCAAAGATTGGCCTTAAGAAGAAACACATTTCTGGAATTGGGAACCTACAGCATGGTACAGCCTTCAAGACACCATGCCAAAGTGTCTCTTTAATTATTTTTTAGATGAATTTTCCTTGTTCTGAGTTAATGGGTAACAGACCATGTCACAAAAATATTCCATATCCCTATTTATTCAGCAAAGGAGAGCTTTTTCTAAGAGTTTTCAAGAGGTCTAAAAAATATAGGCAGAGACTCCTTGGAACAAATGCCTACAGGCTGTAGGCACCTATTCAGGTTCACTGGAGCCCCATTCAGCCCAGGACTTCTCATTTCAGCTGCAATTTAGGACTAAACTTGGGATGCTCATGAGGCAACACCCCTGTTTGTGTTCCTGTTCCCAGCATAGAACCCTAAGAGAGCTCCCAGAAACCACAGGTACAGCTTCAACAGCTCTTTAAAATGTACAAAATAAACCTGCTCGAGCTGTTAAGATGTTTTTGATGTTGAAGATCACTGAGTGCATGAAAGTTAACAGATAGCCCTGAGTCGTGTTCAGCCAGAACAGCCATAAGAAACCCTGGAGCAAGGCATTTTTGGCTTTAAGAGGCGCCAAGGTCCATGGCAGGAGGGACTGTGGGAAGCTGGCTGAGAAAACTGGAGCTGGGAAGCTCTCAGCTCCTCCAGGATCAGCCCTAACCTTCAGGAAGCACTGTCAGAGCCGTGTTGGTTTGGGACACCCCAGACAAGAGGGATGCCCCAAACTGGTGTCAGATGCTGATGCTGGGGACAGGGAGGGCTAAAGCCCCCGCCAGCCCAGCTCTGAGGGACAGGGTGGGACCCTTTTCCACAGGAAATACAACTTTTCTCTAACAGCAGTCTTTCCCAAAAGGGCTGCAGAAGCCAGCCCGCTTTTTGTTCTCAGTAATCACTTTACCAATATTTCAAAGGCATTATGTAACTGAAACAGTGTAAAGTTATTGCTACCGACATTGTCAATAAATCATTAACATTTCTTAACAGGAACAGCACGACTGTTCATGTCATGGCTGTCTCATTCACTTTCAAATCAAAGCTTTCAAATTAAATATTCATTTAATATTAAAATATTAATGCAGTCCCACTGTTTCTGTAATATTAATTTCTTATGGCATTTCCAGGCAAATGCATATATTATGAACTTCATCTCCCACAGGAGGTCCCTAAGCCTTCCCTTTCCTTCTTTCAGTATTATCCTGATCCTAGGCCAGGAAGGGACTTCGAGAGGAGGGGCTGCCTGATGAAGGGGAAGCAAGGTGGATAATTTAACTCAAAGTATCCCATTCCTCCCCTCCCACACAAGCTCCCCACCCTTAGATCAGGATATCGAAGGCTGCCATTATATCTCCCGCCTCCAGAATGACTCATTCATACATTCAGCAATTCCTGTTGGAAAAACAGTGAATGCCTCTGTCACCAGAGCCCATTACAGAAATTAAACTTTGCAAATCATCAGGGAGGGGCAAGATCTGAGGCATTTCAAGGCACACTCCTGGTCTCCCCAGGCTTGGTAGGAGCAGAATTGATTTGACAATAAGATTTTACAGCCTTAATGCCTATGGTAGCAGGAGGCACACACCTGGGTGGGAAACAGGTCAGAGGAATACAGTGCTGCTCTCCTGGATAGTTTCTTCCTTTTCTTTATTTTTGGTGTTGTTTTTGGTTATTTGGTTTGGTTTTTTGTTTTTTGTTTTTTGTTTTTTGGGGTTTTTTTTGTTGTTTCTGGTTTTGTCTTTAGGGTTTATTTTTTTGTGGTTGTTTGTTTGTTTTGGGGGGTTGTTTGTTTTTGTAGGTTTTTTGTTTTGGTGGTGTTGTTGGTTGGTTGGTTGTTTTTTTGGTTTGGTTTGTTTTTTATTCTTTAATTTTCTTTCCCAGTGGTTCATCTCAGGCAAAATAAAATGACACTGAATGGAAATCCAGAGAGGCACTTCCACGGCTGTACCACGGCTCACCTCTTGTCCATCTGGCTCCTGCTGGGTGTGCCTGCCTGAGGATTCCCCAGAGGCACCGAGATGGCAGGGAACCTGTGGCACCCCAAGGGAAGCTTGGGGCTATCAAGGGTTTCACTCTGTAGTAAATAATTCTGCTTCGGAGGATGCAAAGGAAAAGTTAAGGACAGTCATCAACAATTTGTCAAAACAAAACCCTTCTCAGAACAGCTGATTTTCTCCACAGTTATGCTGGTTTGGGCTGGGGGAGGAGTTAATTTTCCTCATAGTGGCTGGTGTGGGGCTGTGTTTTAGATTTGTGCTGGAAACAGTGTCAATAACTCATGGAAAACACTTTTTTTATTATTATTTGTTATGGCTGAGCAGCAATTACCCAGCAAGATCTTTTTACTCTTTCCCACAGAGGCCTTTTCTGCCTCTCACCCCATCAGGGGAAAGGCTGGGAGTGCCCAGGCAGTTGGGGGGACACACCCCAAGGGACATCCCCCAGCACAGGGCAGCAGGCTCAGCACACAAAGCTGGGGCAGATGGAGGAAGAGGGGAACACTCAGAGCCATGGAGTTTGTCTTCACCTTATACACTTATACACCTTATACACTTATACACTTATACACCTTATACACCTTATACACCTTATACACCTTATACACCTTATACACTTATACACCTTATACACCTTATACACCTTATACACCTTATACACCTTATACACTTATACACTTATACACCTTATACACCTTATACACCTTATACACCTTATACACCTTATACACCTTATACACTTATACACTTATACACCTTATACACCTTATACACCTTATACACCTTATACACCTTATACACCTTATACACTTATACACCTTATACACCTTATACACCTTATACACTTATACACCTTATACACCTTATACACCTTATACACCTTATACACCTTATACACCTTATACACTTATACACCTTATACACTTATACACCTTATACACCTTATACACCTTATACACCTTATACACCTTATACACCTTATACACTTATACACTTATACACCTTATACACTTATACACCTTATACACCTTATACACCTTATACACCTTATACACCTTATACACCTTATACACTTATACACCTTATACACTTATACACCTTATACACCTTATACACCTTATACACCTTATACACCTTATACACCTTATACACTTATACACTTATACACCTTATACACCTTATACACCTTATACACCTTATACACCTTATACACTTATACACTTATACACCTTATACACCTTATACACCTTATACACCTTATACACTTATACACCTTATACACCTTATACACCTTATACACCTTATACACCTTATACACTTATACACCTTATACACCTTATACACTTATACACTTATACACTTATACACCTTATACACTTATACACCTTACACACTTATACACCTTATACACCTTATACACCTTATACACCTTATACACTTATACACCTTATACACCTTATACACCTTATACACTTATACACCTTATACACCTTATACACCTTAAACCAGGGCTCTGCTGTCCTGGGAACACCTCAGCCCCTGCTGGGATGGGAATTAATTCCTCACTTTGCTTTGCTTGTCTGCATGGCTTTTGCTGTACCTATTAACTGTCCGTATCTCAACCCACAATTCCTCTCCAGGCTGGGAATCAAGGACCCCTCACTGCCTCAGGCCCCCAGAGATGGAAACAAAAGTGAGTTTTGGGGGGAGCAGATTTGGGGTAAATGACTTCATTACCTGAAGCTGTAATTGGAAGATTAACCCCCAATGTGCAAATGGACCAAACTTATAAAAGTGTGAAAACCCGTGACCCATTGTCCATTTTG
This sequence comes from Cinclus cinclus, assembly GCF_963662255.1. Lineage (NCBI taxonomy): Eukaryota > Metazoa > Chordata > Aves > Passeriformes > Cinclidae > Cinclus > Cinclus cinclus. The sequence continues at coordinate 8,241,154 of NC_085064.1, forward strand.
GGTGTAGCCTCTGGGGGGCTTTGTCTGCCCAAAATGTACCTGAAGGCCCTTTGATAAATAGAACTGCTTTTTATTGCCTTGATTTTGTCTGGCCTCTGTTGTTAGGTATCACTCAAAAGCAAAAGGCATCACTCTCACTTTTCCTCTTCCCCGTTCTCCCCCCATCCCCACACAGGGCTGGGAGGGAGTGGCTGTGTGGGGCCGAGCTGCTGGATGGGGTTAAACCACAACAGTTTACTATAATTACTTCTGCTGCCTGGAGCTTCCTTACCCCTCCTCCTGAGACCATTAAACCTACGCTGCTCTTCTTCAGAGCAAGGAAGAAATGCTCTTCAGCCTTTAGTCTCCTTGGTATTTTCTCTCACTCTTTCCTTCCCCACTCATGAGACATTCTGGAGTTTGTTTGGGGTTTTGGGTTGGTTGGTTGAGGGGGTTGCGTTGCTCTTTTAAACCGAGTATATAAAATCTGTGTAAACTTCATTCACTTGCACTCTGCAGGGGAAGGGAAATTATTTCTTGTCTCAGTTGGCCAAAGGCTCCAGACCTCCCTATCTCTACATAATTTCAAGGCCTGTGGGGTCTCCAAGACAGGGGCAGCATTATCAAGGCTCCACAACAGCTTCTAACAGGAGTGGACACAGGTTGCCACTGAAATACTCTGGTGCTGGATTTCAAATTAGTTGTTGATTGCTGACTTTAAAATGATGGGAGATTCACAGAATCCTAAAATGGTCTGGTTGGAAGGGACCTTAAAGACCATTTAATTCCAACCCCTGTGCCATGGGCAGGGACACCTCCCACTGTCCCAGGCTGCTCCAGCCCCAGTGTCCAACCTGGCCTTGGACACTGCCAGGGATCCAGGGGCAGCCACAGCTGCTCTGGGAATTCCACCCTGTGCCAGGGCCTGCCCACCCTCACAGGGGACGAAAAATATTCTTATCCAATAAAAACAGCAGGAGGTACCAAGATGGAAGTACCACATCGCTGTGTCCTTCTAATCCTGCTACATGCCAAGACTTCATGATATTCCTGACCTGAGTGCTCAGCGGGATTACAAGATTACTTTCTCATTTATTCTGGATGCAAGAAAATTTGTTTGCTCAAAAAGTGTTCTTGCCTTTCTTTGAGGTATGTCATCACAAGGCACATTGCAGAAGCCATTTCATCAGTTAGGATTAAACCTACAAAGAACTATCTTTGAGAGTGCTAAATTTTGGTATTCTAATCTCTGAGAGAAATGTCTGGAAGCTTGGTCTACCTAAGGGTTCTTCTGCTTATCAATCTTTCTTCCCATGTAAATCCCATACAGAGATCATCTCTGCAATCTGCATTCCTGGTACAAAAACTAGTGGCATGACCAATATACGTAATATTGGAATTGTGTATTCTTAAAATTCCCATGAATCACATACCAGGATACAGCCATCACCTCAGCAGAAGCAGAGAAACCCACCAGTTCTGTCAGGAAAATCCCTCTCCCAGCCACCCTCCCTTCTCACAGCCCTGCCCCTCTCCCTCCCCTCTCAGCAGCCACCTTTCACTTACCCCATCCTTCTACACTTCTGCCAGAAATTCTTCTTCCACATCCAACCCCAAATCTAACATTCACCTCTCCTCTTCTTTCCCATTCTCTAATTGCATCCGTTAACTCTTGTATTGTCTAACTCCTCCACATTCATTTTCCTTCTTCCATTACTCTCACTTTCCATTCTGTCCCCCTCATCCTTCCCATTTGTAAATGATATCTGTCCTTCTTTAGATACCACTTTGCCCTTTCTCCCTCCAAATCAGCATTCAGGCCCTGGAAGCACTCCTGGCCTGCTTTTCCTTCTCAGTTTAATTTTTTTTCCTAACTTTTTTTTGCTTTTTTTTTTTTTTTTCCTTTTAAAGGATGCTCCATAAAAATAAACTATCTTCTTTTTTTGAAAGTCCCTGTGACCATTAAACCACCACACTCAGCAGTGAGTTTTTACAGCTTCTCATAAAGCCTCCTGCAGTCCCATTATAGTTGACTGAGGGAATAAAACATGGTTCAAAAATAATCCAACTGTCTCCCGTTACTGATTTCCTCCTGTGCTTCTTAACCAGGTTAAAACAAAACAAAACAAAACAAAACAAAACAAAACAAAACAAAACAAAACAAAACAAAACAAAACAAAAAAACATATAAGAAGCATTCTGTCCCCAAATTTCAGAGCAGCGCCCAAAGGGGACAGGGGAAGGAAGAGCAGAGCCTCCAGGGCAACTCCTGAACCCATGATGATGGTTACCAGTCTTTGCCCAAAACAGGGAGCAGATAAACCACTCCCAACTGCTCCCCTTGTCCGGCACCACAGGGTGTCCACTCAAAACTCTGCCTCCCACCAGGACACCTTGGAGTGGCACTGGTCAAGTGATTTTGGCCAGAGATCACGGAGGGGAAGGGACTCAAGAAACTGAAAAAGAAAGCAAGCACAGGAGCAGCTTCAGACACAGAGGCCAGTGCTGGAACAGGCTCCAGGCTTGGCTTCAGGAGCAGGTGGCCAAAGGCAGCACTCATGGATGAGTTTTGGGATGGGTGAGCAGCAGGAAGTGACACAAACACCAAGGGTGAATCAGAGCCACACCTCACAAGGGGCTGTCCCCAGCTGCTGTGCACAAGGCTCTGGCCTTAGCAGGACTTTTCTGGGTCGAGGCCAGCCAAGGGGTTGCTGTGAAGGATATTAGGTGTAACAGGATGTTTTCCCAGAAAGAGCTAAAGGCAGAAGTTAGGTCATTGCTTTGACTTCCTTTCTCCCACACCTCCACCAGGGATGAAAATGGATCCCAAGGTGGGGAAAAAACTTTGAACATGTAGTCAGCAACTGACTCTCTCTCTTTTTGAACAATTTATTTACAAGTACTAATAACTGCATTAGGGATGAGCACATTCTCCAGCTCTCTCTCCTTCCCTAATGCTGGTGTTCCAAATAGACTGTTAGTTACACCAGATTAAAAGGATGTCACGGACAGCTTCAATGATAAATGCAGGTGATTGTATTATCTGAAAAAAAAAAAAAAACCTCTTTGAAATAATGTTGTTTATAACATTATAATAATGTTTATAACATTATTCTCTGCAGCGGTGGCACAGAGGAGGAGGGTGATAGACCCATACCAGAAGGTGGGTAATGTCAGCCCAAAGTTTCTCTGAGAATCACAGAATCATTAAAGTTGGAAAAGATCTCCAAGATCAAGTCCAACCTTTGACCAAACACTCCCTTGCCCACCAAGCCATATCCTAAAGTGACACATCCACTCATTTTTTGAACACTTCTGAAGATGGTGACTCCACCACTTCCCTGGGCAGCCTTTTTCAATGTTTAAACTTTCTTTCAATGAAGAAAATTTTCCTAATATCCAACCTGAACCTCCTTAGTGCAACTTGAAGCCATTTCCCCTTGTCCTATCACTAGTTGCCTGGGAGAAGATTGATTAATGGTAAGAAAAAGCATAATCTTCAATCAATTTGTCACTTCTCAGCAATCGCTCTGCAAAGATAAAATACAGCCCCTTTCTGCAAAGTGTATTTTAATGATTATTATGATGGGTAGACATCATTTGGGGCAGGAACATTTCTTCCCAACACTTGGGAGTGAGGGGTTGCTCCCTACATTTGCTCTCTAGATTTCTCTAGTTTGCTTATCCTTATATGAGAACAAGGACATTTTCCTTAGACCATTTACAACCCCCAAGAAGTTCAGAATTGTGTTTGAAGGACCATCCCCAAAATTCAGATGTTCTACTGCCTCTGCTTTAGGCTCTCCACAATTCTTCAAAATTCAAGGGAGGGCAGGAAGCTTTTCCTAGGATTTATTCCTTGCCCCTGGTTAATTCTGACATCATCCAAACAGCTCCTGATGTTTTGACATTCCTGGTACTGAGAAGCCAGGAATTTCACTGGCTTATGGAAGCTGAAGCTTTCTGCAGAGGTAACATGAATCTCTAAAACACAAAGTAAATTAAAGCAAAGATTTGGGGGAAAGGATAAATTTCCTTTCTCCAAACTTGTGCCACTTATCCTTAGCTGGCAGCCTGCAAGAAAGGCAAGTTTTGCTTCCTCCTGTGCTCTCTGTCAGCTCAGTGTAGGTTAAGGATGATGATCCACACAAAGCTGCCATGACAGAGCTCTAAGAGTTATTGCAGCAATGAGTGGCTACTACTTAAGAGAAAGTAATGAACTGTGAGCTAGCAACAAATATCAGCAGAGATTTTTACAATAGTGGTTAAGAAGATTGCGTCTTATAGCCAGGTAATGCCAAATGTATATTTACATCAGAGTCTGACACGTCCCACAGTGCATAATGTTACAGTCCCCATGATTCTCAATTTTTTCCTCTTTTAGTTTTTTGCCTCATCATGGTTTAAAAGCCCAGCCATCTGTTGCAATTACAGCACTGAATTACACCATCACAGATGGGAGAAAATTCATAAGGCTGCAGAGTCAAGATTTCAGCGATTAGGAAATCTCTGAATTATGCTCGACCTAAATTTGTTCCCCACACTACAGCAACATCACCAACACTACACTCACGTGCTCTGTTACCACATCATCCTTAGGGCTGCCCCACTCCCTGCACAGATCCCTGATCCAGGAGAGGACTGCAGAGCAAATGAAGCTGGTTCTGGCACATGAACATAGACAGGAGGCTCTTCCTCTGCCATGCACTGATAACTCAGGAGCAGGGGCTCCAAAACCAGGCAACAATGCACAGTTGGAGGATTAGCCGCAGATTTAGGATGAGAGAAATGCATGTCACAAGAGTGAGGCCCCCACATCCTATTAACAAATGTCAAGTATTTTTGTGTGGATGCTTGAGAGTTTCACATTCAAGCAGCTGTGAGTTTGTTTGGCCTTTTTTTTTTTTTTTTTTTTTTTTTTTTTTTTTTTTTTTTTTTTTTGGAGGGGGTAATAAAAAATAATTTCCTCCCAATTTGTTCCTGGAAAGAGAAGATGACTTTGGCTCAAATGTTTAAAGAGATGAACCAGAAGGAAAAATTTCAGCCTGCTTGAGTAACTGAAAAAAAGTTATAGCTTTATACTGGCAGCATTAGAAAATCATAACCATGGCCATTGTCCTGCACCTGGCCCATGGTCAGAAGCAGCTACACCTGAGGGCATTTGTTTTAATGTAGGTTTGGGGTTTTGCTTTAGTTTTGTTGGGAGTTTTAAGCTGCAAGTGGAATTCTGGACTATTCACAATTCCTTTTGAAGCTATATAATATTAAACTAATAGTTCTGGCCAAAAGAGATGAGAATTAAGAGAAAACAAAAGCTTTTGAAAGAGTCCAAATATTTCAGTTCCAACTTTTCACAGTGAAGGGAATCAGTTTTTCATTCCATATGAAGTTTGGAGACCAAATTTACCTTAATTTATGTTTATAGCACTGAACAGCTACATTCAATGCTTTATTTGGAGCTACACAAAAATTGTTGTCTAACTGGATGCCCTCCATATCTAGAGGGAGAGGCACTTCACAGAGTGGCAAGAACAAGAGGCCATTGCATCAAATATCAGCAGAACTTTTCTGCAGGCTGAAATCTTTTCAATATCTGCAGGAGCCTCTTTCCAGGAGATTTTGCATTCATCTTAGGGAGAGAGAAATATTTCCAAGACTGGTTATCTGATGCTCTGCTTTCCCACTTTGGGTGTGGTTTGGAAGATGCTTTCCAGAGGCATCCTCCTCAATCCTACAGGCACTGCTGTCTGCATTAACACCTCCATATTTGGCCGAATTGCTGGCCCAAGGTACTTTCTGGAAGTTAGTTTTCCACTCCTGACTTCCACAGTGGAAGGAGTCTCTGCCCATGGCAGGGGCTGGAATGAGATGATCTTTAAGGTCCCTTCCAACCCAAACCACTCCATGGCTTGCAGCACTGACTGTTCTCTGCAAGGGCATTTTGGTTCATCTCTGGGAAGCTTCCAGGAGACTGGGTGAAAGATGTTCATTAAAAACATAACAATGTGGTGTTTGGCCTGTCCTTGGAGCAGCCCAGAAGTCTTTTCTTTTAGGGGTAGTTTCTTGTCTTCCAAAAGCTACATCAGAAGTTACTTAGTTCTTTTTGTTTTGTTTTGTTTTTCTTCTCTCTCTTTTTTTTTTTTTTTTTTTTCTCTCTGTGAGGGTAGAAATTTCCCAAATTCTTTGAATATTTCTGTCATCCTGAATCCAATTTGAGCTACTTATTAACAAAGGCATCTGTCACCTTGCAGGAGAGAGCTCATCTCCAGACTAAGGGAGGATGCTCCTTCCCTTTGCCCTGCAGGAAGCACAGGTCAGATTGTGCTCCACTATCAATGCACTCAGTCTCTTTTTCAGGACAAACTATAAACTTTTCCAGCAAGTGCACTTATTAGAAGTTTGTTTGCCAAGTGGAGTGGTGTTGCCTCCCTCCTTGATTATGGTGATATAAAAGTGTTCTTGTTTCAAATGAGAAAACAAATGGAATAGATTCCCTGGCCTTCCAAGCCTTGCAGGCACCTTTGGCAGAAGATTTAGAACTCAGCAAGGGGGAGGGGAAGGAAATCACTTATTTCGATGCCCCTTGTTATGCTAGGGACATGCTGCAAGGTAATCCACAATTAATTATTTCTGACAATGCTTTACAAAAGTGACACAATGGTATGCAAGTCAGAAAAGAGCTCTAGGCCAAACCCCTAGAAAACATAAATTGATTTATACTGGAGAAAATGCCCCTTTGTCTGTAGCTCACTGAGTTATTCACACCAAATCATTTCATGGAGAAGTTTGGGCTTTTTTTCACACTGCTGGGCAAGTTGCTTTGGGATAGTTTTGCTGGTTCCTGCATAAGAGGAGCCTCGTGATCAGAGCCAGTCTCCACCCCATACCCAGCTATGCCCAGCACAAGGACCAGAAGGTTCATCCACATGACAGAACAACAGGTGAGACCAAAGGTAAACCAAAGCACTCTGCCCTTTATCCCAAAGGAGAAATGAGCCAAGTACCTGCAACACAGTGTGGCTTTTTGGGGTGGCAGCCCCCAGGGAATGGATTCCATGTTTCCTCACCAACTTTCCTTCACCAATCATGTATCCTTTCCTGCCTGTCACCTTCTGCTAGATCCACGCCCAAAAAGTCTGCGTGTGTGCTCATGGAATGCCACGGGCCCTCACTTCTGGGAGCTTGCATGGAACAACCATATTTCACTAGCACAGTTAAAAGAAAGCATTCCCTCCTTCTCCCATCTGCAACTGTAAGGAACATTCAGAGCGGGATTTCTTATCTCCCAAACATTCCGAGGCCTGGCCTGAAGGACACGGGCCCCGTCTCCTTGAAATAGCACACAGCGTATTACATCAGGCTCGCGCCTGTCCCAGGCTGAACTACTCAGTAACTGGAGAATGGAAAAACGCTGCCAGCGCCCAAGTTGCCTGTTGCCACCTCCCACTGTAAGCTCCTTATCTGGGAAATGCCTCGTGAATTGCATGGCAGAGTTTCAGCTGACGAGCCCCTACCCCTTCTCGTGCCCATCCTGCCCAAAACTGCCCCCCACGGCATCAGAGCTGACCCCAGGCAAGACAGTGCTGACCTCACAACCTCACAGGAGGAAGGTCAGGTGAAGGGACAGCTGTGTGAGGAGGATTGCTCTTTCTGGGCTTTTGTAGCCGGACGTGTAACGCACCAGGATTCTGATAAGGAGGGAGGGGGAATGGCTATTTTGCCATCAGATGGAATAAAATTAGCTTAGGTGAGTAAGGGTGTCTGGCTGGCAGGCAGCCTATTTCAAATACAGCCCAGTGAGCTCAGCTCCACGGCCAAGAAAACAGTGGGATTTGTATTTTAAAGTGCTTTGTTAGATCAAGTGCTCGTAGCCAAAGCAGAGAGAAGTCGGAGGGGGAGGAACGGGGTGGTGGCAGCTGGGAGTCTGGCAGCTGTGTGATCTCTGGGGGCTACAAATGAACATGTAAATTTCTATATTAAGCAGCAAAAGCATCTATTAGAGTAAAATTGCTCCAGCTTAATTGTTAGATAGGCATGTTTGTTAAAATACAATTTAGGCAAGATCGTATCATTCTTCCTCACTCAGGAGCGTATTCTCGATAACGTCGTTTGTCAGCAACTGCCTATTATGTTAAATAGCTGAGGAATTGCTAGATAACTTTCTGCTTAGATAATAACATTAAAGTTTCTCGAAGCATTTTAGAAGTCTGACTAATCTCGCTGTCTCTCTATTTTATTTTTCTAAAGTGAATTTAGTGTTGGTGAAAGGTTCCAGATTGACAGCCCTGGAGACAGGAGCTGATTGCTTATCCACATAATAGGTATGGTCCAGACAGCTGCAGTGCATGCATGGCTCCCTCCCAGCCACAGGCTCTAGTTCCTGCACCTTGCAGAATCATCTTGAACACAGGAGAGTGGCTTCAAGGCACTGCTGGATGTGTGATGGTGATGGGTGCTCACACAGGGCATCCATGGCTTTGTCAGATTAATCTTCTTGGGTTTCCTTTACAGACATATATAAATATATATATATGTGCATTTATATTTATATATATATTTATATAATGATTCACCCTTCAGAAAAGCCAGAAGGAGCCTAACTGTCTTATCCATCTCCTTTTGACCACTGAGGGAGCTTTGGGACTTCAGGCTCACAAAACTGAAGCCATCTATGTGGCACACTCAAACACACAGGGAGTCTCTGTGGCTTGCTGTCCATCTGGGGACTGACAGCTTTTGTGCCTTTCACCACTTGCAAGCAAACAGCCACGACCTCAATCCAGTTCTTGAAGCCCAAGCCTTGAGAAACACCTGCAGCTGAAAATGGGCAAATGGAAAACAGTCTTTGGTCAAAACTGCCTAAAAGTTGGAAAAGAGTCTTTGGTCAAAACTGCCTAAAAGTGCAACAGCCGCAGCCAGACAAATGACAGGGGATTTGTTTGCTTCTGACACATCCAGAGCTGAAACCACCTGGGTGCCTGGACAATCATCTGCTGGCAAGAGTGTTCAGACACCAACAACCCAAGATGCCTTTTTACCACAAACTGGTTACAGGAAACCTAATGGCATGTGCTGCTAAAGCTGTCCAAGACTCTGACTCACAACCTCACTCCCCATTGAGCTCTCATTCCTGGGCATTCCCACATACTGAAAGATGTATGCATTCATGAGAACAATATCACCCTGCAGGAGACAAAACAGCTTGTAGGAAAGCACTTGGTTAAAGGTGAAAGGTAGAAAAGGCATCTCTGGAAAATGCATTGAGCTAGAAAAGTCCTCTTTACAAATTGCACTGACACATTTTCTCCTGCTGGCAGCCCTGGAAGGTGTGCTTAGAAAAATCCTACTCCATCATACTATCAGTTAGGTTGAATCCATGCAGAGCATGCAGCAAACAAGCTAAGAAAGCAGCACATCTAAGCAATTTGGGTAGATGTGGATGCTATTCCAACTAAATGGGGGGATTTTTCATTTTGCTGTCATTCCTGTTCTCATTTGTAGAAACGTTTTCTCTCTTTGGATAGTGACATGGCAAGCAAAGAGGTGATGAACTGAACCAGGCTATGGCTTCTTCACAGAGGACAAGGCCTTTCCTCTCTCCAGCCAGCTGCCTCCAAGTATCCACATCCAAACCCAGTGTTAGCAAGTCATTTCTGCAATGAATTAGAGCAGTTTCCGGCATCAAATCCTTGTGACAGCCAGGGTGAGAAGCAATCCTAGGGAAAGCCATTCTAGATAAATGACCTTTACTCAATAATTCTTAGGTTGCTCTTGAGAAACTGTAATTGTTGGAGGAGGGAGGAGGATAAACCACAAGCCTCAACAAGGAGAAAGGGTTTACGTAACAGTTCCTTTTTTTCCAAAATTCCCCCAAACAAACATCGCAGTGGCAAAGTCTATACTTTCATTTCATACTCTTTTGGCTCTCAGAGGGGGAACATCTACATCCCCAGTCTGGTGGAGGTGTATGTACATTCATAATATGTACCTTATAATTGCTGCTTCTTGCAGCTACTCCCAGGGTGCAGAGCTTTGTTTACACACAAAAGCCTTTACAGAATTGGGGGTTTGTGTTCTTCCATGCTTATTCAAATGCAATCAGACATCATCAGTTTCATTTCCTACCACTGGAACATTACAATTGCAAATAATTTCTCTTTCATCCCAAATATTGACTATTTCAAGGCACAGAGTGAAATTGCAAACATTGGAGTTATAACTCTAAAGAGCATACACAGCATAAGAGCAATGAGCTGAGCTCAATCCAGTCCTGAAATTGATTTGGCCTTCACACTTTTGCAAATTAAGTTACGTATTTCCATGCTCAAGTGAAAAAACCAACATGCAACTTTAATGCTTAATATTTAAACAAAGTGCTCAATATTTACACACTAAGCTCTTTGTTTAATTATTATTATTTTTTTTCCCTAAATTTAAGCATTTGCCTAAGTTAGACAGAAAATAGTAAGAGGTGAACCTCAAACCATTGGAAGGTTGGGTCCAATTCAGAAGCTTATCCAAATGCCTTCTGTGTTTGAAAAACATTGGCTTGAAAACTTGCAAGAACATGAGTCATCTGGATGTCACTATGACTTATTATAGACCATCAAACTTTGAGAGATGGTCCTCAAGTTCTTTCTGATCACCAGTTTGGCCATTGCTTTCAAGTTTAATGATGCTGAGTCACACCAATGATAAAATCTTCTAGAAAACCACTTTTGTCTGTTGGCAGAGCCACAGCCAAATGAGGTCTGTCTGAGCCATGCCCTGGGTTGCTCCCATCTTAGCCTATTCCAGTCCACCCTGGAACATTCCCCAAGGCTGTGGCTGATGCAGAGGTGATACAAAATTAATAGATCTGCATTTGACTCCCCAGTCCTGCTGTCACCAGGGGTATTCCAGAAAGGCCCTAAGATTTCACCTGCAGCACCTCTCTGTCAGTTCAGTTTATGTTAAGAGCCACAGAAAAAAATATCAAATCAAACCTTGTGGCTGATGCAAGATGTAGATGTGAGAGAGTTATATAAAGTCATGAACAACTACATTCACCCCAACTACACCCCAGGGCTGGGCAGTGCACCATGAGAAGAACAGTTTTTCTCCAAACTAAATGTGTATCCACTCTGAGGAGAAACCTTCATGGTCTTATCTCTAGAGACTGTCCAAAAACATCACGTGGATCTCTTGTTCTGTTAAAACTCACCAGTAATCCACCACATTGAGGCTCCCATGTCTTTTTATCTGTTTATTGTAGGATGATGTGATCCACCATGAAAATCACAGCAGCCCTCACAGACCAATAAACAATTGAAATATTCTTAGCTCAACAGTCCAGGAATAATAACCATTCTTATCAGTGAGAGATAAAGGGAGACAAGAAAAGATAGTAAGAGGATAACCAGGGTTTCTGGAGCCTAAGCAAAGCTTGATACCACTTGGAGTTTCAGTTAAGTCATGTTTTTTCTGCTTTAGTCTAAGTGAAAATAAACCTGAGTGCCACCGAGTTAATCAAAACCAAAACCATCACAGCAGAGGATGTTTTGCAGAGAACAGTAAAGCCTGATTCTTAAAGAAAAAACAACCAAAACAAAACAAACAAAACAAAACAAAAAAAAAATCCTGTTTATGCTCCTTAAAGACTGCATTCAAGTTAACAGAACCTTCAGTGATTTTATCATCCTTTCCTTCAAAATTGCTTTTCCTTCATGGAATTACCTAATTGGCACCCAGGCCAGCCTCACCTCCTGCTTTTGTTCATTTTAGAGCAGGAGATTCTTTCCACTGGTAGACCATTGGGTTGCTTTGACATGGGGAATGAGCTGGGGATGAAGACCACCAGGGTGGGAATTTACCTTTAGGCGTTTCTGCTTGCAGTTATATCATTCCAAACGGAGACAGAAAAGACCAACAGAGAGAGCCAGAATGAAAAATAATAAATAAGTAAGTGCCTTTAAGTAATGGCAGTAACTTAAACCAAAATTATCCATCACCTGTGATGCTCCTCCAGGAATTTCTGGACTCATTCCTCTAACAACTTCAGAGAAGAAACCCAGGTTATGAAAGGGCCAAAGCTGTGTCCTCTGATGGCGACACCACAGAGATCAAACCCAATTAAGGGAACCCAAAATAAAACCCTATTTTTTTTTTTCTTGAAACCTATGGTAAATTTTATGTCTGTGTCTTGAGGTGATTATTTTTCCCTTTTGATACCATTTTCAGTGCATGCCCTTCATCTCCCCTGTGGAGCCAGCCCAAATGTCACTGAGACTATTAATGTTGTGTACTTAACACACATACTTACAGTATGTTCATTCTCTGAGAGACTAAACATTATTGAAAGGTTACAGCATTTATTTTGATGTGTGTCTGTTCAACCAATTCTAGCAAATGTTACACAAACACAAAACGGGTTTTCCTTCTCTGTTCCACACAAGCCACCCTGAACCAGAGGCTTTCAAACAGAAACCCTCCCTCAAATCAATGAGGAATTAGAAATCTCTGGTGCCATGCTATGGCACATGGAGATATTTTGAATATACAGCAGAGATATATAAAAGAGAAAGAAATATTTCATCCTTGCTCCCTGAAGCCTTACTAAAGCCCCTTTCCAGCTTCAAGTCCACCAGTTTCTATCAACTTCTGGCTGATTTCAGGGACCACCTCTCCAGTAGCCATGTGATATTAGGAAGAATCAGTAGGTTTGTTCCTCGCTATCTTGATTCTCATTTAATAGAGGTGATTTGGATGGATTTCTTGTGATTCCTCAAGATTTTTCTGTTTCCATTGGGACCGGACACAACAGTTGGTAAGTACAGACCTTTGTGTAGCCAAGTTCTAGTAAGGAACAAAACCATGGAGAAAGCACCAAAACCACTGCAAACCGCTGGTGAGAATTTAAGTTTTTATATTATACCAGCTGCAGTTCAGAGAGGATCCAGCCATGCACCCATCCTTAACAGTTGCCACTGCTCTGCAAAAGTGGAATTAATAATCCCCACTGCAGCTACGAACAGCTCTATTGACTCTTATGTGTTATTTCGAGAGAGACCTTTAGAAAGAAAAACCAAAAAAACACAAACAAACCCAACCGAGGAGTTTCCCCCTTCTTACCTCAAACTCTGTATAAGACACACAGATTTAGTGCAAGGGAAACCCCACCTCACACCTCATCTGACTGCAAAGAGTGGTGAGGGCATGTGAGGCCAGAGCAGAGTCAGGTGTTTGTGTTTATCATGTGCTTGTTCCACCTTGTTTCACTGCACCTCAGGGGCTGCTCCTGGGGAATACATCCAATGCCATCAAAGCAGAGAGCTCACATAAACACTGCTCACACGAAACCAGAATCAGAGAGAGCAGCAGCAGCAGCTAATAGTCAGAATATTAGGAGAGCTAATGAATAGGTTCCCTCAGTGTACAATCCCAGCCCAAAAATGTGGCTTTCCACTGCCAGTCATCAGTTAAATTCAGCGTCTTTTCTTTATGCTGGAACAAACTGGACTGACTGGATTCTTTAACCAAAAGGTCAAATGTGAAAATAAACTAAGGAAAACCAGGCTGTCCTTTCCTCAAGCATCCCACTTCTCTGACACCTTCTTCTTAGACTCTAAACTGCTCTTTCTCTCAGCAATTCCTCTCCCAGCAACCCTCTGCTCACCCCCTGGTTCTTACCTTCCTTCCAGCAGCCAGCCAGCACAGACAGCTGTCCAGGAACTCCCAGACCTGGAGAAGCTGGACCAGCAAGGAGATTTGCTGCTGCAGGCAACTGGAAAGGGTGTCAGAGGTCTCAGGGCTGCCTCTAACTGCTCCCAGAGACCCCTGCAATCCTTCCTGTGCCTTCTCCAAAGGGATCAAAGCTGTGTCCTGGGTGATGTTATGGGGTAAAGGATGAGCCTGGAGTAGAAGTAGTATGAAAGAGCAGCTGGTTCTCCATCTCAGCCACTCTTCCAGCTCCTCAAAGTGTCCTTGAGTTCACACCCATCATGTCCCAGCCCTATCAGTAAGCCAAACTGGGAAGCTCTCAGTGCGCTGCCTGCAGCCAAGCAGCCTTGGAGGAGGAAAGAGAAGAGGCTGTCCTCACCCGAAGACAGCAATCCTTGGTCCTTGGGAGATGGCCTTGAAGGAAATGTCCTTCCCAGGGCAGACAGTCTAGAGATGCTCTGGAAGGGAACTCAGCAGCTCCTGCACAAACATCCACTAGCATTTTCCTATCACCAGGGCTGCAGCATGACAAATAAGTAAAGAAAACAGAAACCTGAGACTGGCCATATCTCCATTCCTTGGCCAGTCCTTAGAGTAACAGAGAAGGTTCCACACTGTAGAAGAGGGTCACTGGGGCACCAGTTTCCAGATGTTTTGCCATTGGCTTCACTTCCACCTGGAAGGATCATTTCATGTGAACTTGCCCCACATTTATGAGCACCCATTGTGCCAGATCTGCTGAGAGCACACCAACCTTCATGGGACTAGTGCACAGGGAGTTCACAGCAATCCTCTCTTATGGCATCCTATTCCCTGTTTGTGAAGGACATGGGGGGCTGGACTTGTGGGGACACCCCAAGCATAAAGAAATGCCGTTCTCTCACCTCGAAAGAGGAATGAACAAGAAAAGCACAAAAACTTCAGCCCAGCTGGGATAAACCAGGAAAGCATGACACCAAAGCTCCCACTGAAAGTTTAAAAGCAAATATTTTCAGAATTCATTTTTCAATTTCATGCCACCTCTCCACTAATTACTTGTGGCCAGGATACTGCCTGCCAGAATGTTACAAAATGCTACCGACCCATGCTACAAGAGAAATCTTTGCGGGGAATTCTCACACAAGAGCCCCACAGCCACAAGGAACAATGGAGACAGAGACACTGAAAGAGTCACCCAGAACACCTCGTGGGCACCTCTCCAAAGCAGGTCCCCAGCCCCTGAAGTGCCCTCCCTCTCCTGTCCCCCTGTTTGCAGAGGGATGAGCCCTGGCTGCATGGTCTGTAGGGCCCTTGGGGGTGTCAGAGCTGCTCAGGCAGAGGAATCAAGCAGCTGCAGAGTTTCTGACCATCTCAGCATAACAACCCCAAGTCAGTGCGCGGGGAGGAATGCAGAGACCTCGACGGTGCCTCTCGACACCCATCTGTTTTTTAGAGTCAACTGGCTTGAACTCCTCTGCAAGCTATTAGCTCTGAATGTCCAGTCGAGGGCTGTGTTCTCTGGGTGTGCTTTAATTCCAAAGTAAACTCTTTTGCCTCGAGAAACATGCAACACAATAAACTAATTTGAGTTGAGCTTAGTGTAATCTTTCTGGGCTTTTTGTTGTTTTGATCTGATCCCAGAAGTGGAAGTCTGGTTTAGGTATTGTGGTTTTGTTTTGTTTTGGGGTTGAGGGGTTTGTGTTTTTTTCACTCTTTCTGGGATCTGCTCTCCACAAGCCAGATTCCTGGATTTGACAAGTTCTGTTTTATTCTACTTACACTGCCACCTGCACAGCAGAGAGATTTAAAAGGCTGACTTCTCTGTTGGTAAAAGCAACAACAAGCAAACAGAGAGCTGTTTTCATGACAGGCTGGAAGGAATTCTAGCTTCCTTTCTTCATATTTATTTACAATGTGTCCTTCCCCATTTTCCTATGTCCTATCCTTGTATCTGGCCAATGCTTTTCCTCCATACAGTGCACTTAAGTTGTTCTCCTCACACATGAAACTTGCTCAATAATCATTCCTTTTTTGCACTTAGTAATTTTGCCACTGCCTGCAGACAGCACAAGAAGGAGCACACAGGTACCCAGGTTGCCTCAGGGCCACTGCTGTGCTGAGCAGTGTCACCTCCCTGTCCTCTCACCAGGCCAGGAAGATCCAGAGACCACAGCAACCCCATTGAGAGCCTGGTGATGTCATCTGATGCAATTTGCTCAACATTCAGACAAAACGAGGCCAAACTTTGCTGATGCTGAAGTGACTCACGTTGTACAGAGTCCTGCACAGGGTCAGAGGGAGGTTCAGGAGCCCTGATTCAGGATCTCTTGTGTGGCTGACCAGACCACAGCTCAAACAGGAAGGGTGGGGAGCAGAAGTGACAGAGCAGAGAAGAAAGAGTTTCACTGCAGCCCAGCAGCACCAGCCTGGGTTTTTAGGCGATAAGCCCAAGGTACACACTTCTGCTGCAAATTTTAATTTTGGAAACCCAAAGGTCAAGGGATTGGAAGTTTTACTCGGCTCTGCTGAGGTCTGCCAAGCACTGCTGTAACAACGCTGCTTTCTGAGGATGTTGCAGGCACGGTAACGCAAAAGGGAAACCAGTATTAATAAAACAGAAACAAGGAATCCCTTCATATAAAAATAACAGCAAATAATGCTCTGTAGGAGCGATTTGGCGAGGTGAGATCTGATGTTATAACTCAGTGGGATGTTCCAGCCCAGCGTAGAACTCACAAAACTTCTTCAGAAAAACAGGGTTTTTCTGGACTTCTCATAATTTCACAATCGTATCACTATTTAAAATAAGGCCATGAAGTAAGAATCTAAAAAAGTGAAGTCCAACTGTTTCTAAACATTAGCAAGTCCTTCCCTTCAATCTGTGTACCCTTCGTACTCCCTCCAGGTTCCCTCCCTCCTTATTCAGATAAACCAAAGTGAATAAGCATACCAGGATGCAAGAGCAGAACGAAATGACTAAGACTCTGATGTGTAATAGTATGTCTGTACTGTAACTAGACATAAACCTTTTAAAAATTCAAAATAGGTGACTCAAAGTTATGGAGAATTTTCCAAACACCAGACAGAACAAAGAACCCCACATTAAGATATTTTCAGTTAAGGCAATTACATTTAAATAAAGCTGCTTATTATTGTAATTGCAGAAAAGCTCTGCAATGCAGCTTGGCTTTGATAAAGAGGCTCTGCCTGAGAAGCATCCAGTGCACACTGCCTTGATTTGACATCTGTCTCAGATGTCTGTCTCTACTTTGCTCTCAGTCACTCATCTTCACTCACTGGAGAACAGAATCAAAAAATGGTTTGAGTTGGAAGGGACCTTAAAGACTATCCAGTTTCACCTCCTGCCATAGCAGGGACACCTCTCACTGTCCCAGGTTGATCCAAATCCCAATGTCCAGCCTGGCCTTGGGATCCAGGGACAGCCACAGCTGCTCTGGGCACCCTGTGCCAGGGCCTGCCCACCCTCACAGGGAACAATTCCTTCCTAATATCTAACATCAATGTCTCCTCTTCCAGTTTGAGCACATTACTCCTTGTCCTGCCACTGCAATTCCTGATACAGAATCCCTCTCCAGCTTCCTTGCAGCCCCTTCAGAATAAGAACAAGACTGTTACGTCAAGCAACTGCAAATTAGATGCTGTTACAAAAGAGCTTTGATTTTGGACATAAATCACACCTCCTTGTGAATATTTTAGTGCCCTTTGGTCTGCAGAAAAGGAGCCACTGCCACCAGGTAGAAGGGGAAAATGACACTTGTGCTGCCGATACTGGCTAAACCAGGGACTAAAAGCTTGACTTGTTAGTCTGAGCTCAGTGCAGGACTGAGACTTAGAATTTAAGCACCAGACATGAGCAGAATGCTGCACAGCTTGTACTAACAACACACCAAATCCCTCAACAAGGCAGCTTCAGAAACCAAATTCTTCTACCATTATCAACTTTCAGCTAAAGAACTCATAGGATGACCCAAATCCACAAACTGCAGGGCAGAGAATAACTGTATTCAGTATCAGTTGATCAGATAGGCCCTAAAATACCTTTTAAAAAAAGGAGTAGTGTAATTGAATATTCAGTCTACAGTTGACAAAAGATAACTCTGCATCAAGGTACTCCTGGAGCACAGGAATGCCAAATATTCTGCTCCAGGCCGAATCCTGATTAGGTGCCTTGGGCTAAAAGGAAATACTTTTTATTTCTGTTACAAAACATGTATAAACAGAAGGCCTGGGTAATGCAATCTGAAAACCCCTGAGCAGGGATTCCAAGATTTACTCCATTAATCATAAATTACTAAGAAAAACAAAATATAGAATAGCTCGCTTTGTTTCCTTTGGTTTCTGAAAGAAGCAGCAGCCACAAACACGTAGGTAGATGATAAACCCGCGGTGATGGTGTAGAAATCACATCCAGAGTGTGCAGGGCTGATTGTTCATGGGGGTGGCTCACTTCCCAAGGGGAGGGCCAGGTTGTGCAATGACTCCTTTCCCAGGGAAGAGTTCCCAGCACAGCCGTGTACCCTCGGCAGGGCTGGGAGACGCCTGCCAGGAGCGTGGGGAGCTCTGGGTCTGCCCCAGCCTGGAGTGGCTCCGGCAGGAGCGGGGCCTCAGCTCCCCTCCTGGAGCTGCACGAGCATCAGGCTCGCTTCCCTGCCAGCACAGGTTTGTCTTTAAGGATGTTTTCTAGGATTTTGTCCAGCTGCTCTGAAGAAGTCCTAAACAATGGGATTCCACCGGAGTGCTGCAGTGGTGGCTTCATAGCCCAGCACCCTTTGCTTGTAAACATTTCCCAGTAACCAAAATTGTGTTTCTCCCCTACTTTGCTCCTTTATTGACTGTCCCTCTCTGGCAAAGGAATGGCACAGAATAAAAGTCCTTCAGGAGGTCACTTGGTTGGGTGGCGGCATTTTATCTCGCAGTGACAAAGTTTCTTTTTTAAGGAAATATGTACAGGATTTTCTCCAGGAGAACAGATGTTCCCTGAACCTCTATGATCTTAGGAGAGCTTGGTCATCAGCTCAACAGGTCTGGAAAAGGTTGCTGCAATTGCTTTCTTCAGTCCTACTTGATACCCTGCCCCTTTGATTTTAAGAATGGTTGGGAGCTTTTCCATCTCTTCCCTATGTATCTATATCCCACAGGGACATTACACTCTATACATGTTGCTGCCTTTACAAAGACTCCTTTGGCCATGTCATCCCCGAACTACTACTACTACTATTATTATTATTATTATTATTATTATTATTATCATTATCATTATCATTATCATTATATTTTGCTCTGGATTTTGAGTTCACACCCAAAAGGCCAGTGCACACAGTGCAGCTTCCTCAGGCACTTTATCAAACAGTTCTCACCACAATGCCATATGAATCCTCAAACTCTGACTGATAAATAATGCATTCCAGCAAAATATAAATCCATTTCCTCCTATTAGCTACAATTACAGCCTAAAATAGTAATGGAGGGATCGGGTTACTAAAGCAGCCACGCTTTCATTAAGAGCATTCACCATTCACGTCGCACTTGGAGCTCAAATAGGATAATTTCACATTCACCTTTCCTTTGGTCATCGTCTCCCTCCACTTATTGGCACTGAGAGGTTTTACCCGGTTCTCTCCTGCACTGCTTCCAGATCCTTGTGGGGGCTAATGACTGAATCAAGCCTTCCTTTGCCTGGGTTATTTAATCCCACCTGAGCATAATAAATGGGAAATCCCCAGCTCTCTTTACAATATTTGTAGCACTGGGACGCCTTTACGACATTATTACAACTGGAGCATTGTTGTACCTTGAGTTTTTTTAGAGAGGTCTCACTACAAGGAATTTTCTCTTGATATTTGGCCTAAGTTTTACTTATTTTCCTTCCGCTGCCTACAGATTTGCTTCTGTTGGCCCAAACGAGACATTTCTGTTTCTCTCTAGTATTTATGTGTTTGAAGATAGTTATCATATACCTACTTAGTCATTTTAAACCAAATTTAACAATATTTAACTCTTTTTAATCTTCTACTCATAAATCATCCTTTCCTGGTCTCCTTTGCCAATGTCAGGAATGTTTTCCTACAGTTTCAGGA
The DNA here is from genome assembly GCF_963662255.1 of Cinclus cinclus. NCBI lineage: Eukaryota > Metazoa > Chordata > Aves > Passeriformes > Cinclidae > Cinclus > Cinclus cinclus. The sequence goes on from NC_085064.1 coordinate 8,260,908, forward strand.
GAGAAATATGCCCCTGTTTAAAAACAGCTTATATCTGATTGCAGCAAGAAGAAAAAAATCAATTCAGAAATTGCAAAAAAAGGAAAGCTGAATATCCTTTGGCAGGTAAAATTCCCAGGAGCACAGAGCCTTATGCCTTATGTTCCCTGCTTCAAAATCCTTAAAGAACCTCAGAACTAAGCACCAGGGTCTCAAAATACCCAATAAGGCACCTAATCATTCATGTCACTTCTGACCCTTGCCACTTGAGATCAGGGCACTTCCTTCCTTGCACTTTGTTAAATGTGTTTTTAATCTGCTTAAATTGCATGAAAACATGGCACAGTGTGAATGGGAGCCCAGCCCAGGGGATTTTTTAAAGGCCTTATTACAAAGGTGGCTCTTTCCCTCTGGGTCAGTGAGATGGATTGGGCCACATCTTGCCTCAACCTTGCTTAGGGTCTGAGTGAGGGAAGGAAAGTAAAGTTTCCAAATCCTTTGTTCACGTTGCCGACCATGTGCTGCCTCCACCTACCCTGGGATTTGCTGTAGGATCTGGCTCTGCCCTGTCCCTGGAACAAGGCCAGTGCTGCCCCAGGACACTGCGGCTGCTACTGTCCCTTCCACCAGTATCCACAACAGTTCTGGGAGGTAGAAATGTTTCGCTCTGCCCGGTTCCAGCCCCGGGGATCCACACACACTCACAGCATGCACTCGTCCCACTGCTGCTTGGATCCCTTCCCACCTTTCATCCTCACTTCTCTCCTGGGATGGCAGGTAGGGAGCTGAGTTCCCAGGGTAATTATTCAGTAAAACAAACCATTCTGTCTTTCCTTTTCCCTCCACTCCCTCCCTTTCTAAAGAGTTAATTCACTGGGTTTCCATCCGCCATCAGCCAAACATTGCAGTACAACTCTAAAGACAAAACAAGGGTTTTTTTCTTAATACATTTCTCCCACTGTTCACTTGTTTATAGGTTTCAGTCATTCTAATCGAGCCAAACCTGGCATGACTAACTCTGATCCCACGTTCAACAAAATCTCTGCTGTGTTTATATATCCAGGGGGACTTTTCAGAGGGGGAGAAAAGCACCTCTAGTATGTTAATTCCCAAGGACTCAACGATTAATGAACTAATCTTATTACACGTGCCGGGGGCAGAATCCTGGTAGATGAAACCTGAGCTAATGAATTGAAGCCCAAAAACTCCTTTGGCTGCATAAACGTGCTTTTAATTTCAGCTAACCTTTCAATAATAATCCTTCAGGATTTTTTTTCCATGATGCTTATACTTTCTGAAGATATGTGACTCCTCTTGGATACAAGCTCCTTTGTTATTTTATTTCTTGGAAATATTTAGCAACGTCCCAATAACTTTCTTGTTAAAAGTGTATTTGCCTTTCCTGTCCTGAAGGTTGTAGCTGAGTTTTCCTCTCTCTATGGAAGGCCCTTGGCTTTTTACTGAATTTTTACTGCTGGGAGTAAACACAGAACAGGAGAAATGTTTGCCATATGTTGATATAATGGTCACATTGTGGGAGGGGAGCAGAGAGGAAGGCTGGGCCCCTGACATCATGGTAGAAGTGCCCTTTTTTCACAGTTAAAAGCAAGTAAATAAATTATGGTAAATAAAAACCAAGCTGAACTTTCACTGAGGACTTCAAAGGAAACCTAAATACCGTGTGATTACAGAGGTTTAAAAAAGCTCAGTTAACATTCCACAAGTTTAGAGACATTGGTCAGAAAGACACTCACATTTGGAGCAATTTATGTTCACACAAGGACACCTAAAAAAGTCACTTTTTCCTGTGAATACATTAGACGTCATATTGGACAGCAGCAGAGGAAACACAGAGGGAGAGATCTTCAAATATCATTCCCATCTCTCTATTTCTGTTCAGTATAGATCCTTAGTAATCTCCTTTGATTCACTGCCTGATTGTTGTGCCTCAAAAAAGCACATGGTAACCCACTGTACATTCTCATCATAAATCATGATTGATCTAAGGACCTGTGCCAGAACATATTGATTAACCTGCTGCCTTGGTCTCTATTTGACACAGTTTGAAAGTTTGTTCTGGGAGCATCGAAGAAATTTTATTTTCTGACTACGCAATACAAGAGGTCAATGAATAATAAACATGAACAACACTCTGCCTCAACTTCATCCATCAAACAGACTGCCAAAGGGTTGGTAATTTTACCTTGATTTTACCTTCCCTTGTTATTTTACACCAAGACATCAGTTCCCATTGATGTGCCAGAAGCCAAAGCTCTGCTGCCTGTCGGGTAGGACAGTGGTGGGAGGTTCTGCACCCCCGAATCCAGCAAACCTCACCATGGAGCAGCACAGCCATGCCAGGCCCAGCAGCTCCAGCAGCACTGAGGAAAACCCCTCATTCAATATTCTCTGCCCTGCCACACACACAATTTTTTTTCCAGGCACACCACTACAAAACATCACTTCAAACAGTATTCCTCTGCTACAGAAGATTATAAATCATTATTTCAGGTGGGACAGTGGCCACCTCAAGCCCTTCTCACAGGCACTGCATGGGCAAACAGTGTTTTTTGTTGGCAGCCCCAATGTCTGAGCCCCTCATGCGGGCAGGAGGATGGAGGGAGAAGTCAAAATCCAGTGCAGGCTTTGGCAGGCTTGTGGCAGCTGACCTTCCTCCCAAGACCTACACACATATGGGTTTATTCCACATGCTTCTGTTGGATATTTTGGTCATTTTCCCCCCCTATACTGCCCCTCTTTCAGCAACATAAAGTAATACACGAGTATGTGATACTTCAGAATTTGGATGGGGAAGATTGCAAGGCAGAAAAAAAAAGAAAAACGCTATTTTGAATTCTGTGGAAAAACAGGTTATAGATTCTATGTTTAAATAAAGGTTAGAACAATAAAACGGCCGGGTTTTTCCACAGTAACTCTCACCTCAGACAGCAAATGCTGAGTAACCACTCAGCCCTCCTTGCTTGCTCCCTCCCGCGCCCCGACCGTGGGGCTCCAGCTTCCCTTGTGTTTACTGAACGTCTGCACCGATGGCGGGGCAAAGCCACAAGGCCGCTCTCTCTTGGAGCTCATTCCACTTTGTCACCACGTTAGAAAAAAACACAAAAAGGGGGAGGGAGGCAGGAGCAGCCAGCCAGAGCCAGCCCTTCCACACGCCTCCAGCCACGATGGGGCACGGCGGCACTGCCAGCCAGGAGCGCGGCAAAAGGATCCCTGTGGACGCAAGAGGGGCACTGACTATTTTTAGGTAGCTGGAGTTTCCACGAGGATTCCTAAATCTCTAGTTTCATTAGGGTGTGTGGGGCTTTTTTAAGAACAGGTCGTTTAAAGTTGTGGTTGCGCCGTTCAACTTCTTTCCCTTCCATGGCACAAGGCTCAGAATAGAAATAACAAACCGATGAAATCAACGTGTGAGCCCAGTGTAGGGCAGGAATAAGGCCAGGCCTAAAGGCTGAAACCAGGCTGAAGAACAAGGGTGACAGTGGGGTATGGCCTGGCACACAGACAGGGTGGCAGTGGCTCATGATGAGTGGCATGTACAGTCCCTGGCTATGGCCAGGTTGGTTCAGCGATGGATCTTTCCCTGCTGTTTTTCCCAGGCCACAACAAATACAGATTTGCCCACTCAAGCCACTCACAGTGCAAACCTGACTGTTTCACATATGCACACAATTTCTGTACACTTTGAGATAAACAATGTACATCAGGCCCAAGCTCTCACGCCAAGAACTGTAACGTTCTCACTGGGATCTCCCAGTTTTTAAGGCTCACATAGCACTTAAAACTGTGCAGTGATTTGGCTTGTCAGCTCACTGGCATAGCCACTTGTGCACATTACCCTCCCGACCCCAAAATAACAATTCCCCCCCTTTTGTTTTTCAGTCCCCCCTTCCTTGACGAGGCTAAACTGTCTACTTACCGTTCCCCACACAGCAGCAGCAGCTGGGAGCATCTGGCATGGGACATATGGAATTTAATTTCCCGATATTTACATAGATTGAAACAATTCCGACTCCAGACTTCAGAAGGCCCATTGCAGCAGACCTCAAGGCAAAAGCTTTCAGTTCATTTCATTTTCCTCTTCTTCTTTTGGCAAATGAGCTGGGAATACCAGTTTAAAGTCTGCACGGGCCTTAGGATGTTGAAAGATACTCAAGTCCTTGATCTATAAGGCTTACAGGGTAAATGCTGCTTTTTTACTTCTGGGGAATCCAAAAGGACTTTTAAGAGCCCGAGCCACTTTAAAAACACCTTTTTTCAGTGACCTTGAGTAGATTTGAAACAGTCCATTTGAGAGTTTTGCACATGTGGCTACAGATAAAAGTTTCTTTGGGAAAAATAAAATAACTGAAGGGAAATACTCGGTCATACAAAGGAGAATGAAAAGGGACACATCTTGTGCTGAGTGCAGGGCCAGTGTTGCTGCTATGCTGCCATTGAGCAGAGAGTTAAATGAGGGCTTGCTCCTGAGCAAGACAGATGTTGTATGAAAATGGCAAAGCAAAAATGTGGCTGAAGCACCACACTTCTCCAAAACAGTTGGTTGTCTTTACTTTGTCTGTCAGTTGCCATCCGTGACATTTCCAATAATTGCAGAAACAGAGACTTTAGAGGTGGCGGAGTCCATTATCAACAAAGAATTGCCAGGGATGGCAGCATACCAGTCCAGCTTTGCAAAATCCTTCTAAAATCCCTCTTGTAACAACATTTAAAGAGAATGGTTTAAAACTCCCACCTTATTTTAAGGACATCCACAACAGATTCAACAGCTAGAAAAAACTGAGAAGATGGTTCATCTTCTTTATGGCTACAAGCAACCAAATTCTTCAGATGGCAGTGGTGCAAATACAAATACCAGCAGTATCAGTCATGGAGCTCCTCCAACATGCAGCATCTGAGGACCTCACACATTGAGTCATAATTTGCCAGTAAAATCCCAGTGCTGAGCTAGGAAGACACTATGATTTCCTGGGAGAGTTCATCCAATAGAAAATATGTCTTGCTGTACACGCATTTTTTAAGACTATGGTAATTTTTTGAGTGCATCAGGATGAGGCCAAAATAGGACTTGGATCTTAAGATTTAGATTCTGAATTTGGATTCATATGCACAAAACATTCCTGCCAACCCTAAAAGCACCTTACCTGGCTCCTTTGAACTCCCCAAGCTCCTCTTGGTTTTGCTTCTTTACTTCCTCAGCTATGCCATGGAAAATGCTTTAACAGCCTTGGAGTTATGACTGGAACTCAGGTATCCTGTCATTGGCAAAGACCCTCTTACAAGGTCTCAGGTTTTGTTTTTTTCCCATCTTTCTTATCCAATGACTCCTGCATTCTGATTCATAATTCAGTATGTATTCACTGCCATACTGGAAAATGTACCCACTGTAGAGGAACCAGCTCCCTGGTCAAAGATCTTTCTAGAAAGAAGGAGATTTAGGTCTGAATTCTCCCAGGCAGAAGAGAAAGCTGAATGGGGGTCTCCAACATCTTGGGCAAGCATTCAGACATAAGGGTGGTGTGGAAGGAAGGGTCACTTTAGGGAATCTGAGCCACCATGAAAATCAGGCCCTTTTTTGGTTTTTTTTTTGGTTTTTTTTTTTTTTTTATCCTAAAAATACCAGTCTCTGGTAATTATTCAGGTACAGCCATCATCAGTGAGAGCTTGCAAAACACAAGGCAGATTTCCACTTGTGCTGAATTAGAGCAACTGAGACTGGAAAGGAGTTTAAAATCCCCACTCCTAATTGCTTATTTAACTTGCTTGTTAAATTTGGTTTTGTACTTGTGTGCCAAAGGATCTCCTTGTTATGGACTTCTAAAAAAAATCTAATAATATATAGGGTTTTAATACTGTGTTTGTTCAACTTTTGTTGCTCTATTTAGAAGACCTTATTATACTTTTATTGCCATTAAAGAACTGTATACTCCTTATGATTATTTTACAGGGCTCAAGACAGTTGATCTGGATGCTGTCTTATTAACTGTACCAGGTGGTAGAAATACCATTTAATCCTCTTTAATATCAGTAATTCAGACTACATGGCAAGGCTGACCTCAGCATCTCTCATGCCCCAGGAGGAACTACATTATATCACTGCATAAGGGGTCAGAGATGAGAGTGCTTTTGGCAAGGGACTTTCACTTTGTAGATGAAACATACTGATTAAAAATGATGCTTCCTGCATAACACTGCTGTTCTCAGCTCATGGTTTCCAAACCCACAAAGGCTGCTTTCTAAAGATGGGTAAAACGATCCCTCTATGGGTTTATGTAATATATTTGCTGCGTAGTTTTAGGGTTTTCGGGATGAAAGTTACTGGAGTGCAGTCAGCCTTTTAGGACAGGTCATTTAGCACCCAAAAGTAGTTGGCACTGAGGAGGAATAAAAAAATGGAGATACCCCACAGCTGCTCTAAAGTGGATGCATGGGATTTACACTCTCTATTAGCTTAGTTCCCAAACACCAGTTATAGCATTAATGCATTTTTAGTTCCCAAACACTATTTATAGCATCAAAGCGTTTGTCCTCACAAGTCCATTGGCAGTGAGAATTTTAGAAGGCAAACAAATAACCCAAGAAGTCAGAACAAACCAACTGAGGAGGTGACTGAGAAATGCCCTCTGAGAAACGTGCCTTCACTCTCCCCACCTCATTTGGAAGACACATCAAAGAGCAGAGGTAGGTCTCAAAACCAGGTCCTTTCAGAGCATCTTACTTTTAGGACTCGAAAGATGCACCTCTTCCTTTTGGCCCTCAAACACCCCTTGAGCAGCCTGAAACTGCCAGCCAAAGACCCCGAGGGCTGTTGCGGCAGAGCAGGGAAGGAAATGCCTGTGTCCCATAGCCCAGGTCCCTCACCACTTCCTCCCACAGCATCCCGTGGGACGCCACGCCAGCCCCGCCACTCGCCCTGCATGGCGTCACGCCGGTGGAAACCCCAGGGCACGGGCAGGCAGAACCAACCCCGAGGTATCCCCAAACATTCCTGTTTGTCCAAGAACAAGAAATATGAGGCCAGTTTTCTGCGAGCCTTGAGCCCCAGAGTAGACGTGAAATGTAGACTCTATTTTCACAAGTGTTCAGCACGCAATCTGGGGAGCTCTTCTGAAAATCTGGACCTTATTTAGATGAGTAAATGAGAGCCAAGCTCTTTTTAAAAAAGAGGGTTTAATAGAAATGTCTGCCGCCTCCTATTCTTAGGCCCCTAAGTAAGTGGTGCTGGCTGTGGTGGGAGCTGCTGGTGCATGACTGGTGACTGGCTTTGTCATCCCAGGAGTTCTCCTGGGTTGCTAAAACATTAATGAAAAAAGAAAAAAAACAACAAAAATGTACATGAACAGAGCAGACAAGGGGGAAAAATCCGCTTCATGCTACAGCAAATGCTCAGGGAAAATGTTTGCACAGGTCTAATGAGAACTGGTTAAAAGTCAAACCCAAGTACTGCTCTCCTGGCAGCTGAACACGGATTACAAAATCCCATTGCCTCAGTTCACATCAGAATTGTCTCAGCTACTCATTCCTGTATCAGTGGGAAATTTGGAAGTGACTTTGGATTTGCAGTTTCCTTTTGATAAATGTATTAAAAATACCAATATAACAGCTTTTTATATCATAATAAAAATACATGGAGTATTAAATCCTGCCTAACTCTTGCTGACTTGGAAGCAAGTTTGCATGCTTTCCTCACATCCAGATTCGATTACACTAACTCTTAATGCACAGCTTTGCCAGAAATGTTTTTATTAGAAGAAATTGCACTTGGTCCAGAATGTGGCAGCGGGAATGATCTCTGGCATGCATGGTAACAGGCTTTTTTCACCAATCTGAGATCTCTACATGGGTTTCTAATTTCACTCAGAACTGAGTTGAAAAATTGACTTTTGGATCAGCAAGAGATTGGACATGATTATAGGTAATGCTGGACTTTGGAAGTCTTGGACAAAAATCTTTTGGCCAATAGGCTTTTTGCATTATATTCCTCAGCTCTCTGCCAGAGTGTACTCACATCCACTCTGGACTTGCCTCCTCTAGTTACTAGTGTGTATTTTATTCCTTAAAATATCTTTTAAACCCTTTCTTTCCCAAAATAATTTAGTTGGATCTGGAATTGTACAATCTATCCCTAACAGCTCTTAGAAATATTGAAAACTTTGTCAAGGGCTTTGAAGTGGCAGCTGTGAAAGATATTGCGGAGATGAAAAGAGATTGTATGATTGACTATCTTCCTTTTTTTAATTTTTTTTTTAATGGGCCCACTTTGTACTTAATTTAGTCAATCAAGCAGTCATCTTTCCATAGGGGCTTTTGTCCACACACCTTTGGCATAATCTATAGACAATATAAAGTGACCCAATGATGGGTTTGAACAGTGAACGATGATTATTGCATTCATCTTTCCATCAGTTGTATGATATTAAATAAAAAGCACTAGAATCATTCCCATTGCATTGCTGGAAGTGAGTGAAAGCCAAGGGATTGCATCTCCATGCATTTGGCACAGTAATTCTTCAAATCTCTCTTGGACAGCAGTCTACTATTACTATGAAAATGAGGCAATGCAAGACTGGAATTAGCACAGAGCTCCATCTAAACCTGACTAAATTCTGCATGGTTGTAGACTCTGAGGAGGCTGCAAGAGCTGCAAGTAACTGCAAGAATCACATTGGGAGTTAAGATTAAAATGAAGGACAGATTGAGGTTTCTGTAACCAGACAAGGAAGCCTAGGTCTCAATCTTGCTGGATTCCTGAGGTGGGCAGAAGACACTTTAATTACATGATCAATACAGTTTCAAAGTAAGCACAGAAGCCACAATGACTCTGAGGGCACAAACATTATTTGAAGGGTAAAGTAAAATCCCGTTGAAGGAAAATGAGAGATCTCTGCCTCACAGAAACCAATCAATGCCTTCTCAGTCTCCTATGTGTTAAGTTTAGAAACATTTTAAGACATCTGAAATGGAAGTGCTAAGACAATTCTGCCAAAGCTCAGCAGTTTTCCAGATCCCTGAGAGACTGTGCAGTGGAACAGTCGATCAACAGCAACAAATTCATCTTCTTGAGGAAAAGCAGGTGCCTGCAACATAGCACTGCTTGTTGAAAAATCATGGGACTCCTCTCATGCAGAACAAGGCTTGAGAGTGGCTTGTCCCCTTCTGCACAGGCTGTAGCTTCCTTGGACAAATTAATGAAGATTTTCTTTTTCATTGAGAAAAAGAAAGATTTTCTTTTTCACTCTGGAGCCAATATCCCAAGAGAGAAATTAGACTGAAATGCTGCAGCAGTGAATTCATAACCTATCCTGTCTCTACCAATTAAACTGATATTCCATAATTACAACATCTACAGCAGAGAAGATAAAGGGGGAATATCAGTGATTCCTGTTGATATTTATTTGTTTTTTAGAGAAAATCTTGATTTCTTGAAATAAACACTGTATTGGTAAGTTTCAGCTACTCTATTGTTTTAAAAGAAGATCAAGATGGAATTCATAAACCTATTCCAGAATGCCCTCTAACATGATTAAGGTACCCACCTAGATTTGACTCAAGGCCCAGATAAAGAAGACTCTGAATTTGAGTCATCTCAATCCAAGCCACTGGACAGTGATGGTTTGGGTACATGTAATTGGAACCTTCCATCTCCCCCCCACCTGAAAAATGTTGAAAGATTTAAATCTGAGAGAAAATGAAAACAAACATTAGAAAGTCAAAAAATGTTTTCTGTTGAACTGAGTTCTCATTTTTGGGCCAACTGTAACAAAAACATTGTAGAAGTACATGAGCAAAGCCCAGACTTTTCAGCCTGGAACACAGCACTGGTCCATCAAATCCAGGCCATCAGGGTCCTGTTTCTCCTGTGACATCTGCATCATTTACTCACCTGCAGAAATCTATTGTTCTCCAAACAGCAGCTACTCTGATTTTCAGCAGCTAAGGGATGCCATCACAGTGAAACGCAGAGCAGAGGCATCAGAAGAAATGACTGTAAAGTTAATACAGGTTCAAGAATTAGAGAAATTTAGTTGATAAGGTTAAAAAAAAAAAGGAAAAAAAAATAAAAAAGGCAAGCTGGTAAAGAGCTTTTTTTCCAAAATGCAAACCCTCTGACTTTGCATTTCCTCTTCCAATCTTTTTTGTGTTCTGCCTACTTGGAAAACAAAGTCTTTGTGGCATGGGCAGTACCAGACCATATGTGTGGAGCAAACAGCTCCATCCAACTCAACACTCTGAGTCGGTCCCAAAAAGTCTTTATATGCCCAAAAAAAGATATACACACATCCTTGGTCATGCCCTCTGAGGTTTAGCTGACAGAGACAGTGGAACTTCCATTAAAATTCTATAGGATCCAAGCCCCAACTTTTTTAGGTTCCTCAAAATACCCCCTCTAAGTATAAAAAAGTCAATGGATTTTTTCCTTCACAGTTAATTTCTCTTATCCAAAACTAGTCCAGAGTTAAATTTTATGGACTACAGGTTTAAGGGCAAAAACAACAGAATGATACTCCATGTCTCTCCCAAGGTGTCCCTAATTCCCTGCGATTACAGAATGAGGACACTGCAGGTTTTTATTGCTGATGCACTCCAAGAGCAAGAAATTTTCTCTGTACTTATTGAGAATGATGAAGATGCAAGAGTGATTATTAACGTGCATCTCATGCATTTGCAATTATGCAAATACACATGCAAATGAAACACAACCTTTGGTCTCCTGTCATGTTGCCAGTGCTTCCCTCTGTGGCGCAAATTTTGGATACACTCCCTGCTTTAATATCAGGTTTTACACACAGGGCTCAGATGCCACAGCATTCTGAGCATCATTAACGGCACGGGGCTCCCTGTGACTTCACCAGGTGCTCAAGACTCTTCATACCATCCCCAAGTCTCAAAACTTCTCTTGGGCAGGTTAGGAGGATACAGAACTCCCCACTTGCAGAGGGATCTGTGAGGTAAATCACTGCTATGTGAAGAAAAGCAGAGAGCAGTGCCCTAGTTTGCTGACTCTGACATCATTCAGATTAGTTAATGCTGTGGCTCCCAGTGAAGCTGGAGCGTATGCCCACCTTTCTGTTTAATTAAGGCACAAAATGTAATTGGTAATTTATTTGGGGGTTCTCCTGGGATGCTGAAGAGCAGAGCTGCTAAGGAAGCCAAGGCTTTGCAGTGCCAAGGTGAAGCTCATCAGAATGCACCTCACAGCGAGCTGCCCTGGGTGTGCAGGAACAGCTCTCCTGCTTCCCTCCAGCCCAGGAACTGCTGAGGCAAGATTAACCCACCTCCTAAAGGAATAAATGTGTTGGGTTTATCCCTCTCCAGCCACACACACATAGGAAATCTTGATAAAAGAGTGTGTTAGTGTAAACTTCCTGCAAGAACTGCTGCCTGTACATCGAAGTTATTGTACTTACATCACCCCAGGGTGGGGGGAACCATTGTTGGGACAGACCATGATCCTCTACATCCAAAAGCCAGGATGGGCTGGAAGCATGTCCCAAACAGATCTCTCTGAGGGGTGAGGGGCTGATTAAGTGACTTGGCCTGAGCCTGAAGTGACCCAATGTCCTCTCTTCCATTCTTCAACTGAAAGCACAGGTGGACTCGACACACAAATCTTGAGCCTCTGTTTCTTCCAGAAGCTGTGCAAAGTACAAGAAAGCAGAAGCAAAAGGCTTTTTGTTTCACCAAAGCAAGAGCTTCTCTGACTTCTAGTCACTGCTCTGGTTCAGTGATGCTACTCCTGAACAGGGGCAGATGGAAGTTGGTCCTTTGACTCAAGGAACAGTAAAAGCAAAGCGAGGAACAAGGAGTGAGCAGGCACATGACGTGCTGGGATTTTTCCCTGCAATGCAGTCAATGCCGTGCCTTCCCTCTCTTCAAGAGGTGTTGAAATCCAACCTGATTTGATTCCCATCAAGAAGTGCTAAATAGAACTCCCAGATCACAAATGTGCACAGAGAAAAGCACGGCCTGTGAGTACTTGCAAGGTGACAACTGTTAAGGCAGTCTCTGTACAAGTCTCCTACACATCCAATGTCTAAGGATCATCCCCCAGAAGGGAAATTTTCTTAAGGGACAAAGCATATCAATAATCCAAACAGGGGTTATATACCAAAAGGCCTAAAGAAATTAACTGAGAAAACATTTGGCAGAATATTTTAAAATTTTCTTGGTGACTATGGGACTGCAGATGTGGGTGGAGCTGGAGAATAAGCCCTAAAGAAATCCTTTCCCAGCCAGTTATCTGCGAGGCAATGTCAGTGCACAAAGTTTTCTACTGTGCTCAGGACAGCAAGGGACTTCAAGTCCTAAGCCAGGGCCAGGAAGGATTGTGCAAGAGTCCTCTGGACCATGCTCACTTTGTCCCTCTCATCACAGCACTGGTGGACCTGCCCTGTATTTCTTTAGGTCAGAAATATGCTGAAAGTTTCTTTTTAAAGCGACCCAGATCTGGGAAGAGCTCTGCTCCCATAATATCCCCCACACTTATGCCTGGTTCCTAATTCCTGCCTGTCTGGAAATCTTCCCTTGCTTCTTAAAAGTCCATAACACCATTGTTTTCCCTCACAGTGCAGGGATGACCAAGAAGGGTTCCACACTGCCCTCATCCCATCAGCTCAGGTTAAAACATACCAATAAAATCAGTGACAAACTGAAGAAAGTAATCCACATCCTTTTCATAACTTTCCCAATCATTCACTTTTTAATGCTATTGATAGCATTAAAATGATATCTTAATGCTATTAGTGAAGGCTGTTGGACCTTCCTTTGGTCCTCCTTTGGCTGTTGGACCCTCCTAGTGAAGGAGTTGGACAACTCCTTTCTCTTGCTTTCGCCTGGGACCACCACAGTGCTTCTTGCTCCTCTAATAGTGTCACCACAAGTGACTGCCCAGGCCATCGTCCATCAGCAATGCACAAACACTTGGGGGAAGGAGGAAAAAAATGCAGAAAAACAAGCCAAGAGTGAAGAAACCCTTCTCACACAAAGAACAGACACACTGCTGCCAACTGCACTTACTCAGGATGGTGTCTTCCTCAGCTATGCAGAACAGCTGAAAGGAGAACACCATGCACCGCCAAAATTCTTCATGTAACAGGATGTCATCAGTAAGGCCAGAGACATCAGCAATGTGCCAGATGACACCAGAATGTGAGCTCTGAAGCACTGGCACGCACCGGTCAAGACAGTCCCTTGGATCAACGTAGCTCAGCATGTGCTGATAAAACTGTCATAGGTTGAAATTCAGAAGAAACTAGCTCTGTCTGCTGATATCCTTTGTTGAGTCTACGCTTCACAAAATATGCAGTGGCACCACTCAAAGCACGAGCAGAAGAATCCATCATTAGCATATGCTTGAGTAAAGGAGATGATTTTGCCCCCACAAGACCAGGTGCAGCAGTGGCACACGCTTGCTTAAAACTGTCACAAATGTACTGCCTGCTATACATCAAGGCTTGAAATTCTAAATAGAAAAAAATCTTACTCTTACACTGAGCAGCTAAGAACTTCTGTCCATTAAAATTCCTGTTTTGCTTGTGTCCCTTAAAAATATGTCAAGATCAAAAGAGAAAAAAAACAGGGCACAAACCAAGATTTTCAAAGCTCTTCCAGGTCTGATTTCAAGAAGTTATAACTTATTATTTGCATTTTCCAAGGACCTCACAAACAGAAACAACCAGACATTTTTTTTTTTTTTTTTTTTTTTTTTGTCCCATGCAACCAACTCCATTAGTCAACCATTCTTCTTGTCCCAGCAAATTCTGTAGAGTGCTGAAACCATGAAAACACACAGATGGTTTCAGAACATAGGGATGGGAAATGCCAAACTTATTTTCATCAAAGCAGTTGAACTTTTATAATTTTCCCTTAAAAAAAAAACAAAAATAAAAAGAAATAATCAGAACTTTAAACTGTATCCCCCCCATTTTCCTTCCCTTTCAGAAGAGTTTGATCTGGCCCAAATTGGCCAGCTCAGCTCTTACTACCTCCTGTTGAGACAAGACCTCATGTTCATAAAGAGCCTCAAGCATGCAATGCCACACGGACTTTGCTGGAAAAAAAAGTAAAACTTAGGAACCAGAACAATGCCAACTTCAGCCTTGCAGCTCTTTCAGGTTCACTTTCAAAAAGGAAAAGTAACAAGCCTGGGAAGCTGCATTACCGCAGGCACGGGTCCCTCAATATGCATGTGAACTCAAGTAACCTGCTATTCATCTAGGCCCTAAAATAGGAAGGCACAGTTCTGGACAAGCATATTGATCTGGATTCCTGTAACTATCCCTTTGAAACACAAATAAACTATTGTTAAAAAACCCCAACAGATCTCAGTGTGTGCTCTGGTTCCTTTGCAATGTGTACTATCTGACTACAATCCATCTTGGCAGTGGAGCAGCTACGCAGACGTTCTTCTGAGCCAGCTCTAATGTAAAGGGATGCCAAGTATGTCTTCCTTTTGTATTTACAGTAATAGTCTCAGCTTTCCCCACCGCTGGGAGTGCTGTTGGGGATCAGCTGGCAAAAGTACACTGATCTGAAAGAACCACTGTAATTCCACTTGAAGCTGAGCTGTTTTGCAGGGGTTGTCGGCAAAGACCTTCTCCCACATTAATCTACAACAAGTAACATCGTGGTGCTGTCACTGGCATGGAGCTGACAGCAAATCCTATTCCTGCCTCCTTCCAAGCTGGACTATCTGTTGACAGACCCCTGGCCTCAGTCTGGCTCTCCTACACTGGTCTATATTTGGAGCGAGGCTCTCTGGCATGTCTGAACTGTGCTGTCTGCTCTGGAAATGGAAAAAACAAGGGTGATCTATCACAGAAGTGGGTGCTTCAGAGAGGCAGGTACACAAATGTTGGAATCAAAGAGCGCTAGAAAGCAGCTGGGATACTCTGGAACCATCAAGGAGCAGGGATGGATGCGGGATGTGCACCCCATCACTGAGAAACCTGCAAATAGGGCTGATTTGTCATAGGAAAATTCACCAGCTTTAGGGCTGCTTCACACTGCAAAGCCTCGAGCAGGCCTCCAGCTGCCCTGACAACACAGCTGGCAGGTCACCTCAAGCACCAGGGCTGCCAGTGACAGCAGCACGGTCAGACAGACAGGCCACTGATTCATACGAGGACTCAGAGTATCTGGGTATAGGAGAAAGGTTTGCTGCTGATCACAGAACCCCAGGATGGGTCAGTCTGGAAGGGACCATAATGGATCATCTGGTCCAAGCTCCCCACTCAGGCAGGGTCATCCCAGAGCACAGGGCACAGGGCTGAGTCCAGACTGTTCTGGAATATCTCCAGTGAGGGAGACTCCACACCCTGTCTGGGCAGCCTGCTCAGGGCTCGGGCACTGCCCAGGGAAGAAATTCTGCCTCTTGTTCAGGTGGAACTTCCTGGGTACAATTTCCTGCTGGTTCCTCTTGTCCTGCTGCTGGGCCCCACAGAGCAGAGCCTGGTCCTGCTCTGGTTCCTCCCTGCAGACACTGACAGACACTGATGAGGTCCCCTCCCAATTACCTCTTCTTGATCATCTTCTTTAAGACATTAGCACTAAAAACAAGAGCTGGAGACCAGTTTTCCTTGAACTATGGATGGGCACATATGTGTCAGCACCTGAGGGGCTGCATGCGACAGACTGTGGGTTTGCCTGCAGGAGAACAAGCTGTTGCTGAGGGCTCAGATTTGGGAGATTGTGGGGCAGAATTAGGATTATCATTTTTCATACAACATAGATGAGCAAATCTACCCTAGATCTTTGGGGACTTGCTGCAGCTATCTTGCACATCTCTGTCACATCTGGCCAGGTGAGCATTGCATTCCCTCTTAATAAAACAAATGGAAGATTACTCTGCATAGGAGCTTGAAGGAGGGAGGATTTATTTTATGTTCCAGGATATATTCCTGGGTGTCAAAGCTCTGCCCAAGGCACTGTTGAATGATCACTCAAGTCTGTGGAAAATAATTGCAAGGAGTAATTTCCCACTGCTAACAGCAAACTCAGAGGAGTACAGGAAGTCTGAAATCACCATGGAATCACAAAATGGTTTGGGTTGGAAGGGGCCTTACAGGTCATCTCTTTCCAACCCCCTGCCATGGGCAGGGACACCTTCCACTGTCCCAGGCTGCTCCAGCCTGTCCTTGGACACTTTCAGGGATCCAGGGGCAGACACAGCTTCTCTGGGCACCCTGTGCCAGGGCCTCACCACCCTCACAGGAAAGGATTTCTTCCTAATATCCAGTGTAAACCTGTCCTCTGTCAATTTGAAGCCATTCTTCCTTGTCCCATCACTCCATGTCATCATTAAACATCCTTGTCAGGCTTTCCTGTAGCCCTTTAAAGCACTGAAGAGTGCTCCAAGGTATAAGAAACCAGCCCCTAACCTCTTCCTCAAAACAGGACACAACCTCTATAAGACTGCCCTCTCTTCTCAATACTGTAGAATAATGAACAGTTTTTGCCACAAAGCTAAAACTCCCACCAGGATTTCAGAAGGACTTTGTTTGTTTTCTTAAGGTGATAATTCATGTAAATAAACCACCCCTCATGACCATTTAACATTTAACTTATTATACCATTATCCTAATTTATATTTTGTTAAGCCTTAGGGGATTTAGCTGAGAGCACAGATCCATTGCAGCAAGTGCTATAAAGACACAGTAGAAAGCAGTCCTTGCTTCAATGAATTTACAGTCTGAATAGACAAAAGGCAGGAGAAAAGCAAAATTATTCTCCAGGCCCCACCAAAACAGCCAATAAACTTACCCTCACTTCCTGCTGACTTGTGCTCCAGAACGTCAGCTTTCATTAAAAAAAGCAACAACAAGTAAAGCCATTTCTGGCTCCTGTGGTTGTAAAAAGACTCATGAAGACACATTAAATCAGTGCAAACTCATTCACCCAACTATGCAAATGATCTCAGAGAGAGACACAGCCATTCATCTCTGACAAGGAGCAAATAATTACACATTTCTGCAGCCCCAGAATTCTCCACTTCAATCCAGCAACTCTTAATCCGTATCTCCCTGTTTTACTTCATCCAACCTGAAGTGGTGACTTATTCTCTAGTTGTCCCACCCCCAATCCACAGGAATATGCATATTTTCATCACTACTGCGTGCAGTCAGAGACAAAAAGCTCTGTCTGTCACAGCTGGTGTCGTTCTTACCTGCTGTAATAGAAGCACAGCACAGTGGAAGAGGAGTCTGAATTGAACTGGAACCAAGGCCAGGGGAATAGGCCAGTGGGAATGTGCAGAGAGGGAAAAACCCAAGGAAAGCCTCCACCTTCCACAGCAATATCCCCTCCTGAGAGCATGTGTCCATGAAATTTCCAGTCTTGGAGACCAAGGGTATTACATGGAAAGGAAACAAAACAACTGCTTCCACGTTCATAGAATCACAGAATGGTTTGGGTTGGAAAGGACCTTAAAGATCATCTGGTTCCAACTCCTGCCATGGGCAGGGACACCTTCCACTAGATCAGATTGCTCTGGTCAACCTGTGCCAGGGCCTCAACACTCCTATTTCTTCCTAATATGCCATCTAACCCTGCCCTCCTTTGGCTGAAGGCCATTCTCCCTTGTCCTGTCACTCCAAGTCCTGGTGAATGGGACACTGTTCAGGTTTGTACCACACAACACGGAGAGCACCTTTGAGCACCCCCATCTGCAGAGAGAGCTTGTGTGACTTCAAAGTCAGCACTTGTGCCAAAACTTGATCTTCCTGAGTGAAACCAGTGGTGTCCCACTAGATCATCCCGTTTCCCACTAACACATGTTGCACATTAACAAACTTCCCTACCCATGCAACTATTGAGAGCACAGACAGGTCTTCAAACAAAACCAAACCCCAGCCCTGTCTTCTCATCTTGAAAGGACGTGGCCAATCAAGGTGGTGTGGGGAACACAGAACATTTGGGAGTAGACCGGTGCTTCCCCCACCTGCTGGCATGCTCCAGGCAGATCCAGCTCTGAGAACTTCACCTCCCCTGCCAGCAGGAAATAAATCTTGTGGTTTTAGAGTTGGAGAGTGAATCCATATTCAGTTAGGAATTTATGGTGACTTTATGGATCCCACAAATGCTTCACTACCACCATTTTCTGGAAACTGTACAATTCCTGCAGTTCATTGACTGTGTTCAAATGCCTTTTTTTTTTTAAGGGAAGCACTTCTAATTGCTTTTTTACAGATATGGGTTTCTGTAAAGTATAGAACATGCTCATAGTGTATAAAATGTTACCATTTCCTTGTCAACTATATATAGCTTTAATAGCCAGTTTTAATTTCCCCAGAATATTCGGCCCAAAGGGTCGAATCTGTCCCTCCTGTGACTCAACACATGAACACCAAAATGTATTTGACACAATAATCTTGTTGCTAAAATTCAAACAAAATTTTCCCATACAATTCCTACCATCTCACAAGGGTCCTTTCCCCTCAGCTGCAGTGAAATGTAGCACTAAGCACAAATACCTGTGCAGGCTGCTCTGATTTATAGCCATGCAAACAACTGTTACCAGCCCCTGCATCCCCATGGCTGTTTGTTTGTTGTTGGGTGGGTTTTTTGGCTTTAATACTGCATTAGATTGTTTCACGCTTTCCCTGGGAATCATTTGTACACGTTTCTGCACCACAAACACTGCAAAGCCAGTATCAATTTTCTTCCTCTCTATTAGCCCCTCTGGTACCTTTACATTAACCCAGAATGAATCACTGGCCTCCCAGTCATTTCTTGCTACATCCAGCATTTGAGAAATGGTGTAACTCACATTTTGGAGCAGGCCTGGCTCCTGCAGACGGGTGTGATGGCTCACGCTTCCTCTGAGGACTCAGCCCCTTCACACAGCCCCTGGCAGCTCCTTCCCTTTTTCTCCCAGCTCTACATCCAGCGTGCTGCCAAAAAATCTCCACTGCAGCCAGTGCCGTGCACAAAAGGAATGGCGAGGTGACTGCTGTCCTCCCAGCAGCATTATTTGTTTCCACCAAACAAGGGTAGCTTGGAGTGTCAGCTTCCAGTGCCAGCTTGGTGTCTGTCCTTCTGTCCAAATTGCTCATCTTTTTCATCAGCCCACTCTGTTGCCCTGCACAAAGAGAGACATGTGTACCCTGTGATGGGGACAAAACCAGACAAAAGGCTCAGCACACACAAGCTGAGCCAAAGTTTAACAAGCTGTCCACCCTCTGGGCAAACTCTGGGCAAGCTAATAACAATAAAAGAGCCCTTAAATGCTTGTATTAGAGAAGTTAAATTTGAGTTTTGTTTAGATTGTAGCACACTCAATGCCTCCTTCCCAGTGGTGGAAGGAATGTGGGAATACATAGGATGTATCAGTGACCTGAGGATTCAGATTCTGCTTGGTCCCATCCTGCCTGGCCAGCAGAAAAGAAAAACCCAGCAGTGTCTGCTCTTCTCAACAGGAACCCAGAGCAGACAAAACCCCTTGACAGTAAAGACTGAATATTTGTTGTCTTGCTCTGCATCACCACCAGGTATCTGCAGAAAGATGAATAGCATACTTGTTAAATTCAGCATCTCATCTTGGCCCTAGAAATGTTGCCCTCAAGCCCCAACAAACTGTCCCAGGTGACTTTTCCCCTCACTGTGGGAATGGTAGCATTAACACGGAGAGCCACTAAACAACCCACACAAAGCTGGAGGTTGTCAAAGAGGTGTGTGCCCTTGCATACCGGAACACAACCGAAAGGAAATTCAGTCACTATTTCAGGAGCAAGGAAAATAGCAAAAGGGAACAAATTCATTTAAACATAATAACAGGGCCTAGGAGAGAAAATACAATTTTTTCCATCTTCCTGAGCAGAAGTCTCTTTATTTCATTGGCCTTACTCACTCCACTCTCAGAAGTGTTGCTATCCCCACTTAACTCGTGAGAAACTGGGGGGTAATAGAAGTGAGTTGTTTTTGAAAGGCCATGCAAGGTTTGTATGGCAGAGCAAGAATAAAATATTTATGGCGTTAAACACCCAGGCCTTTTTTCCTTCAGGAACTGGTGTGCTGAGGTATTGACTTCTACAGCAAATCAGCCCTGACAACTGAAGTAAATCTGTCTCACGACAAGGGTATAGGATCAGCCCACTACAAAACATGGCATAAATCTGTCCCTTATAGTCTGAGGACAAAGTGTGGATTTGGGTATGAAAACCATTGAAATTTCCCATTAGAAACCCCCAAGCCTCATGAAACACATGTGTTCCTCTCAGGGCCTGACTTTCAGATCGCTGAGGTCCACACAAAATTTAATTTGAGTTAATACATTTGGAAAATACAAGACTGAGATTCAAGAAATGCAGCTTTGGTCCACAGTTTTGGCATGAATCTTGTGTTGCCTTTGGCCAAGCAAACCCCCTCTCCTGCCAGGCTGGAATAGCTGCTGTCTTGTCTCCTTAGCTCCTAAGTTCTTCATGGAGATCCTCATGCCTAGAGGAACACACAGACACCAGAGCTCGAGCCCTGAATGGGAGGATCTGGAAGTCAGGTCACACAAAATACAGCTTGAAATTACCTCAGACACATTCTGATATCCCACAGAATTCCAGTGTTAGCTAAGGTTTGGATCAGGGTTTTTTTTTGGTAAAAATTCTGGCTGGAGTCTCATGGAAAATGCCTGAGGGCTCCCCACGATGAGGAGTCAGCGTGGAGAGAAAAAAGATCATCACTGAGCCCACGCTGGTGCCTCAGCCCCTCCAAAGCACCGAGCTGGTGCTTCCCTGAGCCCTCTCACCTGCACGACACACCCAGGGCCACGGGCAGCACCTTTCCAGTGGGCCCAAGGAAACAACCCAGCACATTTCAGGTGAATGTGTTGCTAGGAATGTAAACTGCATTAAAGAGTCCATGTGAGCACTCCACTGGTAACACACTGCTCACATTTGTCAACCCAACACAAATCCATTTGAGTGGATTTCTTGTGGCCTTTTATTTATGAGGGGAAAGTCTCTCCCATTCCCTGGGCTGATAAGAGCCTCTGCTTTCCCTTCTAATCTTGACTGCCTATTATTAGCAACCCCATTTATGGAATAGCCCTTTGCCTTATATATCCCAAGTACCCCAGTTTTCCATGGGCACGTGGCAGAGGAAGACACAGAGCACTCAGTTAGTGGCATTTCAATGTGCCTTTTGCAGCATACTCCTACACTTGGGATAATCTAATTGCACAGGGCAGAAACCTCACACAACCATATATTTTCCTTAGACCCTGCTGCCACCAGCTACTTTTACTCCTTATTGAAACAGAGTCTCCCTCTTTTCTTCTTTTCTATTTTTTTTTTATATTTCTTCCTCTTTTTTTTTTTTTCCACATCGTTAAAAATTTATTATTTAGACTGATGATGACATCATCTGGAAAGGAACCCAGGCTGTGGTCATCAGGGCCCTTTTCTGTATTACAGAGAAGCAGTTTCTCCTCTCTCCTTTGCAGTTCATTAAATTTTAAAGTAGATCTTTGCTTTAAATATATACAGCTCATTTTGCTTTCAGCTGATGAGTCAGAGAAGCTGTCTTTCAACCAGGTCAGGTGCCCCCTGTGCCATGCTTCCTGCCCAAACCAGCACACGGCAGACCCCAGTGAGGCTCTGGCTTCGGGGCCCTGCAAGGAACAGGAGGGAGTTTCTGTGTAAATAAACAAATAATTGTATTTACAGGCTGCCCAGCTTTGCTCTCCCATTCATCCTGAAGTGCCTTGGAGAACACAAGCCTGGCCCTGCAGGTGCTCCTCAGGGATGGGATCTCATCATCTTTGCCTGCAGATATTTTGTTTAAGGAAGGATTCTGAAATACGGCTCTTCCACAGGGATTGTGAGCAGGTTTCAGCCCAGTATGGGTGTATTTCACCACACCACATTGAGTTTTTGTGGGGACTCTTCCATGAATCCATGAATGAAACACTGCCCTTTTCAGCACTGTGGTTTCCTTTCCCCTGCAGGCACCAAATGAGATCTCTGCATTATCAGGAGGATTACACCAGGAGCTGACAAAGCAAATGTTAATTGTGGGATGCACTGCTGGCATCCTGAACCGCGTCCCTTCCAACCAGATGGAGCAGGCAGACGTGCACAGGAGCACCTCTGCCCTGCAGGTTGGCTGAGAGCAGCACCAGCCCCTGAGGCAGCACACAGAACCCTCAGGAGGTGATGGCATAATCTGACATGGGCACCCCACAGCGGGGTCTAGGATGGGGCACAGGGAGCCTGGAAATGAAGAAGCTGCAGAGAGAGGATGGACTTGATCTTGAAAATTTTGTTCAGCTGAAATGATTCTGTGAGCAGTATGTCTGTGGTGTCCTTGTCCACCTCTGTCCCTGCTGAGCCCATCATACAAATCTCGGCTTGATGGAAGCAGGAGCTCTGGGTAGTACAACTGCATTCATAACCCTAAACTTTAATTCAGCCCTAAACCTGCAGGTACTGGTTGTTCCTTGTATTACCTGGGGGAAATTCACAATTTTTCCTCAACAGCAGCTATTTCTTCACCTCTTATACACACAAATCCCTGCATGCATTTCTCTATTTAAGACAGTATATTCCTGCTCCTTCAGATAAAACAGATTTTATCACCCTCATGCACATCCAGGTATTCACAGAAGCACATGGAATCAGGATGGATGTGCAGGCACCTTGGAAATACTTTAAAAAGACACAGCAATTGATGAGGAAGGGACAAGATGTATCTTATCTGAATGAGGACACACTTAGAGATCTGGGTGTAAACACCACTTATATTTAGATACCTACCTTAGCCTCCATTGGGAGACTCTTGTACACTTAGTGATCAGAAAGAAAAAAAAAATCAAAACAAAACAAACAAACAAACAAACAAACAAAAAAAACCAAACCAAACCAAACAAAACAAAAACACACAAAAAAACCCCAAACTTCCAGGAGGGAAGTAAGAAAAGAAGCTTAATTCAGATGCACTCTCCCTTCATTGACTCAATGGAGAAAGAAAGTGATGGAGAGAGCCTCCTAAATAAGGTGTTATAAATAGCTGCCATCAACACATAGGAGAGACTCACTTGAATATGTGTCTGACCAGGGCAAGGTTTGCTCATCCAGCACAGTGAAAGCAGCCACCAGTTCTTTAATGAGTGCAAGTGGCTTCAGCTTTGGTTTTAGGTTTACTCCAAGCACAACACCAGCCCTCAGACTGTGCTGGTTCAGGGGTTCAGGACAGGTCCATGAAGAACAGTGCTCCCCATTCAATCGTGTCCAGCTATTACCTTCTTTAACGCCTTGTTTTTCACTGAATTTTCCACATCCTAGAACAGGCCCATCCCTTAACTTGTGAGCACTCAGAAGCTTCTGAAACTCTAGCATGGAATGCATGGTTTAAGGAACAGGATTTGATAGTCCTTTATTACGTTATTGTATTATTTTCCATAACTCTCCAGCAGACAAGGAAGGCTGTCAGAGCACATACATAGAAACCAGTGTCACACTTCTCTTCTGAGAAGCAAATGAAAAGGTCAGAAGTATGAACTGGCTGTTACATAGACGTGTTGTAATATTTTCTTGGCCTCAGTGATCCAGTAACACAGTTCAACAAACTCTGTCAGAACAATCCACAATGCGTTACTTGCTCTCCAAATCCTGCTTTCCCCTCCAGCATCTCCACCTGACTGCTTGCTGCTCCTCAGCTCCCTCCCTACCCCCTGAGCTTCCCAGGGATGAGCTACAGAGAATGCAACAACCCTTCATTTTGGGCTGAAGCAAAACAAAACAGATGGGAGGTGGAGATGAAACAAAGAACAAAAGGAGACAGTGCAGTCAAATGTGTTTCACTGCACTTAAAAACTACAAGAAGTGTTCTCCCAACGCAACTCCTCCAGGGAAGAGCAAGGGCAGCGAAGGGAGGGTAAAATGCCATATGGAAAGGAGCAGGCTCTATCAGGGTGCAGGTAGGTTCTATACTATGGACATTTTTAAGGAAAACAAAAAAATCTCCAATTCAAATGATAGCAGCGCACACCTTTCAAAACTCAGCATTTTAGCTACACCTCCTGGCTCTGATTTTTCTATTGACTCCTCAGATTTTGAGACCCTCTTTCCTAGGTGTCCTATCCTGCACAGAGACCTCTTCCACCTTACCACCACCCCTCTGCCCTGACCCAGGGCCTGCTGTTCAAACCCTCTCAGCCCCACTGTGCTGGAACCCTCCCATTATCTGTCACAAGCCTGTGAATTGGGTCCTAATTGTGCTGCTGGAGGAGAAAGGAAGGTTTTATATGCAGAAAAAAAGAAGTTAAAATGAATTAGATTATGGTCATATTAATTCAGGGCACCCACCCAATCCTTTCATTAGCTTGATTCTTCTGCTGCTGTAGCAATCTATAAACGTTACAAGCTTTAAATGCTCTATGTACTTTAAGCTTTATAGGAAACTACTACTATTAACAGTTCCACAAGTTGGGAGGGAAGGGAGATGCTGTTCAGGGTTATATATGAGTCTGTCAAAGCCATGAATGTACAATTTTATGCTAAATGTTCCCAGAACTCGGGATGAGACTTCCAGATACTTCATCTCAAACAGCTCCCAAGGTGACATCTAAGGCAACATTTCCAAGACTCTCGGGTCCCACCAGCAGTGTGTGACACTTTCTACTTTTTTGGCCATTCCTTGCCTGGAATGAAGACGTCACATGAGTGTGACCACGTCCCAAACACCGAGCGATTCAGCCGAACTCTTCCCCCTGCAGCCCAGACAACCACAAGCGTGCGGTTTTCAGGACAGCTCTTGAACTTCTGAACTCTACTTTTTTTTCTCTTGGGGGAGAATTAAGTGGACTTAGTCACACAGAGCTTCAGTCAGGGGTCTTTGAAGAGAGGAGCTGGCAGTGATAACACGCTGTGTGGATGTGTGGGGAGGCATTTTTTCCTCTTAGTCCTTAATACCATGTTCAGCTTCTCAATGAGAAATAAAACAGGGATGAGGGCAGCAGCCTTCCCATGGAGATGAAATCACTTCTTCCTAATCACCGTTGGAGCCTCAGCAGCAGGACACCATCGGGTCACCACCTAATACCTTTTCCAGTCATAAATTTCTAGATATCTCTATTAATGGGATATCTCAGTTTACTGAAGCTGGGCTTTTGTCTTTTTAGTTTTTCTCAGAACAGTCTCATGGAAAAACAACTTCATCACAGGCAGCACCAAGAATTTAGGGGAGCTTTATCTCAGCCACTGACCGACCATAAATTCCATATTTACACCTATAGCCAGATGGGTAAACAAGTAAGCACAGTCATTTGAAAAGTCAAAGCTCCAGTAAATTTTCTTTAACTGAAGATGAGATGGAAGCATATCAGCATCAAGTCTCAGCATGCTTTCCAGGAACATAACTGCGCTGCTTTTTCTTACCTTCCATACACAAATCAGGACAAAATTAATCAGCAATAATTCATCTCTCATTTTATAAATGAAGAACATTTCTCCAAGCCAGTGCTTTCTGTCATTACCAGCAGCTGCATTATAATCAGATGCCCACTCTGAAACTTCCACCTCAACAAGAGAAAGTCTCAAAACACCCGTTTCAGGGTAGGGTATGTTTCATAACCAAAACACACAACTGCAGTAGGGGAAAAAAAACAGAAGCACTTGCTCACAGTAATAACTATTTTCCTTTCCTCTTAAAGCAACACAATGAAGCAATTACTGTACTCTGGGCTTCCAAGGGCTTCTGCAGCCAAAGCAATTGGCTGGGAGGCTTGGAGGGGGCTGGAGCTGTGGCACAAGGAAAAGAAACAACTCCTACCAGATATGATTCACTGACAACAAAAACATCCCCATGGTACCTCTTGCTTTTCATGGGATGAGGGCAGGTTTTCCACCAGAGGGTTTTTCAGATTAGAGGAATTTTTTCTGTAATGGGAGTGATGACATAGGTGTCGGTATGAAAATAGGAAGGACCTCAAAGGTTACAGCTAAGCTGGGAGTCTCCTTGTACCTGAACCACCACAGAGCCTCAGAAAACTCCTCGTGGTCCCAGGAGGATGCCCTGCATGGGAAACCCTTTAATTTACTTGAGAGAGAAGAATAGGTTCATGGGTAATTATCTCTGTGGAATTATGGAGAACGTAACGGAGAATATATGAATAAACATAGACTGGTCCTGCTAGGAGTCTATTGCTGGACACTCGGCACAGGGAACCAACCCATTAGACCAAGGAACATCATATAAATTAGAAATAGATTAAAGAACATCGTGTAAATGCATTCTGTCTCCAGGCAACAAATTATGTGACTCATCAGACCCACTTTATATGTATATATTCTAAAACGTGTCTTCAGTTCCGATGGCCTTTGGCACACAGCTTTGCTATGAGTGTGCCTCTCAATCTGTATTTGTTTTAAAAGTATTAAAAAGGCAGAATTGGCAGCAACTTCCCCATTTAGCTTGCTTGGCACTTTCTTTTAGAAAAGGTTCATTAAGCCTTTTTTTTTTTTTTTTTTTGAAACTTCAAAAAATTATGAGACAACCACTATAAAATTAAATTGAAGGACAGGCAGGTGGGAGAGAAATACTATTACCATTTTTCTCCATGTCAGCAGACACTAATAGTTCAGTGTTTTATATTATAACACATGAGCTTTTGCAATTGTCTCCCAAAGATGAAAGTCTGATGAGACAGAGCTGAGTCTGGGGGTGTTTGAGGTTTCTGCCTGTCATCCTGTGGAAGTTTTCTTAATATCCAGGTTGTTGTATCTCAATGGGGAGCCTGATGCTGCAACACTGGATGCAGTTAAAGGTTGTGCTGGTCTGACAAATGATTCAATTATTGTATAATACATTTGAAGCAGGATTTCAACATGAGGTTACGTGTTTTTGTGACTTTGACTCACACATGGTGCTCCCAGCTCATGATGAGTTCAACCAGAGATGTGAGTGGCTGGTATGTCTTGGAGCCAGACTTTTTTAAATCACTCAGTGGGTCTTATTCTTATGAACAACAGCAGATCATTTCTTCTACCCCCCAGTCATGCCAACACAATAAATGGAATGGTCATTTTATACCCAAAATGTGCTTTGGAGGAGTAAACAAAGAGAAGCTTGAAACTAAGATACAAAACGTTAATATTGTCTGACTTTTTTTTTTTTTTCTTTAATAGACAACGGAACAATGTCAAAAAGCATAAACATTAATTTAACTGTCCTTTCAAATTAATGAATTAATCAAAAAGAGTAGGTTTAGATTAGGTAATGGAAAAGAGTATTCCCTGTGAGGGTGGGCAGGCCCTGGCACAGGGTGGAATTCCCAGAGCAGCTGTGGCTGCCCCTGGATCCCTGGAAGTGTCCAAGGCCAGGTTGGACATTGGGGATTGGAGCAGCCTGGGAC
Organism: Cinclus cinclus; assembly: GCF_963662255.1. Classification (NCBI taxonomy): domain Eukaryota; kingdom Metazoa; phylum Chordata; class Aves; order Passeriformes; family Cinclidae; genus Cinclus; species Cinclus cinclus. Next base: position 8,288,248 of record NC_085064.1, read on the forward strand.
AGTGGAAGGTGTCCCTGCCCATGGCAGAGACAGAGAGGAGATGACCTTTAATGTCCCTTCCAACCCAAACCACTCTAGGATTCTATGTTTCTATAGAATAGAATATAGAATGTTCTATATTCTATGTTTCTATAGAATAGACCCCAAATTTCTAGTACTGGATAAAATCAGACGTAGACAGAACAATTCATTAAAGAGAAACCCATGGCATTGGCAGAAATAGTACAGGCTGTTGAAAAAGGGCAGGGAAGTGCATAAAACTGCTGCAATAACATAACTTATAAAGACTGTTATCTTATAAAAATACAAGGGAATATAAGAAATCACAACAGCGTACAAAAGTTGAAGCTGAAAAATGCCATTGCACACCAACGTTTTCTATCCCATCTGACACTGCTCACAAATTTTGTACTGTGAGGAGTAAGAAAGCAGAGAAAATAGGAAAGTATTTTCTTACTTTTTTTTTTCCTTTTCTACTCATGTCACAATTTTGATCTCATAATTTTGATGGTATTTAGAAGAATTAGAAATTTCTATCACCTCAGCTCATCAGCTATACAAGAGTCAGTGTAGCCTAAACTTGACATTTGTCATTCGTGCATGTTTCCCCCTCCTAAAACAGATGTTAAGGACCTAAAAGATTCTTATGGAAATGGCTATGTCTTTAATGCACTTAATTTTGAAAATGGTACCTTAACTGAGCAGCAAGAATCCCACCTGCCTGTCACCAACACATCACCTGCTAATGCCAGATTGAGGTGGAGCAATACACAGCACTGTGTTAAAAGATCTGCTGATTCATTAATGCTTGTGCTTTCCCTTCAATAGCAAATATCGTCTTTTTTTCTCAAATAAACACATGAAAATAAAGGCACCCTTAATGTCAATAAATTACGCTTTGTGTACTTCATTCTCATGCCAATGGGAAAGATGTTGTGAGAAGAGTAGCTTGAGAATGGTCAAAGAGAATTGCAATTAATCTGCCAGAAAGAGTTATGGTAAATATTATTATTATGGTTATTAATGATTTGTAAAGCACTGTAAATCTCCATGACAGTAATTATGATGTTCTGTATATATAAATCTGGCATTCTGCATATACAAGCACTTGGGCTTGAACTCTTCCTAGATCATTAGGAAATTAGAGGTCATATCATCGGTCACTTGAAAAGTAATTTCCTGCAGATTTTCAGACCATTCTCAGATTTATCCTCATTGTACAAAAGGTACCAATGATTTCTCCCCAGGTGAAGCAGCTCACACAGAGGCTGTAGTTAACAGCCTTTTCAGGGCAGCCACCCAGCCCTGCACAGGACCAAGGGCTCTGCATCCCCTCTGGGCCAGCCACATGGAAAAACAGGGTGGGAAGGGCCTGCCAGGGATGAGGAGGTGGCAGGCTGTGGGCCCATGTTCATGTTGGTAGAGTTTCCCAAAATAAACTGACTCTATGGAAAGCATTAATTTCCAGGGGCCTGCTCTAGACCGTGTGTCACTTGATGCATTGAGAGGAGCAGTGGGATTGCAATGATCTGCTATTCTCATGCCAATCCTCCATGTGAGAAAATTCTCCAAAAGGAGGGTTCTGCTGCTTCCGAGATCCATTTCTCAAGGTTTGGACTCAGATCTCTGGAAATCTGTGATTCCAGGTCAGGGATTCCCATAAAGCATGACTTGCTGTTCAAAGGGGTTCCCAGAGAAGCTGTGGCTGCCCCTGGATCCCTGAAAGTGTCCAAGGCCAGGTTGGACATTGGGCTTAGAACACCCTGAGATAGGGGAAGGTGTTCTGCCCATGGCAGGGGTGGGATGAGATGAGCTTTGAGATCCCTTCCAACTCAAAGCACTCTGGGATTCTGTGAAAGAGGCAGCTTCTTCTCTCCTCCTGCAGGGAATCAATAACCTTTCTGCTGGCAGTGGTTCAGCTGAGTTTGGTGCTCTGCCCTCTTTTTCAGTAAATTCCTCCTCTGGTGATAAGTAAAAAGGACATTACAAGTCAATTCCATTGCAGATTAAACCAAATCACCCTCATATCAGCTAAATCAGCAGTTTCTGCAGTCTAAATGCCAGCCAGAAATGATTCCTCTATTCCATCTCTTCCACTAGAACACCCTACCTTTCATCTCAGCCAGAAGTGCTGCTCCCTGCACTCCTGGAAGCAACCATGGGACGTGCAGGGGAATATAGAGTTTGCAAACATTCAACAAAATACAGCTTCTATCAAGGAATGTTCACTTGGAGGTTCAACCCCTGGCAGCAACTTAGAAACCAAGCAATAATTCTGATGTTGTATCTCACTATACAATGACAGGGAGTGCCCGAGCAAGCTGGAATCTGACATGACATTATTTGTCTATCAAAAAATAAAAATATAATAAAATCAAAACCACTGGGAGCACTTTACCCACTCTATTATGACCGAGTTCAATAGCTCTGTGATTCCAAGCTCTGGAGTGATGGCTTTATGAGGACATCAAAAGCACTGAGCCTGACCAAGCCTCCTGGATACACGCACGCTTCTCCTACAAGGAGCCACAGGCGGCTGCAGGCAGTGTCCACTGGGAGCTTCCCAAAAGAGAGCCCTTCCTGAATTATGAGGGCCCACACACACTCACACACACTCAACTTCACAGCCCATTGCTTTCCCAGGAGCGGAGCCTGTGCTGTCTGCACCAAGGCAATATATCTCTTTATGGCCTGCCAGTGACTTTACAGAGAGATAAACAAAGCTTTTAAATCAAAAGGAGACGGAGCAGAAGAAAAACTTTGGCACCCCAGGACATAACGCTGCTGTTTGTGCTTTAACCCTTCATGAAAAACAGGGAAGCAGGGGGTTTCTTAAGCAGGATCTGCCAAAGGAATGATCACAGGAGAAATGGGAAACTCAAGGCTGTAAATTCAAGGAATTCTTCTAAATGTTAACAATTACATTAATATCTGTGTTCAGTGAAGGGAAGGACCTGAATTCATTTAAAATCCTCTCAGAAATGGATATGGCACCAAACTGAGCTGTAGGATGTGGCAATGGTTTGAGCTGTAGGACAAATGGCCTTACAGTAGAACAGCCAGAATTTCTGATTAACCAAGGACATGTAATAAATTTGCCTTACCTGTAATGACTGTAAGCTGGGGGGGCAAGGAGGAACATCAACTTCATGTGCACAGCATCAAGAATGAGACTACCATCAAGATAAAGTCTGTGGGAGTTCTGTGAAGTAAATAACACCAAAATAATACCAAATCACCACATACTGTCCTGATCTGCTTTTCAGCTGTGGACCCTCTTGGACGGGCAATGTCACACAGATCCTCCAGTAGCTCCATCAATGACTGGGTTAAATAATTTCAGAATTGAATGGAAAGTTGAATTTTTTAAAGGAGTAGAAATCCAGAGCTACTACAAGGAAAGAATCAGGAGGACCCAATGTATTCTAGTGGCTCATTTCTTTAAAACCTTCATAATTCCCAAGCCTCACAACCTGTTTCATGGATCTGGGCCATAATGTGTACATCTGGTGCTGGGAGAAGTTTTAAATCCATTAAAACACATCTCACCCTCTTCATCCATAGTATCTGAAATTTTCTTCACAATTTCACTGAAAAGTGAATGTGCTTGAGGTTTCCTTTCATTCCCACCTAGACAATGTCTGTCTGTAAAGATAAAAAATTCTCCTTTGTATCCCAAGAGGAGCTAGTCCAAATATTTCTCAGCAGCTTCTGCTGTTGAAAAGAAAGTTTGTGTGGACAGGATTTCACAGGAGCAGTTCATTCAACTTCAGGAAAAAAACAAAACAAAACAAAACAAAAAACAAAAACAAAAAAAAAAAAATCAAGAAAAGAGGGTGAGAATTTGGCACTCATATAAGCCAGGGTCTTCTTTTTTATACTGACTAGATCATGCCAGATGCAGATGCTTGTAGAGGTGTGCACAAAGTGTTTGAAAAGCCACCAACCTGTACATGAAAAATGTTAATTATGCTGTTATTTCTTCACCTTCAGCCCCTGTTAGCAGGCAAAAAAGCTTTCAACGTACAAGAGAATATTTTCTGAGAAGGCACAGGCTTTCACTAAAATTCTAACCCGTGTGAACTTATCCTACATCCGCCTTCCCAAATCCCAGCCCAGGCCATGCTGCTTCATTAAAAGTCTTGTTTCAGACTAGGTCCCTGCATAAGATGATTTGCAAAATTCAGAGTTAGAATGGGAATGAAACTGCAAATCCTTCCCCACCAGCTGGGATGCTCAGAGCTTTCCCTCACTCAAACTGCACAGCAGCTGAACCCAACCAGCTTCAGTGGGGACAGATCCTGATTCTGCCTAGGTAAATGTCCAAGACCAGAAGCCTAAACTCAGACCAAAGTCAAACAGACTTTCCCTTCTGGCTCTGACCACAAATCTCTCCAGAGCAATCCCATCACCTCAGCACAAAAAGCAGCTTTTCAGTATTTCTACCTGTTTTCACAAATCTTTTCATCCCAAACTTGAAATGCATAAAAACAATTCCATATTCTTCTGTTTTTTCGTTGGTTTTTTTTTTTTCTTTTTTAAATTATCATTTGTAGAATTTTGGGGTGGTTTCTTTCTCTGTGATCACAGCTGAACTTCCCACTGGCCCAGGGGGACTAGAGAGCAATAACTTTAAATGGTCTCATAGATGCAGCCATGGTCTCAAGCCAGCACTAATTTCCAATCTTGTTATGCTGAAGAAAGAGGGTGAAAGAAAAAAAAAAAAAAGGCAAGGAGTAAGAATGCAAACCAAAAAAATGCAGAAATATCCCATAATGTCAGTGAGAATTGGAGAGCCCTGTCAGTGGTTTCAGTGATAGGTTTAAGATTCTACTAAAAAACAAACAAACAAAAAAAAGCAGAATTTGGACTGTTTAAAATGAAAGTGAATATTTTTCCTCAGACACAGAACATCCTTGTGACATTCAGCTCTTTGCGTACTGCAGGCAGGATGGAATTTTACTGACCAAATACAGCATCGTCACTACATGAGTACAACAAACATTTGTGAAAACATATTAAACATGTCATAAATTAACTGAATTCGGGAGCTGTAAACACTCACTTGAACTTGCTGCTCTTTGGTTTCACTAGCATATCCAGATAGGTGGATACCCAAATTCACCCCTTAACTTGGAAAAGGAGTGGCTTTTTAACTCCTTTTGCATTTTCTGAACTGCACTGGGACCATTTAGTCTGCTCCCCAACCCCTTCCCTGACAGTGGATGAAAATTAAACACATTGGGAACGAGTAAATATTCTGCAACACCTTCCCAAAACCTCCCATTTCCCAGACTCATGCTTTTACAACACTGGGGAAAAAAACGGATTTTCAGCAAGTTCTATTTAAGACTAAGTAAAATTTGTATCACAAAAGGAGCAGACACAAATCAAAACAAAACTCCAAGAGGAATTTAGCAAGGAAGTATGGAGTTACCCAGGTATATATTTGGCCAATACTATTGAAATACTCTTGCAAAGAGCAGTGTGACCGCAGTGCCAGGCCAGCAGCGCCATGGGCTCAGCTCTTCTCCTGCCAAAGGATCTGGGAGTGTGGAGCTCAAGGCATGGATTATGGACAGCACCATTTCCCTCCCAACAGATCTCTGCTATGGCCAGGCGCTGGGAGGATGGCTGGACTGCTCATAGGACCAGAAGATGTTGGCACCTTCCCATTTGTTTTCCCCCACTGTGTTGCCTCCCCTCCACCTGCAGTGCACATCCATCCTTCCCATCCAGCACCATGGCCCAGGAGGAGCCAGCACTGCTCGCCTTCTGGTCTGGATTTCTGCACATGGGTGGAGTCATGGAATCCCAAAATCACTGAGGTTGGAAAAGCCCTCCCAGCCCATCGAGTCCAACCTATGACCGGTCCCCAGCTTGTCCTCAGCCCAGAGCACCGAGTGCCACCTTGGCCTTCCATGGACACCTCCAGGATGGGGACTCCAAACCTCCCCAGGCAGACTGTTTCAATGCTTAACAGTGAAAAAATAGGCAGGGCTGAAACTAAACAAAAGTTAGAGTTCAGCGGAATGCTACAAACACAACACAGAGTTAAATCTAAACTGAGGAGGTCTGGCAGGTAATGCAGATTTGGTCCAAAGGGAACTACACAAAGCAGCAGAATATGCCCAAAGGTGTGAGGAAATGCAGAGTATAAAAATTAACAACTCTTTCTATAGTATCAAATAAGGGGCAAGGAAAAGAGATCCCCTGTTCTTGCACTTTGCTTTCTTCCTGTCCTGCCTTCAAGCTTTCCAAATTCACTAGAGAGAGCTCTGACAATCAGTGATGTTTTGGTTTGAGGTTGCATGTCTTGCATCCCCTGGAAAAAGCAGCAAGCCACATTTTCTCCTTTTAATCACGACAATTAGTCTTCCAGGCCTTTTATTGCCTTAGGTGACTCAAAGCTGAGTCTAGATTCCTAAATCAGGGACATCAGATCCAAAGTTTAACTGCAGACGAAACAATCCATGTCAGATCCCCCAAAGGCTGCAACTAAAATCAAGGAAATTACTGCTACTGCTTTTAGTTCAAAGTCTTCCTGTCTGCCTTGGACAATCCTGGTCAGGGCTAGAACAAGACCCAGAACAGCAAAGCAGTAAAACATGGTCAGAAACAACCACACCAGGAGCTCCCTGGAACAGAGCTGTAGGGCTGATGGGACAATTAATGCTGGGTGACAAAGTGCTTCTGCATTGTCACTGGCACAGGAGCCACTTCAAGTCCTCAATAGGAGAGCAATTTCAAGGCATTTCACCCTTATTGATTTCTCACTGATCTGAATTGGAATCGGAGCCCAGGGAGCAGTCAAAGAGTCCCTTAAGCTTCAAGTGCATGAGGAACGTTTGAAAAATGGGGACAGAAAAATCTCAGGTGCCCAGTTCCCAGCCCAAACTACATTTTGCTGCATGCCTTCTTTCTTCTTGACTTATTTGACAGAAAATAACAACTAAAATATGGGTCAGGGTACCTCCCCAGAGACCCCACTGCGCACACAGAGACTCAACCCCACACGCAGGAGGACAGTGCAGAGGCAGCGTTTCTCTTCTGTGGCAGGAACGTGGCCCTAGGACCAGATGTTGCCTCCTAATGTGCACATGCATCTTTTCCCTCCAAATGCCGATTGCTCCTGCTGGCCTGATGCCAAAACCCCCCTCAGGAGACACACACACACACACACACACACACACACACACACACACACACACCCCTCCCCTGCTTTTCACCTCCCTGCACTGGGCTAAGCTGGGAGTAATTTTTTAAACATCATAATTGCCTGGGTACAACTGCGAGTAAATCCAGCTTGGTATGCCAAAATGAACTGCAGGTTTAGGAAAATATATAAATAAATAAATAAAATGAAAACACCCAAACAACAAAAATAGTCATAATTTCTCAGCATTTTATATCAGCTGTGGGCCCATGCAGCAACGAAGGCAATTTGGTCAAAAAAACAGATGTTAACTGAGGAGACGCATCCTGCACTGCAGGTCCTTGGCAGTAATGAACAAGCTGTGCTAAGAGTCTTGTGCATCTAAATTGCCTTTAGAGGAAAATTATCCCTGAGAGTGAAGACTGGAAGATATTTAGGGCAGGGACTGACTCAATTGCTCTTTGTATAAGGATGCTGATGTCCAGGCATTAATTCCTAATTGCAAACAAACAAAATAATAAACTGGTGTCAGAAAAAAATCCCATTGTAGAGACATTCTATGAGGGAGGGTTGGGGTTTTGGAGGTGCCATTCCTAGTCCTACCAGGCACCCTTTAAAAACCACTTGAACACTGAAAAAGATGCTTGTGTGCAGTCTCAACAAATGGCCTCACTTCACTGGAAATCTTGGGAGAGTTTTGCTCCCCATGTGCTTTGAGATCCCCAAATAAAGGTGCTCAGTGTGCACAAACTAGAGGATAAATTACTGCTCACCAGCTTTACCTTTCTTCTTGTTAAGCAAGCTTGAGGAGCACAGGAGTTGCTGCCATGTCAGTGAGAGTGAATGAGCAGAGGCACATCCACCACAAAGCCCTGCTCAACCAGGAGCTCACCTGAGAGCAGTGATGTTGCTGGGGGAGACATCTCCACCTCTCTGTTTTTTTGTAAAGTGCCTTCCCTGGTCCCTACTTTTCCAGGCTGATCTGAGGCCAGTGAGGAACATGATAATTGTTCTTTTTATTTTTCATCTCTCCCATACATCTCCTCCCTAACAACCTTGGCTGCAGCCACATTCTATTTTTTCCCTTTACAATTGTTTCAATAGATTCTTTATGGTTTATGGGTTGGTTTTTGGTGTTGTTTCCCCCCCCTCCCTTTAAACTGAAGCCTGAAATATGCTCTGAATTAAGAAAAAGCTCCATGTCACTGGGGATTGGACTGCTGCTGAACTGTTCCGTGTGTGAGTGTGTGTGTGTGTGCACACAACCTCCGGGCCAAAAATGCCTCAGGGGCTCTCCCTAACTGTTGGGGTCCTAAAAAGGGTCCATTTCTCCCGACTGGCCACCCCCTGAACCGGCTGGAGGGGGGCAGAGCTCTCTCCACCCCCACTAGCACCACGCTCCCTCTCTAGCACATCTGTCCAAGCTTGCTCACTGCTGGCCCTTCCCTTCCCCATATGCTACAGGCGTTTTTGGCCTGGCTGAGTCCTCAGTGCATTAAGCAGGAGGCCCCTGGTTCAAGAAATCTCCCCCACTTACAATGTGTAGTGCAGCACAAGTGATGTGTGCAGCAGCAGGGTGAGAAGGAAGGATCAGCAGGGAGTTAAAAAAAAAAAAAAAAGGTGTACGTGGGGAGGGGGAACACATAGGCTGTTATCTTTACCCAAAAAGCAGTAAATCACTTGCAGGAAAGTTACACACAGCTTTGGCTTTTAACCTCTCGTGCTCCCCAGGCAGAGCTTGAAGGAGGGATTCTTTTAGAGAGTCTTGCAGCTTGGGAGCAGCAATCCAGGGATCTAGCGATCTCCTCTGTCCACAGTCCCTGTCTCCAGTTAGGGCAGTTTATTCTGGGATGGTGCAGCTGCGCAGCAAAACACACACAAACACTCACTGCTACCCCTCCAAACTAGGAGCCTGCTGGATATTGCTGCTCCCAGGTTTAAAGCTGGAATTTGGGAACTGGTCAGCACAGCTGGAAAAGGTCCTGCCTGGACAGTGCTGGTCCAGCCCTAGTGAGGGTCGTGCTGGGGGAGCCAGAAATGCTGCACCACCTCCCTCCAAGCCACCACCAGGTACCTAACAGTACAGCCCAGCTCCCCGGGCACGAAACCAGCAATCCAAGGCTAAACACACACATCAGGGCTGAGCACTCAGCTCTTGTTCCTGGGAGAAATGCTTCCTGCTGCTCAGACACACAGATAACACCACGCAGGGGAGACAGGGTGCTGTGAAGGCAGAGGAGCTGTAAACATCTGCTGCTTCTCCCAAACTGTCCTTAGGTTGATCTCTTAACAAAAAAAACAAAAAAAAAACCAAAACAAAACAAAAAACAAAAAAACAAACAAAAAAAAAAAACCAAACAAACAAAAAAAACCCCAACAACAACAACAACAACAACTTATCTCCAACATCCAGAAACCCAGCACCCTCCCAGTGCCGTGCCAACACAACCACGGGCATTTCATGGAAGCCTTGCTGTGTGTCAGCTCCCCATAACTGCACAGGTTCTGCTTCACAGAGCCACGAGATCCCTGGAGAAAGGCAGTTTGGGGTGGGATAACAGTGCCAGCCTGCCAGCCCTGCTCGGCTGCACCTCACCTGGAGAGCCTCCCCACCAGGCAGCACAGCCCTGAGGAAACAGCACAGAAACATGTCGTGTTGAAAGGGCACAATTGCATTTTCTTGTTTGTTTTCTCAACAGCCTGACGGAATTTCAAAAGCTGATGGTTTTAGGCATCTGACCTTTCTAGAGGCTGCTCCCCATGGTTTGACATGAAACCATGTGCAACAACTGCTCACATTACCTTTGTGCCCATTTTAGATTTCTGGGGCGTGAAAAACAAATCCCAAAACATATATATTCTAGGCACAGTTCTATAGTTCCAAAACACAACTACATCCTAAATTATCCTCCTTTCAGCAATGAGCTGTTCATCCATCTCAGGAAGTTGTAGCTCTCTGTTTATGTATCACTGCACCCCTTCCACTCTCCACAGTTATCTCACTGTCAATTTTAAATAACAAATTAAGCTACTTAGAAACATAAGCATGTTAATTACCAATCACAGCAATGCGAAGAAGTAAAACAAAGGTAGAGAAGCATGCGGAAACTACAACTGCCAAGAAAGACTGTGAATGTAGAGACCAACTATCCCCAATTATCTACTGTCCAAATAACCCGAGATAAAGAGCAGAGCTCTTCTCACAAACATGAGGATATTTAGATCAAAAGGCACGTGGCTGGGTTACACAAAGTAGTGAGGTGATATAACACAGATTAACCTTGATGAAACCACTTACACTGCCTTGTTCCTCACCTGCTGTGAGAACAGTAGAATTCCCCTTGCACAGGTGTTGGTTGAATAAAACCTTTCATGATTGTATGAACTCAGCTGCAAGTACAGCATCATGTCCCTGGAAAGCAGAGTGGACAATCAACCCTCCAGCTACCTGTCAGTTACTATTATTATATTCAGCCTGATCTTTAAATGTATTTACAAGCTAAGATATACAAGCCAGCAGATAGCCAAAGCTGCAGCCTGTTTCCTCATACAGAGGGCAACACAAAATCCTCCCAGGCCATCCCTGGCAGATAAGTAACTTGTTTTTAAAGACCTCCAAGGAAGCAGATCCAGTAACCTTCTCACACAGCTTATTTTAGTGCTGAAATGGCCTTGAAGCCGGAAAGTTTTTTTTTCTAATATCTAAACTAAATCCTTTCTGCTGAAAATTATGTGAATTCTCTCCTTATTGCTGCTCTGAAGAGCAATTCATCACCATTCTCTTTCTAGCAATGTTTTACATATTGGAGGAATGTTCTCACATCCTGTCAGTCTTCCCTTCTCTAGACTAAACAAATTCAGTTCCTTCAATCTTTCCTCATAGGTTGCGTTTTCCAAACCTCTTATCATTCCTATGGCTCTCCTTTAGTCCCTCTCCAATTTGTCAAGATTTTTCTTGAACTGCACAACCAAAGGAGAGTGTAGCCAAGACTGTACGAATGTTGCCTGAAAAGTAAAATTTACCCCTTTTCTTTTACCTGCAAGCTCCACTCAAATCCTCTGTTGCATTAATTGTCATTTCTGAAGAAGTATTATGATGTTATATTCAGTTTAGCATTTTCCATCACTGTCTTCATTGTTAAACACTGCTTCTCTTGCAAAATAATTTCTGGTTTGCATTCTATTCTGCACTAGCATTTATTTCACTAACTACAATTTGGTTTGATCCCATTTCAGGCTGCAAATTTCATATAAGCAGGTATAAAAATTATTCACAGCTCTCCTCTTTTCCAAAACGCTGAAATGCCACCCAGCATGACCTGAGGTGGTTTTATTAATGTACACTTTGTAATGCCACACAAGACAGCCACTAAAATCCTGAGCTCTTCCCAGCCCAGAGCAGAGCCCTGAGGGACCCCCTTTGTTGTGCCCTCCCACCTTGACAGGAAACAATCTCCAGCTACTTTTTGAGCCTTAATTCACACCTGGCTGTGCTCTCAGTCTGAAACAGAGTATGTACCTCTGCTTAAACTATGAGGATGCCATGAATTCAAACTCTTACTAAAATGCCAACAAACAACTTATCCACCTCTTGGTTTTTATTTACCAGTTCATCTCCCCTGCACAGAAATTGTACTGGTTTGACGTGATTTGCTCTTGACAAATCTGTATTTGCTGTTTCTTATTAACTTCTAATTCTCTGAGTGCTTGTAACAGCTAATTCTAGAAACTTTTTGGGTATTGAAGTCAGTTTTACTGTTCCATAATCCCCCTGGTTCTCATTTTCCCCCTATTTAAAAATAGACCTTGTGATTACCCTTCTTTGGGCCTCTGGCTCTACCTTGGTCATCTTGAACTCTGAAAGATAATCTCTAATCACCCTGGGATTGTTGCAGCTAGAGACTGAAGTATTCCAGGGTCGATTTCATCAGGTCCTGCTGAATTGCAGAACATCTAAATTACACAAATTTTAGCCAGCATAGTCTTTAGCTATTTCAGATGACCCCCTTGTTAAAACTTAATGTATTAGTACACAGCCACAGTCAACTATTTTTTTTTTTTCTGGGGGGGGTGGGGGGGGGGGGAGAAATAACCAAAAATGGCACTGAATACTTCATCCTCTGCATTTGTTATTTCCTCTCCTTCCTTTTTAAGTCATGGGCTAACTTTGTTAACTGTCCTTGTTTTTATATTTGCATTTATGTTTTTAAAGGGTTTTGACTTAGAGACGGATTTACAGGGGGTAATGCAATGTGAGAGCAGGATATGTATTATCCTGAAACTCAGATACTGTGAGCAGATGAGTTCATGCTCGATTTTTGGCTTCAAAATTAACTCAGAGCCATTTAAAAATAAAAAAGAAAAGAAAAGAAAAGAAAAGAAAAGAAAAGAAAAGAAAAGAAAAGAAAAGAAAAGAAAAGAAAAGAAAAGAAAAGAAAAGAAAAGAAAAGAAAGACTAAAAGGACATTTTCTTAGAAATTAACAGAAGTCTAATATAAATACAAAAGCAAAAGTTTTTGCTGTTCTTTAAGAAAGTTTATCGTGCTGTTTTAACCAGTATACACAAGCCCATATGTGTGTTTGAATCTCTGTATGAGCTGATGACCCAAAGCATTTGGAAACCCAAATTTACACGCTAATGTACTCAATATATAATTTCTCATCTAACTGACCAAATTATCTCCAAACACATTTTGTCCACAGATGTCACAGAAATCAAAGGAAGATGAGGACAAAAGTACACAGTGCACTTGGAAAGCAAAATAACTCAAAGTACTTTTTTTTCTTCCAAGTGTGGCCATTAGCAAGAGATCCTTGGAAACCTTGAGGGTTTTATGAGGTTTGATGAGCTCTTAATTAGAAATGGCTGAAATTTGAACTGAGGACTTCTGAACACTAAGTCTGGCTCGAAACAGAAGGTTTGTTTCTGCCTGATTTCCTACTTTAAACAGGCTTGTGTGCAAATGTGAATAAACCTGGCTAAGAAGGATGATGGTGAAGTGCTCTGGTAGCACAGGGCCACATGTTTCTTTTACAGACTGACTAAAAATAATTTCTTCCCAAACTCAGACTGAAATATTCTTTGATCAGAAAAACAGGTAAATGGTTCAAGAAGCAGGTTAGAGGCACTGAGAAAGGAAAGAAGGATAAGGCTGGGTCAGAGGAGGCCGGGGGGGAAACATGGAATTTGAGAAATGGAAAGAGTCAGGCAATCACAAAAGCTCTGAAAAGCATCTGGGAAAAAATCCTAGAATCCCAAAGCAAGCGAGGTGCCTTGCTTTGGAGGTCTTCAGCCTGAACTCCTCCAAAGTGATGTCGATGAATGTGGCTGGAACGAAGGCAAGAGAGACCCTGCTGATTTCCAAGGCAGTGCTGCTAATTCCTTCAGACAGCCTGTGTCCTAGGCATGAAAGAAATCTGGCAACTGAACTTTGCTGGCCTGCAGCAGGATGATGGAACATCTTCTATCTCCTCTCTAGCAACTCACAGACCCCAGATTCAGGAACCAAACTGAGGAGCCCCTGGAATTGCTGCAGCTCTCACAGGAGTCACTGGATGTGCTACAGCAGCTCTGAGAAAATTCCCTCATGGAGCTGATGTTTTTTTTTTTTTTACCTGAAATCAATGCATTTATATCCTGCATGAGCATCTTAACAGTTCTCCTCTTCTTTGAATGTTGGGTTGTATTTGATTAACTCTGCAAAATATTTTGTGATGTAGTAGGTCTGGAATGGCACACACAGAATAGATGATGATTATGCAGGGTGAACTGAAGATAGGCCAGAGAACAGCTACACCAGACAGCCAATCTATTTGTCTTCTGCATTTCATTGTGATTTAATTTAATTAAAATATGGTGGGGTTTTTCCAGACTATTCCCTAAAAATATGACCTCTTATTTGTCTGGAAGATTTGCACTATTAAAGGGTCCTGAACAAAAGCACTCAATATTTTTGGTTAAAACTCTACATTTTCAAGTAATTTCATCTTCTAAAAAATATACTTATGATGAGGAGAATTCTTGTTCTCCCTCCTAAGATGAAACACAAAAGAACCTTAGATATTCGAGATTAAAGTGACAGTTAGTGAACGACTTCTTAAAAAATTACAGTCCTCAAAAGGAGATATTGTTATCTCTACTAGAACTATTAATGAAAACTATTTGCTAATTTCACACAGGCCTTCGGTGCTGAAGAGCTGCACTTGGTGCTTTCAGGGCCATCTGTATCTTACAAACTTGCCCACTGTTCTCTCATTCTCTGAGCAGAACCTGTGATCTCAAGGGAAAGAATCTCAGGGTGGTGTTTCAACGACAATGTTCCCAGACTTCCTAATCACAGAATTGTCCTGTTTGCACACAGACAGATGCCTTTCCAAACCCTTCTTCCCCTCCTCAGGGCACATTATCCCATTGCGAGCTGCTGGAGGTGGTTTAGGGAGACCCATTTTGGAGCAAGCTGGGGGATTGCACAACAAGCAGAAGCGCTCTCCTGTAATTCTCAACTTCAACGTTTTCCTTCAGAAAACTGAAGATAAGCACCAGCAGCTGGGCCCTGAGTAAATCCCAGCCACGGAGCCTATGTAAATACTGAGGTTTCTGCAGGGTCAACTCATGCCAAGGAGTTTTGTGCTGGGAAAGGGGGCAGGAAAAATCCGTGTTGATAGAGAAAGGCCCTCTGTGGAATGGTCAGCGGACATGTCCGGACAGGCCCGAGCTGGCCGCGGCCGAAAGCCAAACGAATCTGTGCCCTTTCAGCCCGGCCCCTGTGTTTAAATCAGAGTGATGAGCTCAGAGGGCTCGCGATGGGGAGAGGAGGGAGCTGCAGTGCAGCAGCTCAGCAGCTCTCACACACCAAATACCTTGGCTTTCACTCCAGCCCAGGCTGGCAACAAATCCAGCGCTCAAACAGAGAAGTGATTTGATTAATGAGCACAGACACCTATGAGAGGAGAGGGCTGGGAAGGAAGAGATGAGAAAGTGTGCTCTGGATGCTTGGGATTAATTAAGGACTGCTGTCTAACACAATACCCACCTACAGAAGTGTGTGCGGATGGCAAGGCATCCCAAAGCAATGCCAGCATCTCCCGCCTCTGCTGCTGCAGTGTTGCACACAAATGCAGCCAAAGCTCCCTGCCAGCACCTCTGTCCCCAGGCCATGGGGTCACACAGCAGGAAACACTGCAGGGATTTTAGGGAAGAGGGGTAGTTACAGTCACTGGAAATCCAGGGCCAACAATCACAGGCAAATAGGAGTCAGGCTCCCAGTAAAAATCAATGAGAACTGGGACATGGGCTTTGCTGTCCTTAAATGTGCCCTCTGCAGCCCTATGGAGAGTTTGTCCACTACAAGGCAAACCCAGTTAAATGACCTACAGGTTTATTAGTTTTTTTCTTCACTCTGGAAAATCTTTAAGCCTCCTTGTAACCTGGTATATCTGGGTACACATCTGCACCTGGCTGGAACTCTGAAATCCAGAGGAATCCATATGAGAATGGGGTCTCCCAAACGGATCCTGTTTCAAGACCTTCTTGGCAATAATGTCAAAAAAGATTATTCAGTTTTTGGAATTTCATAAAATTTAATTTTACAAGAGTTTCCAGCATCCCCTATGATCATGGTTGGATTAAGCTTTACCTGTCTTGTAGCATTTACTCCACTATTTTGCAACATGCTGGGCATTAATTACAATGTGAGGGGAACTGAGCCAGCTCCTTTTTTCTACTATTTTTTTTTTTTCTTATAAAAAGACAACAGACAAAATCTGCTTTAAAGGGCTGCAGGACAAGTCCTACCCTTTCATGCAGAATGCAGTCCCTGAGAAAGTTGCTCTGGCCCAAAAAGGTCACTTTTTGTGTAACATTATTCTAACTCAAGAGCTTTATCCTAATTGTTTTGATCAGCAGTAACTTCTTCTGCTTTGCCATTTTATGGATATTATGTAAAATAAAAGGACAATGAAGTAAAATGGATTTTGTCAAAGCCACCAAACCATTACAAAAGATTCATTGCATAATAGATGCCCTTTTCCCCATAGGGAAAAAAAAATACCCTGGCTTCAGCTTAATTTTTTGTTTTGTCTGTTTGATATCTGATGCCTACCAGAAGGATTTGTAAAGAAACCTAAGGCATTTAGCTTCCAATTTAATGGGATTTAAGCATTTACTTCTGCTGGAAATGTTTGAAAACAATATGCTAAGGACCAAATGAACTATTGAGTTTTAATCACCTTCAAACTCTGATACCTTCAACAATAACACATTGAAAAGAGTAGAAAATTATGGGGCTGGAGGTAGCAGAATGCAGCTCGTGCCCTGACTTTCTAAAACATTTCAGGCTATTTAGGCTCAATAATTTCAACTGGGGCTGCAATTACTAAAGACTTCTGAAAGTCAGCTGTCAGGTTTTGAAGTGTTTTGTGGTGTTTTTTCCCCAGTAATAGCAGATGGTTTGGAGACACGGTGGCTTTAAATGCTCACTTGAGGGGAACCTGAAAATTCCAGAAGTAGGAGATTTTTAAAGCTGACAGTCAATTGATAAGATTTGAGACTATTGTGTGAAGCTGAGAAAATGTGAAAAGATCAGGAGGAGACAGCAGAAGAGAAAATATGAACAGGCTCTCTCAAAATAACCAGAGCTCTGTGGCAGTAACAGGAGAATAACAAAACCTGCTCGGTGCCTGACTCGGCTCCTTCTGCCCTCAGTCTTGTTGAGTAGTAGCATTGGTTTCACTGAAATCAATCAGGCTGCCCCTGGAGCTGGCTGTTATTTAATTTCACCAAAGAGAAAAGGGCAGAATCAAGCCAGTAAATACTATCACGTTCATAGATATGTTTTGTTATGTTACATGAGAAATAGTAGCATGGGACTGCTGGGAGTTTTCAGACTGATAAAGCTGTTATCGAATTTCTATTTTTCACTGGGGAGCTGCAGCACCAAGAGATCAAGGTCATGTTTAGTAGAAAGAGCTTAACGGGTATTTTACATATGAGGAACTTTAAGGGTTTTGTTAAGTGTTTGTCTGAGCCAGAGTCTCTGCAAAGGCCTCAGACAATAGAGACCAGGCAGCACAGAGCCCCAGGTAGCTGTTCAGGGCTGTAATTGCAAACCCATAAACTCCTTGCAGGGCCAGCTCTATTAATGTCACCATCTTCTTGCCCCTAAAAAACATTTCTGCCCCTTACAGCCCACTCAGAAAAGGAAAATAAGGAGACCCGAGCTCCCATTTGCTCTCCATTTCTTATCTAAATACAGCCTCTTAGTTCATCAAGAGCATCACACTGTCCTAAACCTCTCATCTAACAAGACATGAGTTTTACCTGAAGTGCTTCAGCGGCTCTCTTAGACAAGTCTGAAGCTCTTGAGACTAGTATTAAATGCACTAGGTGTTTCTTGTGCATTACTGAGATCCTTCAAGGAGTCAGCGGGAGAAATGAATATGCATTCTATATGTCAGCTGGTTATATCACAGCCTATCTGTGCCTAATTATGGAAAACAATCTGCCTATGTGAAGTTAACAGGGAAAGCTCTAAACAGATGTTGATTAAAGAGTGCCTCTGTAGAGTACTTTTTGAGAGGTCATTTTGCTGAGTATAGATTAAGATGGATGAAGGTGAGGCATTTGGCAGGGAATTGCATCTTTGAAGTGAGTGACGAGATCAGGTTTGGGGGTGGCAGCACAGAGGTTGCGGTGACATTCAAGTGGAATATTATGGGAATGCGCAAACAAATTCAGGTGAGTGAAAATCCTCTCTGCAGTTAGTTGTTGCCTTCTCTTTAAAGGTAGACATAGATACAAAGGTTAGTCTGAGTTCTGGGAGAGAAAATCAAGGAACTTTTTGTTGGATATTCAGTTTCCAATGAAAGTCTCTTTAGCAATGAGCTTTTAATTCAGAATTAATTCTTCCTTACCTTGTCCAACATGAGAGGAAATATGTTCCATTAACACTTCTTCACAGCCCTGAAGGCACTCTCAAAGTTCAACCAGCTTGCCCAAGAAAAGCCATAATATTTTAGTACCCTACACCACTGAAAATAAATCATGGTGTCACCCTAAACAGTTTGCAGAGGAAGAGCCCTGCCCTTTGCTGCTGGCGAATGGTAAATCTGCTGGCCAGAGGATTTGGTCTGTATATTCAAGCCTTCATGAAGATGATGCCTGAGATGGAACAAAAGAAATGCCCACAAGTTCCTCTCTCTCAAGTGATGTTGGCATTCCTTGTGACTATCCCAGCAAATTTATTACTTCTCTGAAAACATCCTCCTGTGTTTTATACCTCCTTGTGGAATTGCCACTATTTACTGGTAGCCAGAAGCCATTAGGTGATGTTCCTTTCTCCTTCCCTTTGGTTTCCTCAAGCAGAAATCCAATGTACAACAAAGAGCTGTGGATAGGAACTCCACTGAATGTTTGACTGTAAATGAAACCCTCAGTAGCTCATTGCTTGGAAGTAAGAGCAGAGGTTGAAAAGTAAATGCACTTTGTTCAGGGCAGAGCATTGCTAAAATAATTCCTGACAGCTTCTGCCAAAGAACTGAAGTCAACAGACTTGGCTAATCCACCCTGATAAATGCAACAGTTACAAAAATAAATATCTTCAAAAAGCAGCTGGGAGCTGGCCAACATGAACAATCAGACAGCCACACTCCACACCCCTAAACCCTGAAATGGGAGACAGGGAAAATTACCTTTGCAGTGACATCCCTGTCAGGCATGGACAGTCCCTGCTCACCACCAGCCACGGACACCTCACTTGTGACTCTCCTATTTCTCTTCCACAGCACTTTCCACAGGTACCAGCTGTACAGTCAGGGTTTATTTCTACATGTTCCTGCATCCAAACAATCACCAGCTCTAAAATAGACCCAGTATTCAAACTGTTCCACAGGACCCTCTGCCTGCTTTGCTACTTCTTCGGTGTTGTCGTCACCTCATAACTTACAGAGATGGGCAAAACAATTTGAGGTGATTTTTGAAACCAGTGCAACCACACTGGAAATAACACGATCTTCGTATTTACTAATTCTGCTGTATTATTTCACACAGAATGGAGAATGAAAATATAACTTAACTGTTTTCTGGCAGTTAATCCTACTTTTTTGGCAATCTAACTTACTTCAAAGCATATTTGACTAAGTCCAGTTGCCATGGGGAGAAGTATATAAAGGAGAAGAGTGAAAGAGATAATGTACTTAAGAACAATCTTTCCCTTTGGCCTACTTCCCATGGAGTCTCTCCACCTAATTTATGTGGCACTATGAATCTCCAAAAAGTCAATGGACCTCCTTGCATCTTCCAGAAGAAGCCAGGAAAGAAAGATGCAAGTACTTGTAAGGAAATCCTTGAATTTCCAATAGCTTTCTATGCAGTGGCTTAATGTCTAGACTCTCTCAAAATGACGGCTGTGGATGATTTTCCCTTTTTTTCCCCCAAGTACTGCCCTGCATGATGAGCCAGCCTCTCTCAAACTGTACTCAGTGCTTTCAGTAAATTTCTGTCTAACTTTCAAACTTTATGAAGTGGAGTTCTATAATGAAAAGAGTTATGGAAAGCCAGAAGGATATTTTAATCATCACAGATTTTAGACTTCTGACTAATTCTACATTATACAAACTTTGAGAATAACACCATTAAGCAGTTGGCTACCCTCTCACAAACTGGCCTTTGTTTCATGAAAAATTTTATATCTTTTCATGTAGGATTAAGCTGTAACTCTCCACATGGTGCAGCTAATCTCAAAGTCATTGTTTTAGAGCTTGTCCATGACAACCACTTCAGTTCCACATACAACATCCTGTTGGTGTTGGTGTCAGTCTCCCTGAGTCCTGCTGACACAAGGCTTTAGATCTGCTGCTGCACTGGTTTTGCAGATGCCTCTACACCTTAGAGAGGATGAGAATGTAATACAGTTTTGCTCAGACTTCACTTTTTTCATCAAGTGCTAATGATTCCTGCTTTAATTCTTCTGAGACAAGCACCCAACCCACTCCAGTTCAGGTTAGCTCTGGACAAAATGCAATCTGGTTGTCACCAAGAGTTTTCTGACCACCAGCAGTCCCCACCATGACCCTTAACTCCTGCCTCCAAGTATGAAACCAGAATACATGGGCATGGTAGTAGCAGGAAGTGGCATTTCTCAATAACATTCATTTGTAGAAAAGGCAAAAAAAAAAAAAAAAGCCAAAAAAAAAACCCAACAACATATCCAAACTCCGATCTCCAAAACCTCAGCAATCTACCCCAACACATCCCTGCTGCACTCACAGAACTGGGTCTCACCAGAACAACTGAGCCCTGTAAAGCAGTTTTATAGACATTGGCAATTGTGGCATCACTGTGCATCCCCAGTAGGAGCTTGTGATGATTTAACAACCAGACGTTCCAAACTATTATTTATTTTTCACGGTTTTCAAATTTGAAGTGTAGAACAAAGTCATGGTGGCAATGGGAGAACATGATTTGTCAGGCAGCCCTAAATCTGGGATGCATTAATGGTGGTTGGAGACAGACTATTTATGAATTCATACTGTAAATTCAGAGTTGTTGTCTGCTAATCTGTCAACTCAGGGAGATGTTGCTCTGAACATGAAGGAGTGTGGGAGCATCCAGAGAGTGATTCCTGTGACTAAGGCAGTGATGAAAATGAGAGGCTTAAATCTAGACAAAATCTGTGTCAGCTGTGCTGGAGGTGCCCATACTTTGCTTTATTCTCTCTTTATGACTCCAGCAGCAAAACTCTGCAGAGGTTTCTCAGCTATTGCCTTCCTTTAGTCATAGATCCTCATCTGGGGTATTAAACCTGAAATAGGATAATCAAGTTATGAAAGGCCAGCCCAAGTTATCTCCTGCCATAATGCACTCCTTGGAATGAGTGAGAGTGCCAGGACAGAGCCCTGGAACACATCAGGCATTATGGATCATTCCTTGCCTCTCAGGCACTGCATTCTGACATCACTCCTCCGAAGGAGGCCTGAGAGAGGCACTAATATATGCATGTCTTAGCACAGTGTGTAATGGAGTGAAGGCCTGACCTTGTTCAAAGTTACTAAGTGCTATTAATATATATAATGGAAATAAATATTACCCTTGCTTTGCAGAGGGAGCAACCCAAGACACAAGGCCCCTGAGTGGTTTGTCATGACAGACAGAAGAGCCAGGTATCCTGACAATTCCTTTTACTCTGAGCACCTGGCAAAGTTCATTCCCATCCATCCCAGGGCTCCTGCAGAGGGGGAGAAAATCACCTCTAAAAATGTTCCTGCTTTATCAGCAAAATGAGGGTGATAACAAAAACAGCTCAGGCCTGACAAAAGCTAACTGAAGCACATGGGCTCGTGCAGATATGTAGAAGCCTGGCCTTAAAATAGCTCAGCCAGCCTGGGATGAATCTTCCTCAAGCTCTGAGAAGGAAGCAGCAGTCAGCAGTAAGGCTGGAAATGAACCACAAGAAAGCATATAGGAAGGTCAGGCACCTGCTTCAGACTTAGTGAAAGGAAAAGAGGGCCCAGGGCTCTGACAGGAGCAGTGACAAGGGCCAAGGGATGCCCTTATGGCAGCCCACAGCTCCCTGGAGAGCAGAGCAAGAGTTGATGATCCCCTCTCTGGGAGCCAGAGAAAGGACATGGGAAAAGGGAGAGAAGCTGCATCTGGGGAAGTTCAGAGCAGACATCAGAGAAGGAGTGGCTGATCCCTGGAACAGGCTGCCCCCAGCACTAACCCTGTCCAAGGGTAAAGGAGCATCTTGGATGATGCTCTTGGTGAAGGAAGCCAACAAGAAAGATGGGAGAAAGACTATTGACAAGAGCAAGTAGTGACAGCACAAGGGAAATGGCTTCAAACTGACAGAGGGGAGGTTTAGATTAGATTTGGAAGAAATTCTCCCTTCTGAGGGTGGTGAAGCCCTGGCACAGGTTGCCCAGAGAAGCTGTGGCTGCCCCATAGCCAGAAATGTTCCAGGCCAGATTGGACAGGGCTTGGAGCAGCCTGGGATAGGGGAAGGTGTCCCTGCCTATGGCAGAGGCTGGAACCAGATGGTCTTCACGGTTCCTTCCAACCCAAACCATTCTATGATTCACCTAGGCAGTACTGGGAGGAGCAGAGAGTAGGACTCAATAATCCTTATGGGTCCTTCCAACTCCACATATTCTATGATTCCCCCATGAAACAGCTGCCTAAACTTTCTGCTGGACAGTCTGAGTCCTACCATGCTCCTGCCTTAGAGCCAGCCTCAAATCTATGTATGAATCACAAGTATGGAGGTGCTATTGGTGCTCCACTGGAGTGCCCTTCCCTAGAACCTTGAATATAAATGTAATACACCATAGGTGACGAGAGAAGGAATGTGACATATTGCCTGGAGAGAGAAGAGACTGTTTCAGTGCTTGGAGCAGGAATGCTGCATGACAATAAGCAATAGGCAGCATCCATTAAGCAGGATCTCTTCAGACACAGATCTGGGGGATAAGTTTTCAGTGTGACATTGAATTCTTCAGACACTGTAGTAGGCTTAGCTTCTCTAAAGGAAATTTGCTCAGAGGAATATAAGCCATTTCCAAGCATGAACAGAGTACATTAAAGCACTGACTCAGGCTTTGATTCAGAAAAGCACTTAAGCACCCTTCTTGTAAAGGGATACTGTTTGGTGCTCGGACCTTGGAAAGGAAGGTGGATTGTGGTCTCTTTGGCTCAGCGCCACATTTCAGAGCATAAAATAAACCTCAAACTAATGCAATTAAGGAAGAATCTTTCACAGTGGACATATTTAATCCATTACTGCCCACTGCAGCAGTTCCTGCACCTAGAACTGGTCATGGCCAGGAGCACATGCTGAGTACACAGAAGAATGACCCATTTTGATAAAAGCACTGTTTGAAATATTTAAGGAGGAAAACCCCCACCCTATTGTTTTGCAGTGTGAATTTGAAAGGAATGACTTGGCTCCTCAGCTGTGACAGTTTTGCATAATATAAATATTTTTTTATGATGTGACACACACACAAAATGGACCTTCTGTGGACAAAGGAGGCTCGTGCCAAAAGAATCAGTGGGTAACAGAGTCCCAGAGGTCTGTACAATTTTGTCCATGAGAGATGGGGTGTGGGAGGAAGAGGCAGAGGTACAAAAAGGTTGACTTCATTAAAAAAAAAAAAATTAGATCTAGAAGAGGGAAAAGAAGCAAGCCAGGGTGAAAAAGCACAACGCCACCCTTACTTCATAGCTAGCTGAACTTCTTGGAAAAATATTAATAAGAATCTCACCAAAACTTACTTTCTAAAAATTGTGCCAAAAACTTCCAAAGTAGAAGGAAAATCTGACAACTGCAGTCCTCTTTACTATGAAAGCATCAGTGCTGTTGTTGTCAAAGCTTCTAAATCACAGACTCATTCATCCTAAGAGCTAAATTCATTTGTAATTCCCCAGCATTTTATTTTGCGATGCACTTGTAAGTGTTCAGTAGTGCATTTTGCAATAATAATAATAAACTAAAAGCAACATGAAATGTGTGCTCTAACTTGGCTGTTAAATCTTTCCTTGAAAGTGCTATGAGCTTGCCAGAATACTCAGTAAGAGATGTCAGGGTTGCAAATTCACTCAAAGAATGGACCAGATTCTATTATAATTACAGATTTTCTTGTAGATGTTTCTGTTGTGATTAGTCTCCCAAACACTTGTAGATTATTTTTGTTTGTTTGTTTGTTTTTGGTTTTTTTTTTTTTTTTGAAATTACAAACATCATTATTATCATTAATTTTCTTAGTGCAGGACACTTGTAGTTTTAGCACAAATTCCAGTTTGAATGGGATCTTCATCAGTGGTGCCATGGACATGACTTCCTTACAGCTCAGTCCCTCTGAAATATAATTGACACAGCAACATTATGCAATAAAATAAAATTAACAAGGTAGGAAAAAAAATTCCTTTTAGATGATAAAACTGATTTTCAGTGTCATAACCAGGGTTACGTGAGGAGTTAAGAGCAGAATTAGTTATTCCTGTTCCAGTGTCTTAATGATGCAATCATCCTTCCCTGGCAGTTAGCTCTCCTCGTAATTACCGTGTGCAGTGACGCATGTTCTGAGAGGACAGACGAGCACTGCGCTAAGATCAGGGTAAGTGGGCTCTCAAGGAACTGCATCAGCTCTCTCCAAGATTGTACAGCCAGGGAAGTTCTTAGAAGAGTGTGACCAGGGCAGCTGTGGATGAAGTCAAAGTCTTGCAGCCTAATTCAGCTCCTTTTCCTTCAGTTCCCAAGGGAACAGAGAGGGCTGTCTCCCAAGTGTGAGGAGGGCAGTGCAGCGCTTCCCCTTGGAGCACTGGTGCAAAGTCAACTGAAGCTTTTCCATGGAAAAGGATTCATATTTAACCATGTCCTGGGAATTGCACGGACTGAGCTCACTCATCTGTCACCAGGTGCTCATCCCCCTCCAGCTTGTTTCACATTTATACTTTCAGCCCTGGCTGCTGCACAAGAAGGGAAGTTTGGCTTTGAATGCCCAAGAATCCGTCCCCTACTTTTAAGTTTACATGACAGGACAGAGCAGTGCAGCTGAAGGTAATGTCCTGTTCCACGAGCAGGAGGATCCTCTTTCACCAGCAAACACTCTGGGGCACAATCTACCTGCTGGTGAGAAGTGCCAGCTTAACAGCTCCTCCAAAGTCAGGAACCCAGAGGAACCTTCCTGCCTGCATTGACTTTCAGCCTCTTGAAATACTGTGCCAAATTATTAGCATTTCTCTTTTAGATGCTGCTTTAGAGCAAGGCTTGATGGACAATATCTTCTACTCCCTTCCATGCCAGTCTGCCAGGACCATGTGCTGCAGGTAAAGCACCAGCTCTCATCCTCACTGCCCTTGGTGATGCCTACTTCAGCTTCTGGACACAGACCTCCTTGCAATTTAAATGTACACCTTCCTGTTCTTCTTCTCCAAAGATGACAAGTTCTTTTCTTGCATGTACAAGCCTTTTATGCATTTGAAGAATTGTCATATTCTTTCTTCTTTTTTTTTTTTCCTTAGATAAAACAAGCCTAATTTTTCAGGATTTCCTCAGAAATCACACGTTCTGTCTGACCACCCTACTGACTAAACCAGATTAACTGGGGAAATGGGATAGGAAACCATTCATAGCTTTGCCATGTTATTAAGGATTTCTAATGTCTTTGCTGCCACTCAAGCTTTTGCTAAAGGTCTCTGCAGAACAATTTCTTTCTAATTGAACTTTTAATAAACTCTTCATGCTTCTGACTTGGTCCCCTGATCATTAATAGCCATTTGTCTACTTCTGTAAGCCCAATGAACAAACATTAATAGAAACTACTTGATTTGCACAAAATGAGATTTTACTGCTATAATAAATGGATACCACAATAAAGGCTGAACCAAGTTATATTAAGTGCTGTAGAAATACATGGAAAGGAGAGATCCTTCCAAAAGATTTAAACTAAGTCAGAAAACACAGGAGATTTAAATATCATCATCACTCCAATTTAGCAGGTGAAGAACAATGGAACATTTAAAAGGCTTGTAGGCAGACTAACAGGTAATTTCCTAATTGGACCCTACCCTTAACAAGTTGCTTTGGAGATCTACTGAGTCTCAGATCAACACTTCAGCCACGCGTTATCCAATCCTCTGCAGTTTCAAGGGAAAAGGTTTGTTTGATTCTTCATGAAAACAGCTCCATTTTCAAAGCCCAAAGAGGCTGTGAAAGGCCATAAACTCCGTGAAGACACACTGAGGAAAGGAACACTCTGCTGAAGCAATGAAAGGTATGAAGATCATCTTGTGAAAGGCTGAACTAAGATTGTGCCCCTTATGTCAAAGAAAACTCTCTCAATTTATCTGTCAATTTTTATATCCCATTTCTTGGGGCTTTCCGAAGCTCTGCAAACCAAGTCCAGAGTTTCATTATTTATTTGGGATGCTGTGTGTCACAGTGACACATTGAGAAACTGGCATCTGCAATTTTCACATGTCAGAAAGACTGTAACTTGAACTGACAAAATAAATTGCTGTTCACACACTCCCACTGACTTTGTTATGTCCCTGAAGCCCCAGGCCTATTTTTTCAATTAAGATTCCCCCCTTCTTTCATCCCCCCTCTTCCTACTGCAAAAGCACAATGAGTGGCTGGCAGGAGGGAACGTGCCTTCCACAGCTGGCAATAGTTGACTGGGAAAGGCAATTGCATTGCTGATAGAGAGAGCAAATAATTCTCCTTAGCTTTTCAGGAAAAGGCACACGTCCTTCCTCCATCAATTAATGCCACCAAACCCCTCCAAGAAGACAAGAGGGCTCTGTCAGGTTTGCTGGAGCTTTGTGGCTCACAAAATAAGTGGAGCAGTTCTACCAGTACAGAGCAATTCCCAATTAAAACCAGTGGAAAATTTCCTCATCTGGAAATTAAATTGATTTCTTGTTCACAGGAATGTCAGAGATGTGAGTTCAGTGAGAAACTACACTCATCTTCCTGGGAGAGGTGGAAATAAAACCACACATATGGGGACATCTCATTGATTGAATGGTCCAGAATGAGAGAGTAATCTTAAGTATCTTAAAGGCCTGAGAGGCCCCTAAGCCTGGCTTACTGAAGGCTTAATGTGAGCATGAATCCTCTGCCTGATTTCCATTAGTGAGCCTGAGCCATGACCTCACTTCCGACTCCTACCTTCATTGCTCCTTGTCCTGTCACAGCAGACATGGAAAACACTCCCCTCTCTGCAGCAGCCCAGGCCAAAGAAAGCAAGGAGAAACTAATTTCAAGCACCAGAACTAGTAAGGCTTATGAAGCAACTTAGGCCTGTGTAGGTTAAACCTCACCTGAGCCCCTGACTTAGACTCTGCACTGTCTTTTCCCTTTGGCAAAATGCACCACACACTCCTGGATGCTACTGAAGGAAAATATATTTTGTTCAACACTCCAGGTTGACCCAAGTTGTTCCCTCATTTTGTAATCCTTTCCATTTATTTGAGCTGAATTTGGAGCAGCAAACCACATGTGGCTTGTGTGACATTTAATTGCAAGTACTTCACACACTCCTAAATTCCTTCCTTTTGTGTGCAAGCACTACATATTTAGTCAAGGACACATTGGGGAAGGTCAGTGGGAGGGGAGAGAGAGGAGATGAGATCTTCTGATGCACTGGCCATTCCAAAAAGAGCCTTGCTCACCACAAGGGCAGTCATCCGTATGAACAATGCCATACTCCTACGGGCAGAGCTGCGAGGGTGAGCTCAGTTATCCAACAGCAGCCTCGGGCTGGGCAGTCACCAGCTCAGGGATGTGTCCGGGTGTCTTGTGGCCTAGGAAGTTCTGAGAACATCCCTGGATTGCAAATGGGGTCACTCAGAGGCCTCAAGGTTTGCGGTCATGACTAGCTCCCAAAAAATCCTCCTTCGGGGCTCTGGGACTACAAACAGCAACACGGTTCTGCCTGTCCCAGGAGAGCCATGAACACTGCAAAGAGCAAGGGAAGCAAAGAGGAAGAGAGCCCGAAGTCTCCGCTCTAAAGTTGTGGAGTATAAAATACAGGAGAAACGGATGATATTGAACTAATGGCAATTATTCAGTGAAGAGTGCAAAAACAGTTATTGTGTTTCCTAACTGTAATTCTAAAATTGTGTGGTCAAAACCAAGAGAAATCAAAGAAAAGATTTCATACTCCTGCACAGCTGAGCGCATGCCTCAGTTCAGATTTCTAAGCTCAGGAGTAAATGACTTAGTCTCCAATTCAGCTGTCACCCCACAATTTCCATGCTGTCAGCTCCTGCTTAGCTTCTTAAGGACCAGTCAGGAGCTTTCCAGCTTTTTTCCATTCCACTCCAATATTTCAACGCATGGGGAGGAGGAAGCAAAATGGGAGCAACTGTTTTCCATGAAAAATTTCAAATTTCTATAGTTTTGGTCCAAAGTAGATGCAGATTTTTCACCCCTTAAGGCTTTCCTACCTAAGAGTTATTAAGCTAAGAGTAACTCTTGTCCAGCTGAGTCTCCTGAGCTGAACCTGCCCAAAGAATGCTGCTTCCATGTGCTCCTCCCAGCCCAATCCCACGTGTTGGCCCAGCCAGCTGGGTGTGCACAGACAGATCTCTGGCCTGGTTCTGCCCTGATTTCCACCACAACAAATGGGAATAAACAGCCTTTTTAGTCAACTGAAGTTTGCACAGGAAGGAGGCGAGAGGAGTTATGAACAATGCTCTCTCTCCTCACCAAGGTGCCTGAGCAGGAGCTCAGTAACAGCAGCTGAACAGGTACCTGAGAGAGAGAGAGGAGAGATCATGGGCAGAGACATCTCAAACATCAACAGGAGCTTCATTTCACACCGTGGAAATGAAACTTTCTTCTCAAGTGGGTATCAGCAGGGCCTTGGAGACTTCTGGTTTCCTGCTAAGGAAGCAAAGTTTTCTCTGCCTCCAAACTTGAAGTGAATCGACCAAGAACAGAAATTGCCAATTTAAGAGTGGATAAGAGTCTATTCCTCTGCACCTACACAGCAGGCAAAACAAAACCAGCAATACTATGAAGTTCTAACCATCCTCTCCTCATCTCATCTCCTTTTCTCATCACTCACCTTCAAATACCTGTGGGTTTTTACTGTGCAGGGAAGGCTTGTCTGTGTTCCCAAACCCCCACAGGGATGGTGGATCAGTGGGGGCTGCACACAGGAGAACCAGAGAAACAAGCACAGATTTGAACAGGAACAGAACAGGAGCAAGCCCACAAAGCCCCCTCCTGCAGGCAGGCCAAGGCTCTAGAAAATTCCCTGAGAGCTTCTGAGGTCAAAGTGTCACTGTTCCCTTACTCACCCCTCTCTGATGCACATGAAAAAATTGTTCCCATATGAAAGCATGCACAGCAGATGCACAATAGAAATTTAAACAAACTTCCTCTGCATGAGGACTGCCCAAGGAAGAATGGTCTGATTCATGCAACTTAATGATGACTAAAGCCACTGTTTGTGCTTTGAAAATGTGCTGAGGTATTGGCAGCCATCTCAGGCCTTTGTAGCATGTCAGCAGGTTATGGATTTGAAGACCAACATAAATCTTTCAAACTTCCATTCCAGAGGAAGGCCTTAACATTTGACCTCTGTAACATTCACTAGAAATATTTGAAAGAAAATACCAATTTGTCAAAACCAAAGCTATTTTCCTGAGGTTCTGCAGAAGCAGAGAGATGTTCCTTCCTGCCCCCGTATTCACATTAAGCAACAGTAGCTGAGCAATTACAATACTCAAATTTGGGCAGGTGGGAGATCTGTCAGAATTCAAGTGTTCGCCATGATATGTCAATGTCCTGACAGCCACCACAGAGCTTATTGGGCTGGGGAGTGGGGGAAAAGAGCAAAGATCCTCTTTGGAAATAGAAAATAGAAAATGGAATGGAAAAGAAAAAAAAGAAATCTGGTTTGTGATCTTATTGTGCAGCAGAACATGTCTGAACCTCTGTGACACCCAGCCAGACCATGCGTTGTTCAACAATCCCCTGGAGCACAAGCACAACTTTCCCATTAAGAGGGCAGTCCTTGGGAACTCAGCAAGGCTGAGACTGCCCCGAGGTGCTCCCAGGCTGCACACAAGAGATCCCAGCACTACTGGGCAACTTTGACCAAACATGTTCACATAACATTCTCCAGGATGCAGCAAATTTTGTTTTCCTACTGCAATGTAAGTTACACATAGATGGTAGTTTAAAAAGTATTTCTTCTCCACAGAAAACACTCATCTTGTCCCAAATTTTCCTTGACCACCTCCTCTGGAATACAAACATAAAAAAGGTCTCTGTTCCAGGAGAGCTGGGCTTGCATCTGTTCATCTCCAGAGATCCTGCTAAATCTTATTACTGCTTCCCCCCTCTCCTTCCAGAACAGAACTGATTGAAGAACAAAAGAGAACTTCAAGGTGAATAAAAGCCCTGTGTTAAGCATGAGGTTATACACAGGGGTTGCAGTATCACAGCAGCCTTGGAAATGTCCATGAATCCCCAAAGCTTTGATTTAAGCATTAAGTAATGCTGGCCTGAACATTCATCCGGAAATGTGCACTGCACAGAATTTTTTATGCATAAACTTTTCTATTTCAAAAGGTTCACTTCTCCCTTCAGGTCGGGAGACTGAAAAAAAAAGCCAAGAACATCAGATTCACTATTGGGGTCAGTCCAGCAATACATCTCCTTCGGCTCCCTGCCTGACAGATGAGGTGAGCCAGCACCAGCTGCTCCAGTGGTAAATGTGAAACTCTGCAGTAGGCAGTTATGAAATAACCTTGGTGAGAAGAGGTTTCTTGCTAGCCTCATCCTAACCCCTATAATTTAGGAGTTGGCTTCCACCCAGAAGTCCTCAGCATCCAGAAGGAGCATATACACCTTTCAAAATCATCTTCACAGAATTGGATGCACTCTCATTAGCCTTATGCATTTCTATTGTGGTCAATCCTCCTTGCAATCAAAATGTCAGCTCCTTATTTACATTTCGGGACAGAATATTCACAATATTTAATAAACATCAAGTGTTTATATTCCATCAGGCCTCCCAGTCCAAGTCTGGCCATGCCTTCCACAGAGTGGGAGACAGTGTCTGCTCAGGCAGGAAAAAACTGTCCTGCCTGAACAACTGAGCAGCATCACCCCTGTTGGGAAAGGAGTCACAGGAACATTCTGGGCAGAATTTGCTGTTCACAGAGCAAGAAACTGCTCAAGAAGAGCATTTCCCACGCCATCTAAACCAACATTTTTGCACACTTTTTGTGGCCACCTCACCACAGTCTTTGGGAGCAGTTTCCCAGCCTGGGGATAGCTGGTGTGTGCAAGAGCCTTCCCACCCCGTGCAGTAACCTCGAGGTTATAAAATTATATGGGATAAAATTATGGACAATTTGGCAAAGCAAACATGATTTAAGACACCAGGAATATTTTTCAGAAATGGTTCTGAAAAAGCTGGTCACAAATGGAATCAGACTTGTCAAATACATCCAGATACTCCTATGCACACACGTGTGTGCGTCTGAATCTATACTTATTTATGTGCCCTGGCTTTCTCAACCAGGTGAAAACTGTCCAAGCAAAACTTCATGGTGTTTTTTCTGCTGTCATGTGCACGTTAATGTTGGTGAAAAATTTTCGTTGCTTTCCTCCTTCTCAGAAAAGAGTTAGAACTAGGTATATCTCTTGCCTGGTGAAACACTGTCAATTACCCTCCATTTATCTGCAAAAATCCTAACAAACACTTCTAGTGAGTTTTGAGCAAGCTTTTTTTTTTTTTTTCCTCTGCCTTTTGGTCCTCCTCCAAAGCAGAGGTAAAAATAAAATTATATTCACTGTTTTTCCCAAACAGGTAAGATTTTCCTTTGCTGGCTGGGTGCTCCCCCACTCCATTTAGCACTTTTTTCCAGTACTGGGAAGATCCATCTTTCAGCAAAGCTACTTTTCCTGCTTTACATGGAAAGTATATACAGACAAAGGCAACAAGCACTGATAAGAAGAGTTGGGATGAGAAAGGATCTATCAAAGTTCAACATTTATATTACAGCAACATAGAGTGGACTGAGGAAAGAATCAGAAAAATTCCTGGGACAGGAATTTGTAATAAAAAGAGACAAGGAAGTAAAACAGTGAAGCCCATTCTCATTTTAAGTAGTCAGTATTTCCAGAGTGAGAAACTTGGTATCGTTTTTTTGGGGCAGAACAGGCTTCCTAAGGATTCACTCAGATCTCCTAAATGCCTTATTATTTCATCCTGACTCAGAGAAGCAAAAATCTTTGAATATCCTGCTCTGAGTCTTCTTGCCCTGAACATAAAAGGCTGAGCCCTGCTGGATCACAGAAAAACCTGGAAAGTACAGAGAAGGTCCAGCTACAGCAGGCTCAGCTCAGCTTCCCCTCTGTAAGAAAACAAATAAATAGCCTTTAAAGCCTTGTTGAAATCCAACCCTTTGTTAGAGGGTTTAACTTCACTCCCTATGGCAGGTGAATCCTTCCAGAGAACCCCCGTTTTAGCCAGAATTGTGCGTGCATGGAAACCAAGGGAAATGTGACTGGACGAGGGGGGAGCAGGAGTAGGATGGGGAAGAAAGAAAGGAGTTTTCTTCAGGATCTGAACACGCAAACTGAAACAAAAGAGGCTGCGAGGTGCCACCATCACCTTTCTCGCAGCTCTGAAGCTGCATCGTTCCCAAGGCAGGGGAGAAGCAACTCTGAACAGCTCCCAGGTGTTCGCAGATGCAGAATCAAACACCTCATGACCATAACACTGTAAACATCCCACTCGCTGCCATCAAAACTGCAGGCCTGGGAGTCGAGAGCAGAACCCTTCCTCGCATCTCTCCAAGACCTAGAAGAAATTTCAACTTGGCTGTGTGATTTCCACCCCCCCACCCCCCCCCCCCAAGTCTCCCACCTCCCTCCCGCGTCCCTGAACAACAAGAGCTGTTTTCCCTTTAATCTG
The DNA here is from genome assembly GCF_963662255.1 of Cinclus cinclus. Classification (NCBI taxonomy): domain Eukaryota; kingdom Metazoa; phylum Chordata; class Aves; order Passeriformes; family Cinclidae; genus Cinclus; species Cinclus cinclus. Next base: position 8,320,844 of record NC_085064.1, read on the forward strand.
CAATGCCACCTTGTGGCTATAAACCACGAGAACACGGAGAAGACACCAATGTTTAAAACAAAATTCTAGGTCACTTTGACCACAGACTCAAGTACCACGTTTGCAGAGAGAAACACCTGATGCAGGCAGCAAAATTCATGTCAGAATGGCTTCGTTTTACCAAAGCTGGTGTTTCCTCTGTGTGGGTTTCAGCGATCCAAATTCATAGCAGCCCATGGAAAAGCAGCTTCTAACATAAATCCTGGGATGGTAGATTCCATTGCATGGATCCCAGAATGGACTGGTTTGGAAGGGACATTAAAAGTCATCTATTTCCAACCCCAGTGCCATGGACAGAGGCACCTTGCACTATCCCCAATGTCCAACCTGGCCTTGGATCCTTCCAGGGATCCAGGGGCAGCCACAGCTGCTCTGGGCACCCTGGGCCAGGGCCTCACTGCCCTCACACAGAATTTCTTCCCAATATCCCATCTAACCCCTGGCAGTGGGAAACCATTCCCTGTGTCCCGGCACTCCAGACCCCTGTAAATTGTCTCTCTTCATCTTTCCTGCAGCTCTCCCTGGTCTCCTCTCCGTCTGAACAATCCCAGAGCTGCTCCATCCTCTGATCCCCCTGGTGCCTCCTCTGGATCTCTCCAGCAGCTCCAGCTCCTTCCAGTGCTGGTTCCAGGGCTGGGGCAGCTCTGCAGGTGGGGTCTCACCTGAGCCCAGGGGCAGAGGGGCAGAATCCCCCTCCCCTGCTGCCCAAGGATGTTCCACCTGCAAAAGCAACAATTACAGACACAGCTTTAACTGTGTGCTACAGAAAGCTCCAGCTGAAGCCCTTCCCACCCCTCCTGGATGCAGGCTGTCCCATCAGCCAGGCTGGACCCTTCCTTCCTCCATTCTCTCTGAAAACAGCCTAATTTTCAAAGAGACTCTGAAAACACCCTAATTTTGTAAGAGCTTAATGTGCTGCCTTCATTAATGGTTCCTTCAGTCCCAGACTGAGTGAAACACCCCTGATCCTTGTTGTGTTATGCTGGGAGAGGCCCTGGGTCCCTCTGGACTGAAAGGCCTGGCTTAATCCCAGTTGGACACTGCTAACCTGTCGCAGGGTCCAGTATCTAAAAATCTGAGTACAAATCAGCACTTTTCTTCTGAAGGCCTCAGAGGCATATTTTGAAATAATTCAGCATGTCTCTGAGTTGCCTCTTGAGCAGACAAGTATTCTTCCCCTCTCACGGCTGGCAGGCCAAGGCACACAAATACTAAACCCTTCTGGGTAGGGAGTAGCTGCCCTGCTATGCACAAAAATTATTGTATTTTTAAGCTTTAAAATATTATTCTCTCAGGAAAATTAAGAGCAGCTGTCCCTCCCTGGGACAAGCTGGCTTCTCACAAATATTTGGCATTTGGAATACTCTTGTCCTTTGACCACTGGGCCTGGTTTTCAATTAGGCCTGATTTTAAGACTGAATAACCAAGCTATTGCTTGGGGTTGCTGGGGCACAAGAGGCAGCACAAGGCTAAATTCAGCAAGAGTGCAAATCAGGGCATTTATACAAATTAGAGCTCACACCTCGATGTCACTCCAGATCCCTCATCCAACAGTTCCCTACTCCTTGCATCCTGTGGAGCTGTTGGCACCTGGGGAGAAGCTGGTACAGATTATTTCCACTCACACCTCAATATCTACTCGAGCAAGGTGCCTTCACCTCCTGTCAGCAGGGCAAGCACAGAACTCCCAGAGAGGCGGTTCCTCTCTCCTGAGGAGCATTCAGCATATTAGATACAGGATGGAGGATGAGGAAATCTCCACTCAAGGTTCTGCTGGGAACTCCAAGTACTTTTTTTAAGTGACAGCACTAAATACTAGACTAGATTTTTCCCTTCTCACTTTATACACTTCCTGAAGCCTTTCAGGTCCATGAAGCAAAGCCTGGGGTAAGCCTCCTAGATCCCCACTCTAATCAATAAAGAGACAATAGCCCTCCTGAAAGTAATTAAGATCTTAGGCAGACTAAGACAATGTTTCTGTAACTTATGATGTCACTGAGACACTGCCAAGCCCTCACTGAAATCTCAATACACAAATCTGCTGCTGCTCCTCTGTCCACAAAACGGAGTGCTGCCCCGCACAAGGAAGTCGGATGACTTTGATGATATTTTTGTTGTTTTAAAGAGATTGCTGGAGTATTTGTTCATGTACTTTTTCAGAAACTGATGTTAAGTCGGTGGCTTTCTTGCACCCCAACTCCTCCTCTTTCTTCTTTTTTAGGAACACTTACTGTGCTGGTCTTTTCACAGGCTTCTGATTCTCTCCTTTGCCAGTTAACCCTACTTGCAGAACTTTTCTTTCTTTCTTTTTTTCTTTCTTTCTTTCTTTCTTTCTTTCTTTCTTTCTTTCTTTCTTTCTTTCTTTCTTTCTTTCTTTCTTTCTTTCTTTCTTTCTTTCTTTCTTTCTTTCTTTCTTTCTTTCTTTCTTTCTTTCTTTTTCTTTTCTTTCTTTCTTTCCTTTCTTTCCTTTCTTTCTTTCCTTTCTTTCTTTCCTTTCTTTCTTTCCTTTCTTTCTTTTCTTTCTTTCCTTTCTTTAATATTCTAAAATTAAATTTACAACTCCAACCCATTTGAAAACACCTAAATCATCCAGGTTGGCCCTAACTCATTTTTCCATACCTAGGTTGGGACCTTACTGCTTTATAACTAGTCCTAATTACAAAAGTCATCTAATTAGTGTTGAACCTCAAATGAAGAAAAGACATTAAACAATTATCTGCAGTGCTGATGTGTTGATAGCTCCTTTTCCCAGCTGCAGAGCAGAACAGCCTCCTGTAACAGTGATACTGAGCTGGATCTCCTTACTGCCAATGCCTCTTAAATGCTGTATCTTTATTTAGTTCTTTGGCCTTTCTGATTCTGTCTATGCCCCTGCTCCACTTCTGTTCTCGTTCTGGGAGCCTGACCTACTTTCTCCCTATTGCATATTTCTTTCTTTCATTTGAGGTCAGCGATGAGCTCATGATTAAACCTCTCTGGTCACCTGCAACAGTTTCTGAATGGGATAACTTGAACTTGGAGCCTTCGGGCTCCCTAAGGCTCTGCCAGTTTCCTTATCTAACTTTTCCTTTAGGTCACCCTCTCAGGAGATATTTTTTTCCCAATTCTTACAGTGTTTTCCAGTTACTCTTTGTTGCTGGAAGCCATTTTTTTTAAGTTCTGCTCTGATTTTTCACCATAAAAATACACCTGTTTTGCCTTTACTGTCTCTATAAATGGCAAACAATCAATAAACCTTTATTAACATGTAATACATGCTTAACAAACTGCAGCAAGGAGGACTGAAAGAATAGTGGTAAGGAGCAGTAAGAGGTGATTCTGTGAACAGCCGAGCACTCCAGCTCACCAATAAATGATCTTGTAAAAGTGCAATGTTTGCCAGAGCCATTTGTTAGGCACACACAGAGAACAGCTTCAAACTGGCAGCGTGCAGTGCTCTGGCCAGAGGAGAAACCTCCCCAGAGAAGGAATCAGTCATGCCCCTAACTCAGGCAGTATCATTCTCAACACTGATATTGGAAGCAAACTGTGCAAGAACAGAGCGGGGGAAAAAAACCCCACTGAAGTAATTGATGTAATTAATCAATTTACCAATGCTTTTCTTGCTGAACATCTGAACAACTGGAGGGGAAGTGAATTTTAACAATGCACACAGCACGTATTTAAAACACGGGATCACAGAATGGTTTGGGTTGGAAGGGAACTTAAAACCCATCCTGTTCCTCCCCTGCCATGGGCAGGGACACCTCCCACTGTCCCAGGCTGCTCCCAGCCCCAGTGTCCAACCTGGCCTTGGGCACTGCCAGGGATCCAGGGGCAGCCACAGCTGCTCTGGGCACCCTGTGCCAGGGCCTCAGAACCCTCACAGGGAAGGATTTTATCCCGATATCTAACCTCAATTTCTGTTCTTTCAGTTTGAACCCATCACTCCTTATCCTGTTACTGCACCTCATGATGTGGAGCCACTCTTTGGTTTCCCTGTAGTCCCTTCACATACTAAAAGGAAATTTGCCCACATTTAGGGTACACTGGATACACAGATCCACAGAAGAAAGTAGCAATGAAAGGAATCCATATATTCTCACACCAAGAATTAAAAAGAGCATATGGTCTTTCTCAAATGATTCAGCATCAACCCAAAACTGAAACATGAGGAGCCACACTACTGTTTGAAGGCTCATTCCACTTGCCCTCCTGAGATGCAAATAATGTCACTGGCTGTAGTGGAACCAGCAGTCCCCTGTGTTACCTGGAATGGAACCTGCCATGAGGCTGTAAAGAAAAAAAAAGATAGCTAGATAAATTCCATTTTTTTTTAAGGAGACTCCCGTGATCCCAAGGTGGTCCCTCTGCCCCACTGATTTTCTTTGCAGCCACCCCTGCATTCACCTCACTGGTGCTGCAGCAATTTTCTTCTTCAAGAGAGCAACATCTCATCTCTAATTAAAAATCAGTAAGATATTGAGCTCAGCTCACTCATTTACTGTGATTTTATGCCCTAGACACAAGTAAAGCTCCTGTTTTCCAGGTCTCTGAATGAGAAGATGGCAACAATCCTACAACCCTTTCTTCCTCCACTACCTACTCCTTGCTCTGACCCTTATGGCTTTAACAAGTGGGTTGATTGCCATATAATTCAAACTTCACAGATGAAAAAACACCTTCAACTGCTGTTTTCATTATTTCCCTGCTTTCTAAAAGAGCATCCTCACACTTCATTTCTTATCTTCACCTCCTGCCAGGTTGCTCAAGTCCTTTTCCTCAGGGACAGGGGTAGGCAGTGATCAGCCCCGGGTTTGGTGGAACCCTGAATGAGGATCCAGCTTCACAATTCAGGTGACCTGTGCACCACCAAACTGAAAGATTTACCAACTTTCTATAACCTCCTTCGACAGCTTTGTCCTTCAGAGAGATCACAGAAGCAGCAAGAGCAACTGCTTTTTCTCACTTATTCTGTGATTAGCCATAGATGCCAAATCCTAGACAAACAAATGAGTTATTTGGATAAAGAAAAATCAAGAGCCACTCAAATTGGCTGAATTACAGCTGTTGTCAATGAAGCATCGAAAAAGTGCATCTGGGGCTATATACAAAAGTCTCAGCACTTTATAGTCACTGAACGTGCTTTAGCCTCCCCAAAGAGGTCAAGATGAGATCGACAAATAAACGCCAGGCCAGCAAATGAGCGTATTTACTTTTTCCCAATGTGTTCTTTTTTAAGTGCTGGATCAGCCTTGTAAACTCTCTCATGCCGAATGCACTTATTTATGCAAAGTTTGATTGGCCTCAGCCTCCCAGAGACACCTGAAGGGGATGCTGAGATGAGCCAGCCTTGGCATTCTGCTGCATCCCTTATAGCAAAACACAGAGCAAAATGAAGCATTAATTCTGAAACCTTCAGGAGAATGAAGCAGGATACATTCACTTGTCAGTAATGTCCATACTGATTAATATAAATGCACATGGCAGCCAATATCAGAGTGTGCTATGTGGATTTATTTACATAATTATTTGAGAATTTGCCCTCCCCTCCTTGACTTTGATGCTTGGTACATATTTATTTACACAACACTGCACTGCCAAACAAGCCAAATGTTTCCCAGAAAGACATCAGAAGAATGACAATTGTTTGAGCAGTGGTTATTTCAGGATGATAAAAAACAAACTCAACTCAAATCCATTTAGCAACTGAAGTGCTTTCCTCAGATGACAAACAATGCTGCTGCTGTCCTTGCGTGGTCACTGACCTTGAGTGGCTCTGAAGGCACCAAGGCAGCTGAGGAAGGAGCTGCTGTAGGTGCAGCTCAGGCAGAAAACAACTGTGGTGTTCAACAAGGTGGGGACAAAGCCCCAGTGCCCACAGGTGGTATGGACAGGGAAGAAATTTTGAGATGTTCCATCATATTCCAGGGAATAGAGGGATGAGAGTCGAGCAGTTTGTATGAACCTGTGTCTTTACCACAGGTGATCTGCAGATCCCCTGCACCCAGCCAGGTGATTTAGAGCCTAGTTTCCATCAGTTTCCAGATGGACAGCAGCAGAAATAGATAGGACAGAGATAATACCTCACCAGCTAGCAGTGGACCACCAGCACACCAACAGACATCGCTGCTTATCTCTGGTTCTTGACACCTTCTCGAGTCAGACCACAGGTATCACCTGCTGATAAGGGGGCATGCAGTATAATGCCCTTTCTGCACCCTCATCACTGACAGGATGGCAAAAACCCACTCTGATGGTCACAGCCCCACTTTCACAGCACACATCAAGCCTAAAGCCACCTTTGCCCAACAAAAATCCAACCAGTGCAGCTTGCAGAGCAGTGTGAATACAACCCTGGTGCGTTCCTGTCCTGACCCTGAGAGGTGCACCCAGCCAGCATTCACTTGATATTCCATTATTTTGATATGTCTCATTCGCTTGCTGAAATTAGGGGGGAAATATCAAATCTCAAAAGTCAAATCAAAGGAAAAAAGTTAACTAAGCTTTACATAACTTCCCAAGGTATCAGTTGGAGTTTTTGGCAGGGGAGACTCTGGTTTTACATTCATCTGGACACAACATGTGTTTTTTTCCAGATCCTAACAGATCACTAGAGTTACTCAGCACACAAACAATGCCTGTTGTTTTGGAGCTGATTTCTCAACCTATTATGTGTATTCCTGTTTACAAACAGTGGCTGCAGCATGCAGAGAATCTGCAGGCAACTTCACTGCACCCACTTAACTCTTCTGCCTGCATGTGGGCAAGCCTCAAGTAATTTTCCATGGTCACACTGAGCAGCAGAATCCCAGGATGGGGCAGGTTGGAGGGGACCATAATGGATCATCTGGTCCAAGCTCCCCACTCAGGCAGGGTCATCCCAGAGCACAGGGCACAGGGCTGAGTCCAGACTGTTCTGGAATATCTCCAGTGAGGGAGACTCCACACCCTGTCTGGGCAGCCTGCTCAGGGCTCGGGCACTGCCCAGGGAAGAAATTCTGCCTCTTGTTCAGATGGAACTTCCTGGGCATCAGTTCTTGCCTATTGCCTCTTGTCCTACTGAGCAGAGCCTGGTCCAGCCTCTGACACCCTCAAAGAAGCAGAAACTGAACCCAGAAACCTCAAATGGTAGAAGGAGCTATGAGGAGTAGGGGAGGTAGCATTACAAAGCTTTTAATAATCGTAGCAGTTGACATAATTACATGAGATGGTGGCATATGCCTTGAACACATCAGACAATTTATATTGTGGAGCATATGGAACATTTCCCCCTCAGCATTTTCCTGGGGGGGGAAGGCAACCAAGACTTCAAGACATCCAACCTACAGCTGGAGACATCAGGAAACAAGGAACAAAGCTGTATCTGTTTGCTGGAAGTTTTGGGTTGTTCAGGATTGTGGGCCCAGAGTTTCATCCTCAGCTCAAATGAGAACAGAAGTGCTCAAAAGCTGAGTGTGAAAAATCAGCCAGAATCATGAAGTTTTGCCTGGCTCAGGAGAGGGATCAGATTCATGTAAAATTATAGTTCATATTGGTTTCCACCCAAGATCATAAATCCACCTAGGTTTGCCAATAGGATTCTGACTGTCAGCAAATCCTTTCTTTTGGCAATGCTGGATAATTTCAAGAGCTTCAGAGGAAAACTCTGAGGGTTTGCCTGAGCCATAGGTCTTTGGGGGAGAAAAGGGGGTGAGGGCCGAGAACGGCCCTCAGGACAAACACCCCAAAAACCTCCCCACACTGGGAGTGCAGTGGCAGGGACATGGTCTCTGGGGTATCTTTGCTCCTGGGCAGCTGCCAGACAGGACATCTGGGGACCAAAGCCCTCTGACATTTATCCTGAGCTTCTCCTACCTCTGCTTCACCACTGGCATCTCCCCTTAGCAGGCTGCACAGGTAAATCAGCACCTGGCTCCCAGGGGAATTAGAAAGCCACATTTTTAACCTCTCTGAGGTCCTGTGGATATAAATTATAGGATTATTTAGGTTGGAAAAGACCTTCAAGATCATCGAGCCCAATGGTGAAACCAGTACTCTTGTAATCATCACTAAATTGTGTCCCCAGGGGCCACATCCTGCTTTGGATCCTTCCTGGGACAGCCACTCCTCTGTTGTCCTGAGCAGCCTGTTCCAGTGCCACTCAGGGAAGTGGTGGAGTAAAATCCCATCCCTAAAATCCCACCAAGAGACTCACCCTCAGAAAAATACATCCAGTACCATCATTCCAACACAGACCTGATGCATTTGGCCAGTGACACAGGCCAGCCCTCAGCAAGGGAAATACAGACTGGGCCAATGGGGAGAAACTGGGGTTTTGAAATTAAGGGATGATTAAACAAATTTTTTAAAAAATCACTTCTCAGAGCTACGGGGATTTACTCTTCTGCCTGTAGCTTTGGAGGCTCAGGGAAGAAGCAGTCACAGTAGTATTATCTCCTGGTAAGTGCAAAGGGCCCTCTCACATTTCTCCTTCTTTCTGCAGTTTAATACACGGGGGCTGAGGCTGTGACCATGACCTCAGCTGTCTTACAATGCTCCCCCTCCCCGGGGAAGCCCCACACTTGTCCTTTAACCAAGAATTAAGTCTGCACACAGCTCTGTGCACTGAGGAAAATCCCAGCACACATTTCTCCTCTTCCACCCAATGCAAAACGAGGATTGATTTTGCTCCAAGCAAGGAGGAGCATTTGGAATATAATGAATCTGGAAAGGGTGGAGTGGGAGTACAAAGAGATGAGTCCAAGCTCAGCATGACAAATGGTACACAGGACCACTTGGTTTTATTATACACTATCAAATATCCCCAACTTAAACAGCAGAGCTAATAAGCATGCCAATGTATATATTTACATTGCCTGAAATGTGCACAACCCCGTACAAAAATCAGAGTGCAACTGTTATGATCAAGCCATTAGAGAAAACAAAATCAATCCAAAGCATAGACCAGTCTTGCTAACGAGCTCCCTGCTTTGCTGCTTCCCCTTTCCTCAGAAACTTTGCAGCAGAGTGAAACTTTTCTAACCTCAGAATGAGGGAACTTGCACAGTAAAGCTGAAGAAGTAATTGCAATGGTACTTCATCAAGTTAAAATGCAAATAAAATGGCAGTGCTGGAAATGCAGTCCATGAACCAGCATCAGGGGCAAGAGGGAAGTTAATTATCTTTGCAATTCTGTAGACAAGACTTCGTGGAGCATTTTGGGCAGTGGATATGGCCTACCTGCCTCCCCTCTCTCTAAGCCACAGTGATTTCTCTCTTGCTGTTAGCTCTGGACAGAAAAGTGTTCCAGCATTTTGAAGATTCCCCCATCCCCATGCCCAAAGAAGTCAAAATTGCAGAAAGTTTCTATGGAACAAAAAGCTGATGAGGAAATGGAGAAAATGCAGTTTGGCTAAAGTAGAATGCTCTCCTTTTAAAGATACCCTGTTTTGCTTCAGATCACTTTTACTTCATGCCTCTTTCTCTATATTTAGCTTAATTTCAGCTATTATATAATTTAGAATTCTTTGTTGTTGGATAAAAGAATATCTATAAAAAACCAAAGCCCTTCTCATGAGAAATTTGGAAAAATCCAGATTATTCCTGTCCATGAAGATATTAATATTTTTACTGAAAATTTTCCAAACCAGTCCTGCCTCTCTAGGCAGAGGAGGAGCTCTTCATAAGCTCAGTTTTGCCCACATGTCCTTTCAGTTCTTCAGGTTTTATTTGCAGTAAGTACCTTAAACAGTGAAAACCTGTCAATAATAACCCTCACCAAAGGGGTTGAAGGGTCTGAATGTTTTGCAAGTTCACCTGCAAGTTCTCTGGAGAGCTTGGGGAACTCCAGACAACCAGGGCTTCCCCGGCAAATGCTCTGGAGAGTCAGTGCTGTGAGGAGCAGCTGAGGGAGCTGGAAAGGGGCTGAGCCTGGAGAAAAGGAGGATCAGGGAGGACCTTGTGGCTCTGCACAACTCCCTGACGGGAGGGGACAGCCAGGGGGGATTTGGGATCTGCTCCAGGGAACGGGGACAGGAGCAAAGGGAACGGCCTCAGGCTGGGCAGGGGGAGGGTCTGGGGGGACACCAGCAGGAATTTATCCATGGAAAGGGTGGTCAGGCCTTGGCAGGGGCTGGATTCCCTATCCAAGAAAGTGTCCACAGAATGACTGGATATGGCACTGAGTGCCATCCCAGAATATCCAGATCTGGAAGGCACCCTCAAGGATCACCAAAGCCCAGCTCCTGGCCCTACAGGACACCCCAGCAATCCCACCCTGTGCCTGAGGGCATGGTGCAAACACTTCTTGAGCTCTTCCAGACTTGGTGCTGTGGTACCATGGTCTGGTTGCAAAGGTTGGGATTGGCCAAAGGTTGGACTCAATCTTGGAGGTCTTTTCCAACCTGGATGAGTCTGTGATTCTGATTTCTCCAGTTTCTGTCACAGGAGGCTGACAAGCAGCCTTGCTCTAGGATATTGCCAGGCTGTCTCCTGACACAAGGATGTTGCAGCCTCCACACAATAGAGCCCACTCTGTGCCTGTCACAACAGCCCAGAGGACAGCAGCAACATCCAAGGGCCAAATGGAGAACAGTGAGCAGTTTTAAAGGTAACTGTGTCTTAGGCCAGCCAAGAAGACCTCCTCTGGCCTCAGAAGATGGTTTAAATGAAGGAGCAAGTGCTTGACAAGGAGGCCAGAGACAGGCTTAAACCTTGAGCTCTACCACTGAAGATAATGTAGAGGAATTCTTGGCAGATAGAAATGGGCATTCACTAATTTCCATTTCCTGAGGATCCATTTCTCTGCTATTGTGTCAGCTGGGATATCTATCTATATCTAATATATCTATATCTATATCTATATCTATATCTATATCTATATCATCTATATCATCTATATCTATATGTATATCTATATCTATATCATCTATATCATCTATATCATCTATATCTATATCTATATCTATATCTATATCTATATCTATATCTATATCTATATCTATATAGATACATATATATATGGATAGATAGATAGATAGATAGATAGATAGATAGATAGATAGATAGATAGATATTGTAAAGAATGCATTTCCATGGCATTTGTCTGCAAGGAGCCCCATGGAACACATTTAACATTTTTCCCATCAAAATGTAGTTGCCACAAAGGTGAAGTGCAGCAGCTTCTCAGGTAGAACACTGTAGGCTGAGTTCATCATCTTAACTGGAAACTGCACCAAAGGAGCATGATACAAACACGTTTGTACCTTCTGGAACTCAGCAGGTACCCTGGGACTAAATCGTTGACATTTGGAAAAATTTTTCTCCAACCTAGAGGACAAATTTTGATTTTACAGACTTCCAAGGTAACTCCTACCACCAGATCTGCTTATGGAGCATCAGACCATGAAGGAAAATAGTTTTGCTGCTCAGTAACTCATGCTCCCCTCATCCCACCCATAGCTCATGCTGCAAACATCTCCTGTCCCAGTCCTGCACTGGCTGTGGTTCAGGCTCATGTGCAAGCTAGGCAAAACAAAACACATTTACTCCTGGCTCCAGCCATATGCCAGCAGATGTCTGAGCTGAGATTTTCAAGATGCACACGGACTTTTGGGTACGCAATCCCTCATGTTCCAAATCCCTTGCTTCCTAAAGCAAGCCTTTGAGCCCTGGAATCACACAGTGTCCAGAAAGAGGCATCCAATGCATTTTAAGGACAAGGTGTTTTTATCTGAAGCACTAAATCATCTTTTCACAGCAGTAAATTACTGAAACTGTTATTGAGCAGTTCCTGAAATGAAACAGAGTTCTGACCTCTACAACGTCTCCAGCAAACGTGAATTCAGGCCAACGAGGTCAACCAAGAATCACTTGCACCCTTTGCATTCTCCCAGTTCATCAGAAAACACTGCTAAAAGAACCCTACAACAAGACAGTAACTGATACAGGAATTCAGGGGAAAAAAGAATATCAGGTAATTTCATCTGGCCATTATCCTCAAGAAGTGCAACTCCCAGAACAGGACCTTGGCTGCCCGAATTCAGAGGTGCAGTGAGAAGGGCTGCAGGACTCGCAGACCCCTCAGCAGTATTTTCTATCAGTCACTTTAAAAAAGCATCCACAGGTTAATTTTCTTTAACTTCCTGGGTAATTTCCATCTATTACCCAAACTGATCTAACTTGCTTCATCCCTATTTTTGATATATCAACATAAAACCATAATATGAAAATCAAGCAAAAGTGTTGGCTGCAACAATAAACAGCAGAAATAAAAAGAAATTATGATGTATACTTGACTGTAAGTGTTCCTATAGAAATGTTTAAGGCCTACGTTTCTACAGATTGAAAAAGTCATAGTCTGCAAAGCCAGTTGGAATTCTGTATTCATAAACCTAAACACTGGGCAAAGTTTGACTCACATTTTTTGGCATTTTGTTTGGATTTTTCATGGTATTAAAGGTGAGAAGTAAATTAGCCATTCAACCATCCATTCTGAGCAGATGTCATTTATCTCTTCCACCAGATCTTGGCCACAAAGAGTATCTCGAGAGATGGTTTAAGGCAGACAGAAAATGTCCTGATATAACCTCAGTGCAGAAATAATTTAGATAACTGCAGCAGGAGTAGCTTGAAAATTCAACTTTTTCACAAATATCTGAAAGTCTGGCATTGCAATGACCTTCCTGTGAGATACAGGGTTGAGATATTTCAAATATGGTTTCCTAAATGATATTTTCACACCAACCTTGGTCGTCCTGGTGATACATCCAACTCAAAAGAAGTGGCACTCACAGCCCGCACTTTGATCCAGCTTAGTCCTTATTATGGCTTTTTATCTATAAAGTATTTATAGAGTTAAGTTCTAATAAATGTTTAATTACTGCTTAAAATTAAGCTAAACCAGGTATTTAACAGCTCTCAGCTGCTATTAATATTCATACCAAAGCTCTGTGATTAATGCATACAGGGTTTTTATGACCTTTAATTCAAATTCTGAATCACTGTTTGATTTGGCCATTGTTAACATACTTTTTGTTGGCTACTCACAGCTTGTTTTACAGTTCTGAAAGCATTTGAGAAACACTGTTTCTCTGTGCAGAACAACTCTATTTAATTAGCCTTCTTTTAAGAATGTAGTCTGCTTAAAATTTGAAGTGTCTGAAAGGCAACAAGGGACAATGATTGTTATTGCACAGCATTTCTTTCACCCTAGTCCTAGAAATCAATCTGATCAGGATTTTCATGATGCTAAGAGCTGTATAAATACATAATAAATGAAAGCCTACCTTGCAAAGAACACATCTTCTAAAAAGAACACAAATACAGAATGTGTGCTGAGACAGCTCTGCATTGGGCTGGGCTTGGCAGAGGCAAAGGACTGGTATTAAATGTGACTCCAAGCAGAAATGGTGTGTTAGAACACACACTGGCTTATAAATATGCTAATACCTTAAACTGTGTTGCTATCAGAGCAGGTACTGGCCAGTTTACAGAGGATATATAGAACAAACTGTCTTTTTTTTTGTTTGTTTTGTTTTAATGAAACAAGAATGACTGAGCCATCAGAACCCAGCCCCTGCTTGCAATTAGGAGTGAGGACTAAGAGCAGAGAATGCATTGGGCTAAGCTAGCACAGCATGTGCATGATCAATATATTGAGTGCTACTATTTCACATACAAATGTAGGTATAAATCCTTAATTGTGCAGAAATACTGTTTTTTTATAGATACCTTTTTGGCCACAAGGGCTCTAAGGCCCCTCTTCGAGGATCCACCAGTTTGTCAATCCAAACAGGATTCCTGCTGTCCCAAGGTCTGCTCCTGAGGAGAAAGGATCCCATCTCTGGAGCTCTGACAGTCTGTGCCATGGGGCACCCATGGGACTGACTTCACACCAAGCACTCTGGGAAAAAAACAGCCTGGAAAAAAGGGGGGGTTTGGGGTGACCTAATTGGGACTTTCCAGAGCGTGAAGGGAGCCTAAAGAAAAATGGAGAGGGGCTGTTTACAAGGGATGGAGTGTCAGGATACAGGGAATGGCTCACACTGCCAGAGGGCAGAGGTGGATGGGATATTGGGCAGGAATTGTTCCCTGGGAGGGTGGGAAGGCCCTGGAACAGGGTGCCCAGAGCAGCTGTGGCTGCCCCTGGATCCCTGGCAGTGCCCAAGGCCAGCTTGGACACTGGGGCTGGGAGAAGCCTGGGACAGTGGAAGGTGTCCTTGCCATGGCAAAAGCTTGGAATGAGATGAGCTTTAAGGTCTCTTCTCACCCAAACCATGCTGTGAGATCCTGCGACTTGTGGAGGTTTGAACCTTGCCTCTCTATACCACATCACAACCCGCAAGTTATGTAAGGAAATAAGTAACTAATCCTTTCCAGATTTTTTTTTTTGCAAGAGAGAATGCAGATGTCAATATCTATACGAAAAATAAGTTACTGAAACACAAAGCAGTGCACTTGTAGGAACAGCGTAGGAGGAACTGTGAGAAACTATGTCACCACATTGCTCTCTGGTTTTGGGCAGTTCCAAGTTCCCCTCCCAATTTTTGTTTCAATTCTAAGCATTTTAAGACTCTCAACATTAGATGAAAACAATACTCAGCATACCAAAGGCCAGATTCCCATCTGGGACTCAATGATATTGTAATAATCATCTCAATACTGAACAATATTATAACACAGAAACCCAGCACGATGGATCTTTTCCCATCCCTGGAGGTGCCCAGGCTTACAGATAAGAGAAACATGGGAAATTCAACTCTTCAAACTTCATGTGTCTCATTAAAGAAGTAATTTATAGTCTCTCATTAGAGAAAGTGATTTTGTTTTAAATTGTTGTGCCTGAGAAAAAGCCAACTATGAGCAAGGGAATTACTGAAGGTTATGCTTGCTCCTTTATCCACCAACTCCGAATGGGATTAAATTGCCTTGATACAGATTCAAATTTAATTTTGGAAGAATGCAGCATATTTCTCTGTGCAATACCAATCTGAAAAAAAATGAATTATAATAAGCAAAAAGGATATAAAAATACAGTATCAGATATGACTTGTCTCCACTTCAGCTGAATGACTTTATTGTTGGTCAAAAAAAAGAAGCTGAGTTATTTCTCTGTCCACTGAACTTCTGACTCTGATACATTTCAAATTCTGATGCAAAGGGATGGAGCTCTGGGTGAGTCCATCTGCCTCCCTTCCTGGAAAATGCTGAGGTTTTGATGAGGACTATAATGACAGCAAGTTTGCTGGTGCTATTTATTCAATCATCAAGTCAAATATTCCCTCCATAGCCATAAATCTGAGCAGATTCTCTGAAAAGGCTTGACTAGTTTAGCAAATGATTGGCACTTTTCACCACCACAAGAAATTATTTAAGGAAAAAAATATATTGCCACAGTAATTATACTATTTGTGTGCTACCATTGGAGAGAATAATACTTCTTCATGCTTAGAAATATTCATATTATTCCTTCCCAGCATTTTTTCAGACTTGGATTTAATTCATGATACAGTTGAGCAGCCTAAAAGAACTGCAACTAAAACAATTTACATTTGGAATTGCCATGTTTGAAGTATCTGCAGTATGCCCTTGGTCCTGCTTCCTCACGTTAAAGATGACACTGGAAATTAATTTTAGTGCTTGTTAGTTCACTTAAGGACAGGATTTATTCCTGAATCCTGATTACTCCTACCTCAAACACCTTTGCTCCAGGAGCTACCTGAGTGAAACTTGCCTATCCCACAGAAAATGCAATTCCATTCCTGCTCCCTGCTAAAGGGTATTAGCTTAAGCCAAGTAATTCATGGTTTTAGTTTCTCCTTCACAGTTATGGCCTCAAGCTTTTGGACAGAGTTTCAATTTCTACTAACAGCTCAAATTGTGTCCATCTCAACTGTGGCTGTTGCAGAAAGAGAATTGCTGTGGAATTCAGTAAATTAGGATTAATTTCTTTTGCCTAGGAGAAGCAATAATTCCAATGTCTGTAAAATACTTTTCCCACCCCCACAAACCATGTGCCATGGAAAATCTCAGTCAGGCATAACAGCTAAAGTCACCTCCTAAACTAGGATGCAATGACACAAATTTTGATCCCAAATCTCACTATTCACAAGCAACATTTGCACATCACCGATGGCCTTTCCATTTGATTCTCACATCCCCAGTGGCTTTGTTCATACAAGATAAATAGCAAGGCTCTAAAACAGATAAAAACTAAAAATACACCAACGTTTCAGGATTCAAACCCCTCCCTGCTGCAGGGTTGTGCAAAGGTTCTGTCCTGGATGTCTGCACTCTATAATATATTGCTGTTTATTTTTCAACAAACATGCAGTAGTCTCAGAGAAGTGATGATAAGAATTTTTAGATTCCAATACACTCAGGTTATTGCAGAATGAGGTTTGTATCATACCAGAGATGGCTGAAATTATTTCTCAGATTAAACAGTTTTCTTATGGCTGGTGGTGCTGGCTTGGACTTGATGATCTTAAAGGTCTTTTCCAAGTTTAATGATTCTGTAATTCTAAATGCTTTACCAAACACAAATGTTTAATTTTGTGAAAAATTGTTGACACTATTAAATGTTTCACTGGGAGGAAGAATTGCAGCTTCAACTCCTTGAAATCGAAGTGCAAAGCTTTATAAATGTTTCACTCTGCTCATTTTGGACTGTTTTGCTTTTAACTGCCTGGACTCCTCCTTGGGGTTTGTGTGTGTGATAGAAGATCCACACACAAGCCATGATCACTACTGGGAGATGCTGAAGTACCTGCAGAACTGAGAAAAAACTAATCTCTTAAGAACAGGTGTGAATATGCACATACATATAGAAAACACAAGGATCTATATCCAGCTCTCATCCACCTCTGGAGTGGTCTGGTGGGTCAAGGTTGTGGCTGTACACGAGATAGAACCATAGAATGTCCTGGGCTGGGAGGGTCCTTAAAGATCAACCAGTCCCAACCTCACCTCCCACCATCCCAGGCTGCTCCCAGCCCCAGTGTCCAACCTGGCCTTGGGCACTGCCAGAGATCCAGGGGCAGCCACAGCTGCTCTGGGCACCCTGTGCCAAGGCCTGCCCACCCCCACAGGGAAGAATTTCTTTCTGATATCCAACCTAAATATCCCTTTGGGCAGCATGAAGCCATTCCTCCTTGTCCTGCCACTTTGGGTCCTTGCAAACAATTTCTTCTCTCTGCCTTTCCTGCATACTCCCATCAGGCACAATTAGATCACTCCAAAGCCCTCTCTTCTCCAGGCTGAACAATCCCAATTCTCCCAGCCTTTCCCCATAGCAGAGGGTGCCCCCTGAAGTCACTGGGTGGTGGGCAGGAGCCCCATGGATGACCAAAGAGTACACTAAAAAGCAGTAATGTTCCATTGTCTCTGCCAGAATGGGCAGGAGTCTCAGAGCAGAATCCCCCAGAAGAGAATTTGAGATCACAAACTGTGCAGCCCTCAGCACACAGCTCAGCACTAGACATCTAAGTTTTGGTGCATTTTACTAAAGCATTTTCTTTACTAAATAAAAGGCTGCTGTCATAATTGCTGCTCGGGTCACAAAGCCCCAGGGCACAGGAGTAACAGGGTGGCAGGAGCCAAGAGCTCTTGCACATCTCTGGATAACCATCACACCCAGCCTCACGGCTCCCTGCCCTTCCACAGGGCAATTGCTGGGGAAATCAGGGCAATCTCATGAGCGAGACAGGAATATTTTAACTCACAGCACCCTGCAGTGCTGTGAAACCAGCCTGGGTTTAACCAGCCTGGGCAAGGCTGCCCTGACACTGGGCATGCTTCAGTCCCTGGGCCACCACTGACGCTTGAGCAAGATGCAGTTCAGGCACCATGGAAGGGAAAAAAACCCAAGGAGCAAAGGGGAACGGCCTGACAGGTACAGAAAGTCTGTCTGGCTCTTTCCAGCAAAGCAGGAAACCGCCCCCCGAAGCTTTGCCTCATGCACGGACTCTCAGAAAATGCAGGGAATGGGATTGGCAGCCCCCAGGACGTGGCTGGCAGCTCACAGGCAGGGCTGCAACTTCCCTCAGCTCCGCACTCTTGGCTCAGGGAGAATTCTTTGTGCACAGAACATCCAAAAGGAATGAATCCTCCTGGTGCTCAGAACGGGACTTTTCCCTCTCTAGCTGCTTTGTGCTCTCTTCCTCCCTTTCATACTTTCAGAAACAGAGAATATGTATTTTTAATAATACAGATTTCTAAAGAACTGAGTATGCAACATTTCCTTTTCCCCCAGGAACGCAGCAACCGCTTCACTAACACCGACACGGAGGAGAACGCTTTGGAAATCCATCTGCCAGGAGAGGCAAATCAGAATTACATTGACCATAAACGCCGCAATTATGCCTTGGGGCTGAGCATTAGTGCTCACCTGAACAGTCTGTGCACGGCAGGGATGGCGTGACTGCAGAAAATCCTCCACCTCTGCAGCGTGCTGGGCCACAGAGCCATGAATGTTTCATCTCCCTGCGGCCCTGGAGAGGAGGAACCACGGGAGCTCCGGGCTGGAATGGCGCGGAGCAGCTGTTAATGAGCATCGCCTCCAAACCCTTCTGCTGCTCCAAAGGGGCCTGCAGGAAAGCAGAGAGAGCCCCAAAACAGGGGGGAATGTGCTGGGGCTGAGCCCCTAAGCTTAGGAGATGGCTGCATGGTGCAGAGAGGGATGCCAAAGAATTAAGCTTCATCTTACAAGTCTAAGTCTTGACCTGAAGCTTATTAAGGTCAGTGGAAAACCTTCCACTGATGTCTCAGAGTTTTGGTCCAGGTAGGCAATGCAGTAAATCTCAACTACCATCACTATCATTTATTTTTGCCATTGCAATTTCATGCATTTAATTTAAGTTGTAGCTGTTGGGTTCTCATGACCTTCCTAAGCTAAAATCCCATGTTGTTTAGGTAGAAAAAATGGCTTCCAGATTTTCAAAGACAGTCTGGTTGTAAGGAAAACAGGGAGTTGAAACCTTTACCCAGGATAAAAACAAGAAAATTAAGGGGGAAAATAGACATTAATCCTAAAAATCTCCCTTCTGTGACAAAGAAAACAGAGAAAAAAAACCCGTACCAACAAACCCAAAGAAAATAAACCAAGTCTTTTCTCTGGTATTTGGCTAAGGAATTGGTTTCAAAGGTTCTCCTAAAGCATTTTTGTGCTTTTACACTTCATACTATAGATAGTATTGGCTCAGTGCTTCCATACCAGAAAAACAGACTAAAACACCTTTTAGCACATCATCAATCCCGATCAGAAAAGGACAAATTAGACAAGTTGCTGGGGAAGACTCCAGTAAACAAACTGGAAAACTTCATTCAGCTGAGATTTCAACCCAGCCACCTGGGTACCAATGCAGAACACGCAGCACTTGTGTGGCTTAAAAATAAATACTTTTTTTTTTTCTTTGGGAAAGAAAAAAAATCAGACAAAAAGATACAGTCTGTGCAAAATTAAATCCTAGATTTGTAAAGACAGGAAGAGGGAAATGGGTGGGAAGAGATAGATAAAATTCTATACAAACAAAAATATATGTCAAGTAGCCAGAAAAAAGTTCTGAGCTCAGAGAGGAGCATGGGGCCAGATCCTCGGCAGAGATAAATCAGCTCAATTCCATCAAAATCAAGGGAGACACAGCTCATTGCAGCAACTGCCAATCTCATCCACCAACCAGACTCTACACCAACTTGCATTTTGGGTCCTGCAAAAAAATTTCCTCTTGGAGTATAAAGCCTGTATTTATCCATTGGCCTTAGAAAGTATGCACAGCTGTGACATAAGTAACCCCTGCTCTGTTTTTAAATGTATGCAAACATAAAACGAAGAAGAAAAACGACATTAAAATAATGTTAAGGATTTGGCTGGGGGCCATCAAAGCTAGGACATTCCAAGTTAAAGCTGAAACGACATCCTTAACCTTAAGTCACCCCATTGTGCCTGGGTATTGCAGCTGCTGAAAGGGGAAAATCAGAGCGGTTATGGTCTGGCGTGTGAATGAGAGCTGAGGGACTCTTAAATCCAGGATTATTTGGCTGCCGCACACCATGCACTGCAGCCACGTGCTAGCAATCCTTATGCAATCTTTGCTGGGAGAGGGGGAAAAAAATATATCCCTCAGGCTGTGTGTGCACACTGAGGGGACTTTGGCTGAAAGCAGAAAGGGAACTTTTTAAATTAAGGCAAGAGCTGTAGCTGGTTTTGCGGAGGGTGTGGGGAGCAGCAAGCACCTGAACCACCTCTAGTTACCTGAGACTGGCAGGGAACCTCCTGCACCGAGTGATTCTGGGGAAGCAGCAGGTGAATCCCTCACCACTCAGCTGCTTTTCATCCTGGAACTTTTCAGAAGAGGATCTTTCTGACAAAAAAAGTTCCAATGCCCAGATTTTTTTTTTTTTAATTATTATTATTCATGGTTTCAAAACACCAACGTCAAATTTCCTGAAAATCAGAACTGCTTTTTGTTTCCAAAAGGGACACATTGAGACATTGGGCACACTGATGATTTGGTTGAATTGGATTTTTTGCTTCTAGGCATTTACTAGTTCAGGCATAGATTCCTTCTCTTTTCTCCCTTTTTCTTTTTGTACCAATTCATCTCTTCCTTCTTTCTCGACCCCTAAAATGGCAGAAATAAAGACAAGGAACAGAAAAAGTAAAACTATAAGAAAGCACCACAGAAATCCTTCCAGTCCAAACTTAGTGTCTCAAGAGTGCTGGAAGCTGTAGGTAAAAGCAATCATAAAAACCACTTGTACTGCACATCTGCATGCAAATAAAGAGCAATACATAAATATTTGTAGTTTAGACTAATATTTGCTTAACTTGAGCAATAAACAACTGTGACAAAGCTGATTAATATAGACTTCATATTTTTTTGAAGTAGTCCAGATAGTCCTTGAGTTAAAATAGTGGGTGAATTGTCAACCTCAAAGGCTCCCAAAGCTATCTCCAGCCCTGGCTTTCTGCACTTCTCTGGCCCATGGGTTTAGCACATCCAAATCACTCAGGTTATTGGGAACAGCACATTAAGAGCTGTGGCTGAAGTGCTAACTACTGTGACAGTATCCAGGAGTTTGTTCTGCATCCAGTTTGCCTTTGTTTCAAGCAGCTGCCAGCACCCACCAAGGGCAGGATCCTTGGCCCTGGACTCTTCTTTTTTGCCTTGAGATGTAAGGGAGATGCTTCCCAACAACTGTATTTTCCTGCTCAGTGTTTCATCTTGAAGGAGAAAGAACAAAAAAAGGAAAAAAAAAAAAAAAAGAAGTTTTTACAGAACATGTCACTATGGCTGAGCACTTCTGCTCCAAAGAGATAGGAAAATAACCAAATGGGTACAATGAACTCTCTCTATATTCCTCTGCTTGCATACATTTCTACCTATGCAAAGGGTAGATCTCAGGATCTCAGGAGAGAGAAGAGACAAGGAGAAATGGAAAAACCTGAGGGTTCTGATTTTTTTTTTTTTTTTTTTTTTTTTTTTGCCACAGCCTCCAGCAGGATTGTGACCCTTTGAATGCTGTGAAATTGGGATTGTTCAACCTGGAGGAGGTTTTGGGGTAACCTGATTGTGGCCTTCCAGAACTTGAAGGGAGGTGACAAGAAAGATGGAATGAGACTTTTTACAAGGGCCAGGGGTACTGGTTTCACACACTGACAGAGAGGAGAGGCAGGTTGGATATTGGGAAGAAATTTGCCCCTGCTGAGGCTCTGGCACAGGGTGCCCAGAGCAGCTGGGGCTGCCCCTGGATCCCTGGCAGTGCCCAAGGCCAGGTTGGACACTGGGGCTGGGAGCAGCCTGGGACAGTGGGAGGTGTCCCTGCCATGGCAGGGGTGGAACAAGATGTCCTTTAAGATTCCCTGCCAACCCAATTCATTCTGGAATTCCAGGAAATTAGAGTCACCTCCATGACACCTACACCCCATTGGGTGACACATTTACCAAGGACTGGTTCATTCATTTAAAAGATTTATGCAGAATCTCTACCACTTCCTAACTCTTCTCCCTTCCCAGTCTCTGCTGCTGCTGAGAACATTTCAATATGAAGGTAGGGGAATGGCACAAGGATGGATTGCAGTAATAATTTAATCATGAAAAATAAGCTCCACTGGAAAATACTGATGAGTGGTCATATTTAAAAGTCTGGCAATTATGTTTGATTAAAGTAGAGTGCAAAAATATTAATTAATTGGGCTAGTTACATAGACAGCCTTATGTCCTGCAGCAATTCATGTAATAACAAATTGATTTTTAGCTAAGCAAGCTGAAGGAAAGGAGGAATTGGAAACGGTGCCTGAATGCATTAAAGTAGCCTGAGTGTGAAGTTATAATGTATGTCTGGCATAAAATGCTGGGGAGAAACACAGAGAACCGTTCCTTCAGTGAGAGAATTAAAGTTAATTAATTTAGTGCCCTTTGCCTGTTTAAATTCCTCCATTTCACATTCATGTCATTTTACTCTTGCTAATACTTCATACTGGGCGGACTGGGGTATTAAAAACCTCAAAATAAATTTGCAATACAGCAACAAGTTAAAGAAGTTTTCTATGGCAATGCCTCCAGCTGGAGTAAGGGACAGCTGTATTTCAGCTCTGCACAACCCAAGTCACTTCCAAAAATAACAGCACCTTCCACCACTCTCAACAAGCAGAGCCAGAAATAAAGGTTATATAGATATAAATTTGGTCCAGGTCCCTAAATCGAGTTTAATGGGTTTGTACCCAGATTTCAGTGGGATCCTGAGTGAGTGCCATGGTGGGGCTGCTGTGCAGAGGCCCCAGAAGAGGCTGATGCCTGCACAGAAGAATCCCATGCCAGGTTATCCAATGGATATGTGAGACTGGGCAGCAGAACACACTCACAAATCTGGATTTTGTCACATTTACGCCTTGATCCAAGTCCCTGATCTGCTCTTGAGCTTGGCTTCAGCCTCTGGCCTCCAAGCCTTGAGAGAACCTGAGGGAAAACCTCGCTTTTATCCAGAAGGTGGGAGATGGATGGGGAACAATGAGAAAAGCTGCAGGGTTCTGCAGCACTGGTGGTACAGGGAGAAGGAAGATGAGAACAGATAAGCATGGCCAGGACAACAGGCAGCTGCCTCCTGCCTCACTGATGCCTTCCCCCAGCCCTGCCTCTGCTTTCCACCAGGATATAGGTTTTATATTTATTTTTTTTTTTTTTTTTAGGGAAAACAAAGAGCACTGAGAGGCCAAAGAGAAAAGTGAGGGGTTTCAGAAGAAAGAGAGCACTCATGTGAAAAGTGTCACAGCTACTTAGGAAATTGAAAATATTTTCCATCCCTGCCTGAATGATCATTTCCAGATTTTAATTATTTCCCGATTGTCTCCAAGAAGGATACATGGTCACTGACCTCATTTGGGCCTGAGGAAATAAGACTGTCAACATTTTAGGATAGATCTGATCAGATTAAGAGATATTTCGGATATTGAACATAAGAATTTGACAAGCAAGCTAGAACAGTGGATGTGTTTGGATATGTGCAAAACCCCAGAGTATTTCTGCAAGCTCATGCCTACTTCCCTAGGCTGCTTGCACTGAGTTATGAGAACAAACAGTTTGAACACATTTTCCTCTTATTTGATTCTTTTCTCTGTTTCTACTCCCAGCAACAGCCGGTTTCAAACAATCTGAGCAGAGCTCAGCATTAGCAAAATGAAAGAACAAGAGAAAGCCTTAATTTATACTCAGCTAGAAATGGGTCTCAGGCATAACCATGGAAAGAGAGAAAGCCACGGTCAGTAAATCCAGGCTGAGCTGGACCAAGCTCAGAGGAGAGACTTGTAGGATGGTAAAAGATCGTACATGAAAACACAAGTACAAAAAGCAGTGGGTTTGCCCTGCCTGGGGCTAAAGGCACATCTTTTCAATCTGCAAGCACTGAACAGGGGAGAAATAAGGAGAAACTGAGTCAAACTCTTCCTAGAGATGCACCAAGAGCAAGAGGAAACACACAGGTTGAAGCAAGAGAAAGTTCAGCTGGAAAAGGGTGGGGGGAAACAGCTGTAAGAGCAAGTACTGGAACAAATTTGCCCAGAGAGACTGCAACCTTCATCCTTAAAGATAACCCAATCCCAGCTGTACAAAGCCCTGAGCAAGCCCATCGAGGTCCAAGGGGTCCTGCTGGGAGCAGGAGGGCTGGACCAGAAACACCAAACTCCCCCCCTCATACCCAACCTAGTTACATTCTATTTCTTCTTCTTCTTTTGAGACAGTACTTTTCCTAAAAGAAGAGGGAGTCGGTCTTTTAGCAACAGAAATGAATTTTGAAAATGCCTTGACTTGAATACAACACAGTGGAGTCCAGCCCCCCCAGCCCCTTTGATGTGGCTCAGCAAACAGCAGTGCCCCTGACTGCGAGTACACTGAACAGAACCTCCTGTGAAATAAGGATTCTCTTTCTAGTGCAATTTGATGCCTTTGGTTTGCTGATATAGACAGGGCGAACAAAAGCAATTTGAGGAGAGAATGGCAGAGAAGCTCAGCTCTCACATGTGCCTCACAATGGCACAGTGGTTAGTTCAGATCCTCTCTGAACAGCGAGAGCACAAAGTCCAAAACTGCATGGGCAGGCACTGGCTCCACTTCAACAGCCGCCAGCACAAAGGGACGACATTTAGGGAGTAAATGAACATTTCTGGGGGCTCAGCATCTGATTAGTTTGATCAAAAAGCAAACAGTAAAGCTTCCATCCTCAAGGCTGGCCCACAGCAAGCTTTCCCAGAGAGCTCTGATGTTATATATAAGTCCTGTGCAGAAAGGAATGTGGTGCTCGGGGTGCATTGCACAACCCCTGCTCCCTGCACCCTCCTGCTCACGCAAGGCGTTCATTCCCCAGAGGAATTTTCCAGTCTAAGGAGCAAAA
This sequence comes from Cinclus cinclus, assembly GCF_963662255.1. Lineage (NCBI taxonomy): Eukaryota > Metazoa > Chordata > Aves > Passeriformes > Cinclidae > Cinclus > Cinclus cinclus. Next base: position 8,345,729 of record NC_085064.1, read on the forward strand.
CAAGCCAAGAATGTGTTAAAACAGGTGTTCCAATCATCTTTGAGTGCAATCTTAGCACAACTGAGGTTAAAAATATTTGGGAATGATGTAATATAATCAGTTGTTACTGTACATTCCCCTCCACCCACCCCCTAAGAAGGACTGTGTGGAGGTTGTCAGGTGTCTCTCCTTTCTTAAAGCCTGAGTTCAGGTTCAAGGGCCAGCACCAGCTCTGAATTTTGCCATATTAGGCCAGACCATCCAAGGCTGGTGAGGAACCAGCAACAGCAAGCCCAGACTTGGAAGGAAGGAGGAACTTTGTGATAACACAGCACTGTCGGGGTGCTCTCCTGTGCTGGCTGCTCGCACCAGGAGCAGCAAGCAATAATCAAGGAAGCATTTGGGGCTGGAAAGCTGTTTCATCAGCAAGGAATAAGGAGGCACCCAAACACACCACGCCATGCCTTTTCAGGCCCTGTCTGCTCCCATACCACCAGCCAGCCATGCCCCTTAAATAAAACGTGATGCTCCTTCTCCAGCCCCACTTATTATGCTGCAGGAGGGAGGTGCTGCTGACTGGCCTGGTTAACATGCAAGTGTGCTGCTGCTCACATCACTGCTGCTGCAGACATCCTGGCAGTGCCTGAGGGATGATCTCCAAGCATGCAACTCAGGCAGAGGAAGAGCTCTTCATATTCTCCCTCTCTGTCACAGGAGATGAAATGTTTGTGGGCTTGCAGTCAGTTTTCCTGGGGTGTGAAATGTGCAAGTCACAGTGTACCCCTAAACCACTACTGAGGTGCTGTGTGCATTATTACTGCTAATTTGTTGCCTCCATTGCTGAACCATTGTGTGTTGTGTCTGGCAAAGTGCTTAGGGAGACTCTCAGCACAAAAAGCACAATAGCAAGGCCAGTTCAGCTGAAATGAAGGCTGTTAAAAGACAGATCATTTCCACCCTGTATCCTGATTTCATGAAAGAGCAGACAGCTTCACTTGGAAAATATCACATCACTTTACATTCCACTCTCCCCAGCTATAAATCATTGTTTAAGACCTACCTGATTTAAATTTGGAAAGCATCCATCTGTCAAGCTCCACATCACCAGCACCTTTGTGCCAAACACCCCCAGGTGCTCTTATCAAATACTCACATTAACAGCTCAATTAATTATGAGTTAGCCAGATCAAACAGGCCAGTCTCAGGATTGACAGGCATCTGATGTTCAGATATCCTACCTATGCAAACTTTACAAAGTCGAGCAAATTCAAATTCCACAGGGCTCAGATCAATACCACATTAAGATGCTGAGCTTATCCTCACTTGAAAAACTCCTGAGAGAGTGTGGAGAATCTGTTTGTCGATTCATCTGAATTAAAATGGAGAAACAATCCACTAGATCTTAACAGTTTGATGTGGTAGTAAAGGACACAAACCAGGAGGCAGAGAAGTACAAAACTCCACGAAGCCAACAGAAAGCATTAAGTGGTGCCTGCAGAGTGAACACGGGGATGAAAGTTGTTCTCAGAGATATGGAGCAGCTGGAAAGAAGGCAGGCACAGGATCTGCAATGAAGTCTGCCCATCCAGCTCTATTCTCCTCTGCAAATCTCAGCCTAGAGAGACAGAAAAGCTCCATAGACAGGTTTGTTTGTTTTTTGTTTGTTTGTTTGTTTGTTTTTCTGAGCACCTTCATCTGCCTTCCCCACCTAAGAAACCCACCTGGGGGCATTTCTCTCACTGCTCACCAAAGCTTCATGGATCAAATAAAATCATCTCCTTCTGAGCCCATCCCATTCCCCCTCCAGGCTGGTGATGCTTGGAAGGAGCTCAACACAACACTGCTCCAAATTTATGCTCTGTACATGAAAACAAACAAACAACAAAAAAAAAAAAAAAAACCCCGACAACAAACATACAGGCTTATGCAGCTATCTACTGCTAACGGTTCTGGGATCCTTAGAAACCCTCAATGCTCACAGAGTTTGGGATATCCCTTTCTTTAGATAAGAGACCAGATAACAGACAAACTATTAATCCTGGCTGCAAAGAAATGGTAGGAAAAACATACATTGAGATAAGAAAGCTCAAAGTTCTCAGCATTGCAGAGCTCTAGGTCTCAGACCTATTCACAAATTTGAGGATATTTTTCCAGCTCATGCTTTTAATTACTTAAGCTTTGTCAATTCAAATTTGTCAGCTACAGATCCGTAGCTGAGTAAGCCTGTACACATTTATTTTGTTGTTGTTAATGACATGGACTTTTATTTATTTAAAATAAAGGAACTGAGTCACAGATGCCACCGTAAGAGCTGTACTTGGCATTTATGGCAAATAACATTTCCCAGCATTTTACAGGCAAATACTGATCAATCTTCCCAGCATACACATGAGATAAGGAAGTATTATCTTGGTAATGTATTATTGGTCAGATCTCACACGCTTAAGGGTACTGAGCAATGTTCCTTCATTTCAGTCACTCTATCGAATTGCACTGAGGAAAACCTCAGGGGAAATCACAAGTGTTTACACATTTCCATAATCTCTTACTTACACTGTTTGGATTGTACCTCCCAGCTGGCACAAACTAAAGGTAGGATTTGTGCAGGAAGTTAAAAAGGGGGGCAAGACCCCCCTGTGGCTGTGGCTGGTGGGCAGACCCAGCAGCAGAGGGGCTGTGCCCTGTGGGGACTGTGATTCCCTTAGGAGCCCACACTCCACACCTGGCACAGCCCTCAGCAGGTGGCTGGATCCAGCCCAAAAGTGTTTCTCTTTCCCAAAGAGAAACACTGTGTGTTCCCTGGCTTGACCTCAGGTGAGTTTGCTGGTGAGATCTCTACCTGCAGCTCAACCTGCAACCCCCATGCTCCCAGTGAGGGAGTTCCAGCTGCACAGCTCCAGCTTCCACTGCCTGCCTGGACTTTATGGTAGAGACCAACTTCATACACCTCTGATCTGCCCAGAAAACTGCAGGGGTTGAGGAAGCACAGAATGTTTTGGGGTGATATGGACATTAAAGAACATGTTTCCACCCCCTGCCATGGCAGGGACACCTCCCACCATCCCAGGCTGCTCCCAGCCCCAGTGTCCAACCTGGCCTTGGGCACTGCCAGGGATCCAGGGGCAGCCACAGCTGCTCTGGGAATTCCACCCTGTGCCAGGGCCTGCCCACCCTGCCAGGGAACAATTCCTGCCCAATATCCCATCTAACCCTGCCCTCTGTCCATGTGAAGCCATTCCCCTTGTCCTGGCACTCCAGACCCCTGTAAATTGTCTCTCTCCATGTTTCTTGTCAGGCCCCTTCAAGCCCTGCAAGGCCACCCTGAGGTCACCCCAAAGTTTCTCCTCTCCAGGTGAACAATCCCAGCTGTCCCAGCCTTTCCTCCCAGCAGAGCTGCTCCATCCTCTGATCCCCCTGGTGCCTCCTCTGGATCTCTCCAGCAGCTCCAGCTCCTTCCAGTGCTGGTTCCAGGGCTGGGGCAGCTCTGCAGGTGGGGTCTCACCTGAGCCCAGGGGCAGAGGGGCAGAATCCCCCCTCCCCTGCTGCCCAAGCTGGGGCTCAGCCCAGGGCAGGGGGATTCTGGCTGGCAGCAGACACTCCAAAAATTGTGTGCTTTACTTCAGTTATAAACATCACATTTAATACAGCTCACTCAATACTTGGGTTTGAATCCTTCACAAACAAAGATACAGAGTGATCAACAGCTGAGCACAGCAAGGTTGGGACTTCTGCAAGGTCAGTCAGGGATTCTGTGGCAGACCCACTGTCCATTCCAAGGCACTGGTGTCCATTGCTTTGATCAACATCATCCCTTTTCCTAATTCCTAGGATTTGATGCCACTGCTATTCACTATTTAAATGCAATCAAATGCCAGAGCACTTTGTTGGATCTGGGTCTCCTGACTGACCCTTGCCATTGGCAGCTGCGTGCTGAGATAACAGAGAATGAAACACACAAAGGCTGGGAACATCAAATGGTGCTAAGGTATTTTTATGGCCAATATTTGCCAAAAAAATGTGGAATCCCCACTGGGCCTCTTGAAAATTTCAGCTCAAAGACTGCACAGCAGGGCACAACAGAGGCATCAAACCAGCCTGGACCAGAGAAAGTTTCTGCCTTACAGTCAATACAGAAAGAGAAAAGATTGTCCATGGGGTGATTCAGAGCTCTGGTGGGCCCTTAAATCTCTTTTAAAAAGTACATTTACGACAGCAAAAGATAGTCACAAACATGCTAATTCCACCAGAGACATCAATTTTGACTGCCACCGGAAAATAAGTCAAGTGAAATGAAAATAAAAGGAAATAATTTTCTGTTAAGCTTAGCTTTTCCTCATTCTTGGTTGTTTGTTTTATGATGCATTGTCTGTTATGATCTTTCACTAAGAGCCTCTGCTTCATCCACCAGGGCTTTCCTCAGGCTGAAAGCATCATGGTAACTGTTTTCCTATTCCATTATCATTTATCTTTTATAAAGAGGTGTTAACTATGACACTTGCCTATGAAGGGCAGTTTTTCTTGCTGAAAGCCTAGCTCAGAATAATGGGAAAGATTAGCATACCTTTAAGTTGTCTCATTTCTTCACAAACCCATGACAGATAAATGATACTTCACAGAGCTGATTCTCTCCTTTTAAGTACTGCATTTAATTAAATGAAGGAGCACAACTGTATTTCTTAAAGGAAGCTTTTGAGTTTCCCAGCTACAGGTTACTCTCAAGAGTCTCCATCTTCAGTTTGCTGATCTCTAAGACGCAGCTCTGGAAGAGAGAGCTTTTTACAAAAGTCAGGAGTGAAAAAAAAAAAGAAAAAGAAAAAGAAATTATCTATGCCTCTGTGAAAAATACAAAAGGCCAAACACCTTTTTGAAATGGAACAAGTAGAATATCTGTTTCTTCCCTACAGAAAATTGTGATGACCAGATGTGAATCTTTCAACACACACTCCTTTAAGTCTGTCTTTTAATCAAAACCATCTCAGATGAAATCTTCCCAAAATTACCTTTCGCTTTTCGATTTGGGGTTGTTTGTTTCTGTCTCAGGAGGGGAAAATTGAGGTTGTACCACTTGAGGAGCAGAGCTTAGGGAAAACTGTAACTAGATACATCAGACTTGTAGGAAATAAAGAGATGGGAATGTGATTTATCCATGTACTTTCTCCAAGGCAACTAAGCAGGGCATTTTCTTTAGCAAATTTGAAATCCTCATGTCTACTCAACCCAAAGAAACATGCAGAACTATTTGCCACAACGATTCCTAAACATATAGAAAACAATGTGAATGATAACAAGGGAAAAAAAAAAAAAAACAATAAATTGGAAATTTTAAGTTGCATATTCTTATGGAAACACAAAGAACCAAACTTGATACACTCAGGAAAAGCCAGAGTCACAGTTTACACAACATCAGGCTGGAAAAGATGCATCATGGACTGAAGCTCACTGCTAAGATTTTTCTTTGATGGACATCACAAGGGTGGGAAGCCAAGAGCTCGGATATAAAACTGATTCCAGAGACAGAACAGGAGCAACCTAAAAAGGCAAAACCCTTTTCCCCATCCCTCCAAAACCTAATCCAAGACTGCACCTCTGAAGGTCATTTGTACCAAAGTGTTTCTGACAGATGTCTGATTTCCAAGAGGACTCCGTGTCTCTCAGCGCATCTTTGTCTCTGCTCCATGAACATTGTGTTACAGTTCTAAGGCACGAGGCATTGTGACTTTTAACAATGGGATTAAAAATCACTGGGATCATAAAAGCTCTGGAGCAAGGGGCATCTCTTTGGCATTTGTGCAGTGCCAAGTACAATGTGGGAGTCTTGTCCGTGGCCAAAGCCCCTCACAGTGACAGCACAAATAGAAGTTAAAGTCCCAGAAAAGTCCAGGTTCCAGCAACATCAAGCACCTGCAGCTTCAATTAGCACAATGGGGCAGTGTGGTACTAATTACTGTCATGCTTGGAATGCTTTGGTTGCCCAATGGGGGAGCAAAAAGGATCCCACGTCACTGAGGGGAATAGGAAACACATTGGGACCCCTTGGAGTTGCCTCCAGCAACTGCACAACAACAACAACTGCACAACAACAAATGCTCTGCAGGCAAAGCAGCCCTGCTTTGCGACCTCTTAACGACAAGAAAAGTTGTTAATCCTGGTTGTAATGAGGGGTTTGGCCCATTCTAGGCATTCAGGGAGCATTCAGGGCTCTTGCAAACAGCTCCGTGATCCCTGCCAAGCTGCAGTTCTGCTAATTTCTTCCTTACATCCCTACCTCCCATTTCCATTATTTGTAGTAAGTCAAATGCTGAGCTGGAATAAGCCAGACCAGATCCATTCGTTTATGGAAATGCACTAATTTTTTACCAGCTGAAGTCTCTGCTCTCTGTGATAAATGGTAACTACATGAAAAATGACTTAAATTAAGAGAACCAGTGCTGGCTTTTTTAAAAAGTAAAATATTCATCATTTCTTCTGTTCTGCACTTCCAGAAAATTTGAAGCATTTTCACTGAGCTAAAGCTCACGTCCCACTTTTTTTTTTTTTTTTTTTTTTTTTTTTTTTTTTTTTTTTTTTTTTTTTTCCCCTGGAGATCCTTATTCACAGCCCAGTGGAGCTGGCACATGTGCTGTGCTCACCGCGGAGGTGACTTGGAACCACGAAAGCTGAAAGAAACTCGCTGTGTGATGGAGCTCTCACTTCTACACAGGGTATCTGTTTTCATCCTGCTGCAGCTAAAGCCTGGAAAACAGCAGACCCCAGAGTTTCTGTGGCTCTGAGTTGTTAGGCAAGCCACAGGGCCAGGTAAATAATGCCATTAAAAGGAATTAGAAAGATCAGGCAAGAATGAAATGAATAGGAAGAAAAGCCTGCATGAGCAGGAGGGGAAGTGGGAATCATATATTTGTCTGCAGAGAATTAATGTAATTTTTCATCGAATTTTTTTTTCCTTTTGTTAAGCACTCAAAATTATCTATTTCAGTATGGGGCTCTTTTGGCAAGCTTCTTTGTTTTAGATCTTTCTGGGAATTTTTTTACTATTTCTGTAGAATGTAGAATTAGTAAAAAAATGAGAATGCAATTAAAATTAGAATGTAGAATTAGTATATAAAAAAATATTCTTTGCTAAGACACTTCTTATAGCAGAGAATTGTGTACCAGGACAGAAGCCACCTTTTATGGCTTTCAGTTTTATGTTTTTCCAGAGCTTTATTTGTCTAAATTTCAGTATAAAGAGGGGCTCATTATCTACCCAAAACCTGTTACATCACACATTAAACGCAATTAAGAGAAAGGGAAAAAAATGCTACAGAGCTCTGAATATGCATCTGAACATAAAAGAAGCAGGAATTTGCTGGTAGTGCTGAGATCTAGGGAGAAATTCCCCTTTCCTCCTGGCAGACAGCAGCCTGAGGGGCAGCACAGGTAGGGCTGCTCTGCCCAGGGGTGCCTGGAGCTGCTTCACAGCCAGCTCTGACACACCAGTGACTCCAACATCTGCTCTGTCACTGAGTGCTGCTGGCCAAGCACTTCTGCCTCTTCTGCTCCAGCAAACTCTGCTGGTGTGAAGAAATGAAGGTGAGTGTGAAGAATCTGCTAAGCTATGAATAATATGAGTTGTCTAAAGGCCTCCTGGCACATTCCAGACCGAGTTAAAGCAACAATAAATAAGAAAAATGCAGCCAAAGCTGTAAGGCACAGACAGTAATACAAAAACAATCACAAGCTACCACTTGGCAGCACTGCTGTCCCTACCACACTCAGTGTATTCCCTGCTTCAAGGAGACCATCTCCACAACTTAACAAACCTTCTTTATTATTATCATGAATGCCATTATTGCTTTAGAACATGCAAAGCATTTCAGGCAACAAATAAAGCCTTTGCTAAGGTGGATGTTCCATGACACAGCAGTGATCATCAGGCTCACAGAATTAAAACCCCTGAATATTCACCCAACCCTTATGCCATCCCTGTCTGCCAACTTGCTCTGCAAGATTTTGACAAGCAACCTTTAAAAGACTTTCAAAGACAGTCTGGTTATAAGGAAAACAGAGAGCTGAAACTTTTACCCAGGATAAAAACATGAAAACTGCCTTTTAGTGCCTGTCTCCCATTCCCAGGAAACTGAAAAGCAACAGAGAAAAATAAAACAGAGAAATACTGAACCACCGTTTTGTGAACATCAAACAGTCCAAATAGAAAAACAAGAATTGATCCCCATTCTGGAGTAGCCCAACTCTGTATTTGTTATATCCTCGATAATTCTTTCACTCTGCATAAAACCTATCAGATTCTGGGAGCCCCTAACATGGTAAAGTTGAGGAAGGTGCCCAGCATAGTTTAACCTCTGGATGAGGGAACAGGATAATTCCTCAGCTCCAGAGGAAAAATGTGAACCCTCACCCATGCAGACGAGTTTCCCTTAATGTACAGTCTGTAGGGAGAGTCCCCCACACATTTCTGGGTCCTGGCAAGAGGCTGAGGGTCATGTTCAAGCCCTGCCATGGCCTTTGCATGGCCAACATGGGAAATGAGTAATGGAAACCATTTCTGGCTTCTCTCAAAACCAGATAAAAATAACAAATAGCTTTGTCAATGGACTAGAGGGAGAACCCCCCTCCCAAAGGATATGAAAACATGAAAACTATGGGGACAAATCAAGTGGATTCCCCAAATGACATCCCTGCTCCTCCCTGGAAACTCTTCCATTTTCAGAAACAAGAGTCACTGGGTAAACACGACACTTGCTACAGTGGCACCTCTCCTCATTGAAAACTGACATTCCTGGGAGTCCCTGAAGGAAACCAGGAAAAAAAATATAAATAAACACACGTGAGACATCAGCACTTGGGGGCAAAGGCAACATAACCAGAATGGGATATTTATAAAGAAAAATATATAGGGAAAAGGACTTTCCCTCGGACTTACAGCATCCTATTGAGAGAGATGCCTGGAAAAGCTCCCCAGTCTTCCTATAATGGAGTTACAGCTATAAAGAACAAATAAAATAAAAGGTTTTAGAAAAAAAAAATCTTTGAGAAAAGATGCTAAAATAATCCCCAGGTGCCTGAAGAAAGCCCCAGGCTTTGACCCATTCTCTGCAGAGGGGTGCACAACTGAGTACATACAGAAAACTCATTTTATCATTGCATCCAGCTGCCATCCTGGTGATGATGCCCAGATCCCAAAGGCTTGAAAGATCTGCTCTAAACCACATCCATACCTGTGGGCAAGGAGGGGGAAAGAACTTATCTCTGGCCTCCCAAACCAGGGAGAACCTCACACAACACAGCTTCAAGCCAGCCTGGTCAAGCACAATTTCATTCCTTTGAGCAGCAGCCCCTCAGCCCAGCCATGTATAATCCACATTTCCCTGTTCCAGTTTGTCTGATGCTGGAATTACTGCTCTGCACCAGTGTGAGACCAAATCAAGGATGCAGAGCCTCAGGCTGCCAGTGCCACCCTGCCCCATCCCCTCTTTCGGTGCAGGTGGTGCTTACTCACACTTTTCACACAGTTACAAAGATTTCAGCAATGATTTGCTTGTGGGAGCATTGGTTCAATTCCTCTGGAGTCTCAGAAAGCTCATTCTGGGCAGGACAGATCACACAGGTGTGTCACACAGTGGGACAGGCTCCTGTCACCCCACCCCACCCAGCTCCTTCCTCTGCCCATCCCACCTGTGGCTCTGGGGGCATCACCAAGAGGACATCGGTCAGAGCCCAGCAAACCAGAGCCTGCTACATGCAGATGGGTATTTTGGGAAAGGAAATAAAAGTAGAGTGCATGAAAGACACAAGATAATCCCCCGCAGCCGCTCCAGTGTAGGAAATGAAAAAGCTGGAGTGGGAGCTGTTCCCCAGCCAACAGTGGTGCCCACAGAGCATCACTCACTCTGCAGTGAAGGCAACGTGGGTCAGCTTCCCCTCCTTGTGCTGGGGATTCTCCTACCTTGGGAATATTTTAATTTTTTTCAGCTTGGTCAATAGAATAGAATATTAGAATATCAATTCCAAATGCATGCAATCTTTTCTAACAAAGACTTATTTTTTTTTTCTGTTGGGGGAAGGTATTTTTCTACTTATTGCTTAAATTCGGGCTTTTTCCATCATAGAAAGTTGGGGTTTTTTGCTTGTTTGTTTTTTGGGGGTTTTGGGGTTTTATTTGTTTTTTTTTTTTGTACACTTCCCACTACACAGAACCAAGCTTATCTGCTTTACAAAGATGAGTAGCTGAGTCAACTCTGCAGGGATTCAACCCTCTAGGCTCAAACATCAGGAGTGCTTCCTCTCCCTCATTATCTAAAACAATTAGTAGGGAGGAGAGAAAGCTGCATTAGAGCTGGCATTTCCTGTACTCATCCCCTCCTAAGACATCTCTCAGCAATGCCTGTATTTATGTGAGCTGATCTTAAGCCTCAGATATTGGATCCAGACTTGGATTCAGATTGCCATCAATCCCCTGAGCTTGAGGCTGGGCAGGAGAAGTGATGCAGTTCAGGCACATCAGAAAAGGAGGCCTGAAATGCAGTGATTTGATCCAAATTTGGCTGGCATTTTTGGGAGAGGGGTTTTCTCACCTCCTCTTTTTGGGTTCCTCTCTAACAAATCCCCCATCAACACACACTGTCAGACCACTAAAAATTCAGTACTTTCAAAAGCACCCAAAAGCACCAGTACTCCAGGGAGAGAAAGCACAGCTACAATTCAAAAGCAGCTCTGTAGCACATGCTACAGCTCATGTGTTTCCAAGGCTTTGCCCTTTGGGTTTAGCACACACCAAGTTCACTTAAACTCCATTCTGAAGTTAGGAATAGAACAACTTGGGCTACAGGATAATATTCTTGATGAGGTATATGTTGAGGATGTTTAGATATGTCAATGCTCTGATAAAAAGACAATTTTAGTGCCATTTAGAGCAATAAAACCACTTAAGCAGTATCTTTCTTGGAAGGCTGAATCATTGCTCAAGCTAAGCCTGATAAGTGTATTGCTTAAAACTAACTCTTTCTGCATTTGGAGTTGGTAAGCAGAAAATAGAGACTTCATTTCTCACTGAAGGCTTTATGTCCAGTCCTAATTTACTGCCTTGGAAACTATTGTCAGGAGAGCATCAAAGGCAGGCAATGAGGGCTGTCAGAGACTGTCAATCTTGAGAACATCCCATTAACTGCCCTGCTAGGAAAGGGAGGATGTAATTTATTCTGAGGCTTTAAGGAAGGGGATCTCCAGACACATCTTTAGCTGAAAGGTAGCAGGTTTTAAGGTCTCTGTGCTGGACTTGGGAAGACTGGACACAGTTACCTTTCCTTCAGAAAAGGGCTGATGAGGCAGGGAGCAGGATATGGAGTTGGCCTGTGGTTTGTTAATTATCAGCAGATTCCCCAACCTCTTTTATTACCAGGGCTTAAAACCTGCAAGCCCAGAGCCAAAGGAGGTTTGAAGTTCACTCAGCAAACCAGCTGACTTTGATGGGAATTACTTACAGTTCACATAAGGGCTGCAGGACTGGACAGCGAGAGGGGAAGGTGTGGAGGAGGATATTACACTCTTGGATGTGAGGTGCTGGCTAAGGAACAAATGAGAGGTGAACAGGCACTAAAGAGCACATCCAGGCTGCTGAGAGTTCTCCCGAGTCCCTTTGCCTCTTGGCTGGCTTCACAGTCAGGTCTTCAGATCTTCCTTTGGATCTCCTGAGGTTCTCAGTAGTGCCTGGATTTTGATAGGGCCTAGGCAGAGAGATGGAGGTGAAATTTAAACTCTGAATAAGCCTGTATGTATCATTATTTTAACTTCCCCATGAAGGGCTTTTTACTCTCGAGGGAATGCTTAAGAGCAGAGCCTTTGCACATTTAGCAGCTTCATGTGCTTAGCAAAAAGCTGAACTTTCTGCTCGTCTATGCAGCCTCTACTGTTTTGGGAGAAACTTTGTTATGGCCATTCCTACAATATTTTTCACACCTCCGCTACACATTAGCATATTCCCTAGAGAAATAGCAAAATGTAGCTCATATTGCCCTTAAGAAAGGTAGAAAGAAAGCAGAATACAGTCAGACTATTAATAAATAAATAAAATAATACACTAACCCGAGGTGTTTTTTGCACAGCCTCTGTGCAAACCTTGCCTGCAGCCTCAGACTTTACACACAAGCACTGACCCTTAGCCTATGGGATCAGAAGCAGCAGCACTGAAGCACAAGACATGGTGCAACTCAACATTCCTGGCCACCCCATCACTCCCAGGGCTTTGCAGAGAACAGGAGGTTTGAGAGCCATGAGTTCAGGGCCACTGTGCTGGAGTTTGGGAAGAAAATACGAGTTAGGAAGTTTTAGGTTACCTGGTTTTGATTCCCATCCTCAAAGAGGAGCAGTCTCACCCTGGTGGGGTTTATCTCTGTTTGTACACACTTGCATCCGTGATTTGCCAGATGTTTTCCAGGAATTCAAGGAGATTAAACCCGGCTCTAAGAAATTCACAGCTGAACAACACAAAGGGATATGTCACAAGACACAAGAGAAAGAAAAGGTGGCAGTATTTGCTTCACAGTAATCTCCACTGTGAGTCTCCATGAAAGTGAGTCTGTTACAAGGAGGGGGAAGGTGTTAGCGCGGAGATACGCACGGTATCCTTAATCTGGTTTGCTGGAATTCTGGGAGCAGTGAAGCAGGAGCTGCCAAAATTAATCCTGCACATGCACAAAGCCTCTCAGACTCACTCAGTGCACCTTGCACTGAAGCCTGGACCACTAAGGCGTGGATTTATCAGCCCTTGAGCTGCCTGGACTAAAGACACTCTGTTTGATTCCAGAGTTCAGTCCCGCTCACCACAGGTGGAAAAGAGGACTTGTAGTAAGTGCACTGAATATATTTTGCAACCTCAGTTTAGTTAACCTTCAATTCACTTATTTTTATGTCCATATTTCTCTATGCCAAGCTCAGACTGCTTTTTACTAACCATCCTAACATGCAGGGACTCTCCAACAACAAGTACCTGCCCAGCAGCTGGGTTGGACCCTAAAACAGAAAGGGTTTTCCCTCTGGTGCTGGATGTGATTGAGGCCTCTGCCCAATGGCAGGTGCACAAGCAGCTCTTCTTGGATCCTGAAATTATCCTTGTCAAGAGGAGAAGGGCTGCTGACAAGAGCTGTGATGGACCTTTTTGACAACTGATGCCACAATAAAACTTCTGGCCTGGCTCCTGGGGAAGGCTCTGCACTGATGCAAGTACCATGGAATTCTTTACGTGTCTGTGCTCTTTGGATCCTTCCTGGCAACTTTTATGAGAGCTCTACAGGCAGGGCACACATCTTCCCCAGAGATTTAAGACAGTGCCATTACTAATATTATTCCTTCAACCTCTTCCACAGCAGATGGCTTTAAAGGAGCCACGTGTGATGCAAGTGACCCTTTGCAGACTCTTCTCATATAATTCCAATTGCACTGGATCTCTGGTGTGGACTCTGTCACCATTCCCAGTGGGGGAGCATTCACTGGTGTACCTCTATCCAGGCAAATCAATAGTAACAGCCCCCAAAACCAGGTTATAGTAGAGCTGTATGTGCTGTTTATGATTGTTTTACTGCAGAGCAGTTTCCTGGTTACCCTTTTGCCTCACAAAACATTTTCCTGTGTGCTGGGGTTGGCTCAGAAAAGCTGCTCTGAAATATCCATGTATTCCATGCAGGTGTGTGCAATGGAATGTACCTCTATCACTCATAAAAGAAATCACTGCCATGCCAGGGTCATGCCAGGCAGGTGAAGAGGTTAAATCCACCCTGCTCACCCCATCCCCACATGGCTCCCTCAAGCAATTTGCCAACTGAAAAGACAGAAAATTACTAAATTTTCCTCACTGATTTTTTTTCTGTCCTCACTGTCCTGAGGAAGAGGAAGGCACAGTCCTGATTTTTTTTTCCTCCAAACATCCAAATCATAAACATTCTCTCTAGGAGACAGAACATTTCCCTGAAAGAACCACTGACAAATCTACAACCTTGGTAACCCCACAGATGCCATCAAAGGTGCCATCAGAACAGGAGCTGGCCACCCCTCAGCAAAGGAAGGGCAGAATGAAGGGACAGGCCACTGCCAGGGGTCTCCAAGAATTCAATCTGTGCCACAGCTTGGTAGAAGTCAGATATGGAAGACTTTATAACCTGCTACAAATTCAGGGAAAATCTGAGCAAGGAACTGACTAAAATCTTGGTCCAGGCAAGTTTTGGTGCCTCAGTTTTAGAATAATGGATCTTTGCGATCTGCTTATGGATTTTGTAAGTCAAGCTGGGGCATGAATCATTTCAACTGTGTTTTGTAATGCAATAATACTTAAAGCTGAAAGAAGGAGTCTGCATTTCAAATACTGCACTTCAATGAAAACGCCCCATATTTTCTCTTTTAAGTCTTCTTACTTTCCATTTTCAAAATCCAATAAATGAATAGACACTAAATGGGGCTGGTAGTAGGGAGCTATCGATTCCAAGCAAGATCTGCCTGTGAAAGAGAGCTAAAATGGGCTAGAAAAAAAGAGAAAATTGATGTCTGAGGCTTCAGACAGACATATTTCCAGAGAAATGTAAGCCAGGCTGGTAATGCTGGGCCAGCAAGAGAAGAACATGTGTATTTTTCTGTCTACCTGTCTTGCCCTTAATGCAAGGTGAACAACATTTAGCTGTGCCTCACACTCCAGCTGCAGTATCAGCTTTTTTAGCCCAGCCCTGCTCACATCAATTCCAACCCTGCTCGCACGTGCAGGGACCAGCAGGATGAAGCCCTGGGAAAATCAGTCAGGGCATTTACAAAACCTGGTTTTTACTCTGAGCCAGCCTGTGGCTGGCGTAAATTAGCAAAGCTTCCCCAAAACTGGGGCTGGAGCTTTACCCTGGCAGTAGCTGAAGCCTTTGGTCCAACACAGGCACCAGAACCCATTCTGGCCATAGGCCCTTTGTGCACAGGCACTTTTAAGGGCTTGGTTTGGGTTTCACTGGCTCACAGTGAGGCAGAACTGCCTTAAAGCTGATTGCACAAATTCTCAGCTCATGTTCAAAAGCCACCTCCTCTTAACTACACGAGCTGTGTCCGTGGAGCAGCACAAGCATGGCAAGACAAGCATTTGAGTTCTTGCCTCAAAATAGTCAGTGTTATCCCTCTGTCCCTGTGTTTGTGAATTTGAAGGCTGGGGAAGAATATCTGCACGGCCTCGATGCCTACTCTTCAAAAACTTCTCCAACAAAACCATCAGGTAGCCAAGAAAACTTTCAAGCATCCTAAATTGCTTTCAGCCCTGGGTTTGATACTCGTTCTTACAGAGGTCTCAGTGCAGAGAGCTGTTCCCACTTTGTTTCTCAGTGCACAGAGTTGTTCCAGTTGTTTTTAATCAAACTGCTTAATTACAAAACACTGGGGAACTCACTGCTTGCTTTTCAAGTTTGCTCATTAATCTGTGTTAGATTCTACCCAAATGACTGTGGCACCAAGCCAGCCTCTGCCTCACAAACCCAACATTTAAGGAAGTAAATAACTGAAAATGGCTAAAAGGCATAATTATTTTTGTAATGCAACATCTAATTAATCCGTGAAGCTCAGTGAAACAAGTGCTAATTGACGAGAATACCTTAACAAGCTTTTCAAAAAGAATGATTAGGCATGGTTGGGAATAGCTGAAATCAAGCTGCAAAGTCACTTTCCCATTTCTATATTTAAGCTGAGTGCAGGCAGGGCTGGGAAAGGCTCCTGTCTCCTCACAAGAGCAGCCTGATGCAGCACTTGGCTCTTTGCATCCGTCTGAGGCACGACACGTTCACCATTATCAGAGACAAGGTCCATCTAATCTGCTATCATTCATCTGCTTTTGCTTGTGGCAGCTCCAATATTGCTGTGTAACGTCAGAGGAATGTGATAATGAAGAACTGACTCATGATGAAGCCATCATCTCCTAAAACCTCCTATGCAGCTAAATGAATCAGGGCTTGCTCTGAGCAATATCTTGATGTGACTAAGCTCCCACGATAACTCAACCATTCAGCCATTAGGAAGCAAACTGGAACAGCCCAGAATGAGATTTCTGGCAGAGCACCTTCGAGGTAATTTCCCCATGGCAGGCGTGACAAGCGTGCCCTCAAGAGATGTGATCTTGTACGAGAAGTGTCACAGAGAGGACAGGATTTATTGAGAATACAGCTGAAATGCCTGATGCACCAGAGCCCCAAGAGTTCTGCCATTTCACAGGGATCCCAAAATCCTGTACCTGTTCTGCAGCTTGGGAGGACCCAATAGAGGATTTTAGGAATTTTATGTGCAGAAAAAAGATCACCTCCTCAGCACGAGCACCAAGCTTGGGCAGGGTTTCTTTGCCCTGTGTTGGGGATCTGCCCTTTTGAGGTGTCACAGCACTGAGTGCCACTGACAGGGATGTCACCGGGCTGTGCCCACCTGCTGCTCCCGTGACTCCACAACGCCAGGGCCAGCTCACACTTTCCAGGAAGGAGAGTGAAATCTTTGAAAATCCCTGACCATCTGAAAGCAAAATAACTGCTACCGGCTGCAAGTATCCCTTTAGATTTTTTCCTCAGGAGATTTTCCTCTTATCTTCAAATTCAACCAAGCAGTCTTTTTTTTTTCTTTTTTTCTTTTTTTTTTTTTTTCTTCAGTAACAACTGACTTACAAGATCAAACCAGCCTCTGATATATGGTTCTGATTTCAGCCACAACCCACTGATTACTCCACTTTGCTGCTACAAGCCAACTATTATGACACAGGAAAAAATATTGAAGTGAGTTCAAAAAATCTTAGAATACACACCCAAAGTATTAGCTGTTTTCCAAATGAGTAAACATAATAAAACAAACTTTGATTATGCAGTGCTGGAAATAAGGAGCCCATGGAATCTATGCTTAATTGTCCCAAAGTGAAGAAAAGCTGTGACAGATCCACTGGTGTTTGACATGCACACAAATGGATGCGTATCACTTGAGACACTGCAGAAGTGTTTGTTTTAAAAATCCTAAAGTACAATGCAGCATCTGAGTGGCACATTGTTTTACTAGATTTTTTTAGGTGTTCTTTCGTCCGCATTTCTAAGAAATGCTTTCCTCAGGATTGCCCTCCCTCAACTGATTCTGTCCGATGGCAAGGATTAAAATGAATGTTTTTGCAGATAGGGCTGCTCCCTTCCAACCCCTCTTATCACAGAATTATTGGCCGTGAGGGCCCTCTCGTTGTCCTGCTCAGCGTGGGCCCGTGGCCAAGGCTGGCTCAGGTTTAGCCAAGGCTCTGCATCCTCCAAGGATGGCGCTTCCACAGCCTGTCTAGACAGCCCATCCCAGGCCTGGACTTCCTTTCTAGGGAAAATTCTCTTCCTAATATTCAACTTTGAGTTTCCAAGCGGCTCTTTTACAGCCCCTGCACTCTTGTTTTACTATCTGGCACTGCAGCATCTCCCCCAGACCAGTAACACCCTCCAAGGAACTGTGGGGTGCTCGTAGGGATCTGCTCCATCCCCTCCCAGTCCAGCCTGATGTCTTAGGACTTAGCTTTTATATTTTTCAGATCTTGTACTGCTTTAGTGTATAACTCTAAAAACCATAGCCTGTCAGCTGCTGTTCTCCCATTTAATTCAGAGAAAACAATTTCTCTCTTAGCCTGAAACTCAAGGACACCCTACAGTCTCAGTCCCTGAAAAATACAAACAAAAGTGAACTGGGGGTATAACTGGGGGTAAATGGCTTCATTACCTGAAGCTCTAATTGGAGAATTAACCCCTGATATGCAAATGGCCCAAACTTATAATTACCTGTAAATCTCATGACCACCATCCATCTTGCGTGTAGCCTCTGGGAAGCTTTGAGTGCCCAAGGTGTATCTGTTGAAGGCCTTTAATAAATACCTGCTTTTATTCTCTTAATCTGGTCTAGCCTCTGTTCTAGGGAGCCTCCCTAAGGCATCAAGCCCAGACCTTTTGTCTCCAACAACCTCAATGGCTTTGTCCTGGATCCTCTCCTTCCCACTTAGAGAACAGCAGCTCCCTGTTTTCAAGGACAGGAAAAACTCGAAGAGGAAGGAAACAGCACTTTCACTTCAACAGGCCCCCACTCTCTGAAACTGAGTCTCGCTGACAAATTTCCCACTTTTTAATTTGGATAAAAGCAGGATGCCAGCAGCCAGTCCCCCAGCTGGCTGTACCTGACAGTTTGCTAATTGTGCATTATCATTTTACAATTGGAATTATGATGCCATTGGATCACCAAGTACCCAATCCATTCAGGAATAAAACAATGCAATAGAGCTGAAGTGGAATAAATGAGTCTTTATCCCAGTTTTCTCATGTGGGCCTTTTACAGCTGTTACAGTAACATCCATCTGTCTGTCGTGTTTCTGATGCCATTCTCTGCTATGATTTTATCAGCCACAGTCTCCTTTCATCCAAATGAAGGATTTGTGTAGAAACAGCTGGACTGCTGCTCACAGCTCCCAGTCCATCACTCCCTTATTACTGTGGAGCAAGGAGAAGAGAGAATAACTTTGTGTGCTGCTTCACAGGACTTCAAAGAGAAACCTGGCCTGCATTCAAAACCAGTTTATTGTGGTTTTACCAAACCAAAAAGCTAAAAAATCCTCACAAATAAAGCCAGCCGCAAACCATGTGATTGATTTATTCCGATGCTTCATTCAGCAACTTTAAAATAGGAAAAAGATGCTGGAATTCTTCAAGGATCCGGACACAAATACCTCACAAATGATACTGAAATCCCCCTCTGCCAGCATTTAGGGAGGCTTTTTTAGTCTCACTTTAGGATTAAGGGTTGAGTGAGAAATGTCAACAAGGTCTGACAATGCTGGGGAAGCCTGACCTTTGCTCCCCTTGATCTCTGTGCATCAGTTCCCATCCACACTTGCCACGTGAGCCTTCCTCCTCACTGCTCCATCAGCTGCAGCTCTGTGCCAGGAGACACCCCAGGAGCACCAAACACAGGAGAAATGCCCGGGCTCCAAAACACCTTCGTGTTCCTGGAGATGAAAGTGGAGATGATGTCATTTGAGAAGGATGCTGGAGAGGACACTCACCTTGACCCAACTACACCAACCAACACAGAGCTCCACTGGTTCTGTCCCAGCAAAGAGTCTCTGTCCAAAATAATGACACAATCCCACAAAAGCAGAGTGCCACTGCCTGACTCAGAGTGGTGATCTCAGGTAAAACTCCCCTTTGGATTCCTTGCCATCCTCCTCACTCTGGTATAAACCAAAAACTTTCTGCAAGACCAGCTGAAGAACAGTATTTTTTTTTATGGAATAGTTATTTTAATGTATGTTTTTATATGTTTTTGTAGACTAACTACTTTTAAGGAATATTATTAAAGAACTAGAGCAGAACAGGTATAGCCTAGCTTCATGCTTAGGGGAAACCAGTAAAGACCAGTTCAGTACTGGTGTGAGTGGTCCCACACACAGCAATGAATGCTGCTTTCACCAGTTAACACACAGGATGTTTCCCTGGAAAGTTCTCAGCACTTAAAAATTGGCTTGCAGTTATCAGCTCAGTCTTGTGGCCCAAGGAAGGAGCAGAGAGGAATCAAGCCTTTTCTATTATTATTTTAAAAGGAATCCTCAATTTTGGGGCTGTCTCCAACACTTCTTTTGAGTTCCTTATTTCCCTTTGAGTGGAGCTAAAATTATGTACTGATTTTGGACCACAATTCATGAGATCTTAGGGAAAAACATTCCTCCACAAAGCCAGGCCAGAGGTCTGATATGGGATCCTGAAAGACTGAAGCAAGTCAACAAGCATTCCAAGAAAAAAAAAAATACAAGATGCCCAAGCTTTCACCCACCAGAAAAGCAAGCAGCTGGGGAGATAAACATCCCTTTACTTCCAGGATTTATAATCCAGTCCAAGGATCCAGGCACACTGCTGCCCCTTCCAGCCCCAGCAGAGCCCACAACAGCAGGAGCAGTGCTAATACACAGCTTTTCCAAGAGCACTGGGCACAACTAATGCTGCATTAATTACTGTGTGAGAGCCCTCGTTAAATCAATAAAGATTAGAGCACAAATCTGAAAACTGCAGTAACCAAAAACCTGCTCAATGTGCACTAAGTGATCCATTTACCCAGCGTGGCTCAGTCTCTCTTACCCTCCCCTGACCTCTCCTACACTCTCTCCATACATATAGTTCTGTAAAACACAAATTAAAATTCAGTTAACATTCCTGGAGACTTCAATCACAGGGCTCCAAACCCCTGCATCTCTCAGCAAATGCACTCATCTTCCAGTTCTGAGATGAGTACAATTTTTTATTTTTATTATTTTAAATGTTCTTGCCAGTTTCCATTGCAAATCATGCAATGTCTGGTGAGCAAAATGAAAGGGTAGAATGTTCTCATGCTTTGGGAAAGATATTCAGTGTGGGAGAAAAAGTTTCTTAGAAGAAGTTGCACTCTTTCTAAAAAGAAAAATACAGTACATGCTTGGAATGGAATGAATGGAACAGAAAAGATGACATTAAGACAGGGGTGTAGGGAATATTTTGATGGTGGCCATAAGAGCTGAAGATGTTTCTATGCTACGCTGGTAACGGAGAAACATCTGGATGGGGAAGGAATCAGAGAAAGGAGCCTTTATTACAAACCCTGGCATGAAATGACAGTGTTTACTTGCTGAAGAGAATACAGCGAGTTTTTATGCCCTGTTCATACAGAAAATCGTGATTGCCATCCTCACATTATGGCTGCCCCAGGCAGATACACTCAGGCTCCAAACTAAACGGAGCTAACAGAAATAAACTTCACTTTTCATGTGTGGCTTTGCACAGGGCTTCAGCTGCTGCCTCAGCTCTGTTTGTGCTTCAGGATCTGGGAACAGCAGCAGCTGGCACCAGTCAGCAGGAGGGATGGGGAAGCTAGGGGTTAAAAAACCTCCCAGTTTCACAGAATTATGGAATGGTTTGGATGAGAAGCACCTTAAAGACCATCCCATCCCACCCCTGCCATGGGCAGGGACCCCTCCCACTGTCCCAGGCTGCTCCAAGCCCCAATGTCCAACCTGGCCTTGGGCACTGCCAGGGATCCAGGGGCAGCCACAGCTGCTCTGGGCACCCTGTGCCAGGGCCTGCCCACCCTCACAGGGAACAATTCCTGCCCAATATCCCATCTAAATTTTCCCTCTGGCAGTTTGAAGCCGTTCTCCCTTGTCCCATCACTCCAGGACATTGTAAATTGTCTCTCTCCATCTTTCCTGGAGCTCTTTCAGTCTCTGCAAGGCCACCCTGAGGTCACCCCAAAACTGCTCCTCTCCAGGTGAACAATCCCAGCTGTCCCAGCCTTTCACCCAGCAGAGCTGCTCCACCCTCTGATCATCTTGGTCTTTTGACTGCTTAGCCTAAATTAGGCACCATTTCTGAATTTTGCTTATAAGCATTTACGCCTTTATTTGCTAAACCCTGACTCTGCTGAACCTGGGATTGTAGTAGTTTGTATCAGGACCTGCTCTGTGGGGCCAATTCTCCCTAATGTTTATAGGGAGCATAAGTGACACATCTTCACCCTGGGAGCTGCAGCACAGTCATTTACATTAAAGTGAGTTTAATTATCCACAGTCAAATTTAGAAACACTTATGCTTTGATGGATGCAACTACTACATGTGGTGCAGCAGAAAATCATGGCTAGAGCATGGTTAGGCATTCAGAGAACAAAACAGCAGGGCACAGGTTTAATGATAATTGTACAGTGATCTCTAGGACTTTCTTTTCAGCCCCTCCCTATTTGTAACCAATGTACATAACCTATACCACGGGCAATAGCCTCAAAAATATTAAAAAGTAGAGTATTCAGGCTATGTAGAAGGTTCAGATTGGCATCTCCCAGCAGTAAGAGAGTGAATGAAACAAGTTTTAGAGCAAAGTCACATTTTAGAGCAGAAGCAGGGACTGGGAATGTGAGGTTTTTCCTATTCAAAGCACTGTGATCATCTTTGGGAGCTAAGCACAGGCTTAGAGCAATTTCACATAAATACAGGAAGAACTGATGACAACACTTGGGAATAATCACAATGAGTCAAAGCTGCAGAAGTCTTCCCAATGCTGCAGGATCACTTGGAAAAACAATCCCTCATTTTCCAAAGACTGTAAGTGATGATAAATGAGGACTCATTTATTAAAAGGGAGCTTTGCATCCAGTTTTCTTCTCTGAGATCACAGCAGAGGATGGGGCTCTCTGGATGCTGAGCACCTTCCTAATGCAATAATTCCAACTTGTTCCTGGGACCAAGATGAGAGAAAATCTCATTGATAGCTTTGTTTAACACCTTGAAGGGTTCAGCAGCCCCAGAGAAGATAGCAAGAAAAAGAAAATTTACTCTAAATACAACTCTTCTTATTTGACCTCACTTTCCCGAGATTGAAATAGAAGAATAAGCACATCTCAAGGGATAGCCTTAAACTTGAAAAATGTGTAATTAAAACTGGAACATATGCGAGTGCTGAAGCCTGTCCTTTGCCTCTGCCAGGATGGCCATCAGCTTTAGTCAATCAAAGGATTTATTTTTTCCCCCTACAGTGCAGCTGAAGTACAAACCAACCCAAAATCAAGTAGGCAGCTGTGGTGACATCTCTCTCCTGCCATGGGCTGCCATGAATTCATGCACAGCCTTCATCTCTCTCCCTCCTATTTTCCCTCACTTACAGGACATAATCACACTTGGTTCTCCATACAGGACTGGTGTGAATTGAAATTCCTTCAGGCTGGTGCAGAGATGATGGGGAATGCAAAGCATCCCAACGAGCTGCATCCAGCCCTGTGCTGTGTGCACAGGAGGAGAATTATAGTCGGGTGGTAGCACAGGGGAAATTATGAAAGCAATTCAGAAGCATTGTAATAAAGTACAATGCACTGTAGTGCTGCTCAAATTCAAACCAGGAATGAATTCTTTCATATGTTAAGTGCTCCCTGAAGTACAGCGCTGCCTGGAGCGCGAGGCCCTGGCTGGGGGCACGGTGGTACATGCTGGAGCTGGGGCTGGGTGCCTGACACAGGGCTGCAGCTCAAATTCAAACCGACATGCCCACAGCTCCTTAGCTGTCTGAGCCACAAAAGCCAAATTAAACATTGCTTCAGCTGCAACTTGCCCTTTGTACCTTCCAAGCCATTATATTAAAGAGCAGTGTCATTTATGAGCTGGCCGTGGGGAAGGGCAGGTGTCTAACACTGAGAAATCACTGCAGCTAGGGGTGATAAATCCAGTCTATAAACTGCAAGAAACAGAATGATTCAAACTCACCTCTTCCCTTTTTTTTTTGCCTTTGCTGGGATAGATGCTGAGCTGCAAACCTGAACAGCCTCCTTTGGTGGCAGTGGCACAGCTGTAACCTGAGGTCACATCAGCATGATCCTGGCAGCTCGCTCCAATACCTGCTGAATTCAATGGAAACCTTTCAATGGGCTTCAGCGAGCTTTGGTTTACTCCCTAGGTGACACTGCATGTCTTTTTCTTCCCTTCTTTTAAGCTTCACAGTATCAGGCAGTTAAAAATGTTTTTTAATCTCTAGCCAGCTTGAGTTGTCTTCTCAGCAGGACTCCACCTCACCAACAGACCTTGGAGCCTTCCCCTGTGAAGCAGAGGAACATGTGTCACTTGGGGCTGCTTTAGTCATCCCTTCCTTGGGGTGCTTCAAATAGATCCTGATATCCAAACAACACCAGTTCAGCGGGGCACAGGAGGCACCTCCCAGCTCTGCCCCAGAGAGAAGGTGGATCATGAAAACACTCCTGGTTCTTGTCTCAGCACAGGGGCTTGTCCACACTCCTCCCTGGGCATTTAGGGGGTGGGAGGGCCACCTTGGAGACACCACAGAGCCACTGAGCACTATGCCTTCAGAAAATACAGCAGTGATACTGCTGATAACAACAACAAGAGGTGCCCTCAGCCCCTCGAGTAGCTCAGTCAGTGTTCTGCTCACATCCATCCTCAAGCATTCCCAAATTAAGCCTTGCTTCCAAAGGCCCGACAGCCACACGTAGCTCATGTGTTCCTCACAAAAGTGCATACAAGTGCACTTCTACTGCAGGAAGGTTTTCAACATTCAGAGCTTGCAGAAGCAGAGTACAAATTCTCTTTACTAACAATCCAAAAATTACATGGGAACTGGGGTGAAGAAGCAAACCTAATCTATGTTGTTGTTTTTTTGTTTGTTTTTATTTTTTTTTAATCCAGCGAGAGGAGTGATCTGCTTCCAGAACTGGAAGCAGGTCAGCAGCAATACCAGCCATGCTTCAGAGGAGCAATTTTCAGGCAATTTCCTGAAGGGACACCTCCCCAGCAGCTTCACGTTCCTCTTTCCATGGTGCTAAACTGAGGAAGATGAACTTGGCTGCCTGGTGTACCCTGACTGCCTCTGACCTGCCACCTGCAGCAGCCTGTGACACGCTGCTGTCCCAGCACCTGCTCAGGTCCTGAAAACACCACATCCCTGTTTCTTGAACACAGGGCAGGACTCCATTACCCACAAATTTCTAGGTTCTTCTTTCCTCGGGAGAGAACTCTCCCCTGGAGTGAACAGTATGGGGGGAAAAAAAAAAAATCCAGGTTACTCATAGTAAACTACATTTACATCTAGAAACAGACCAAAATCTGCCTGCTACTCCAAAGATATTCAGATTGGGGATGGTCACTCAGATCTTCCCAGGATCATGAAATCATCAGAACCACAAAACTGGGAGTGGATTTACTTTGGTGCTTGCCCTTTGCACTGTTAACTGTGGTGCCACCTCTCAGGCTGTCACAAGTGAGTGCAGAATCCTCTCCCACCTATCTCACACCCCCTGCATGACACCTCAGAAAGGTGTTTGGGCTCAGTTAAAAATATGCTTTGCTGTACACAGCCTTTCTGCAGCAGTGCTTGCTAAACAGTCACACTGCCTGAGAGTGGTCTGTAAAACACAAACTGTGTGTCAAACCACACAGCTACAGGGGGCTGCTGCCCACTGCTCTGAGTCTCACGGTGTGTAATTAGAGTAGCATTTTTAGGTGTCACACTAGTCATACATTATGCCCATCTGCATGAGTGGTCTCATTTCCTTACATTTACAACCTGCAAAAACCATGAATAAGCTTGGACTTTATGATTTTTCTTTTTCTTTTTTTGCTTTCCAGTAAATTTCAGGTTTGTAACTTGGCAGAGGGAGCCATTGTATTTAACCACCTGTGCAGACATTAACTAAACACTTGAGCTTTACGACCAAGAAAACACAAAGTGCTAACACTACTCTCAGAGATGTTTGGGCACTTTCCAGCTCTTAGCAGGACAAGGTTGGGAATGTGCAGCACCTCCTTGCAGCCTCTGCTCTCCCTCACTGTGCAAGGGGTGGGAGTGCTGCCTGGTGCAGGAGGATTTACGGGGTTAGAGCCATTCCCAGGCTAAATCTGCTGCAAGGAAAGGTGCACACAGGGCTTTGGGGAGGTCACAGCCTCTCTGTGTGCTCCGCGTGCTCGACAAGGGTTGCTCACAAGCTGGAAGCCACAGAGGTTTCCTAGCTCCCTCCAGCAGGAGTTTCCACTTGTGTTATTGGTAATATTTCATTGAAAAATATCCCCAGACCTGGACAAAGCAACAGCCTGGTTCTGTGAGGGGCTTCACGTGCACTCAGGTCATGAGCAGTCCCATCCCTGTGCAAAGAAAACCTCATTGACCTCGTTTCCTAGGGGGAAAGTTGAAACCCATGGGGGATAAATGACTTTACTGATGGCAACCCAGGTCACAGGCAGCACCAGGATCTGAATCGTTGCGCACCAATGCCAAGATTCATTCCTTAACTCCAGCACTCTCCTTAGCTACTGCTGCAGCAACAAAGGTCATGAGAGTTGGCTGCAGAAAAACCCTCACATTCTTCCAAGCTGGAGACATAACACAGAGGGAAGCCTTAGAACTGCAGGAAAGGCAAATCTATACCATGGCCTGGCCCTTCTTGGACTCTCTCCAAGCCCTTGCTGTTGAACACTCCAGCGATTTTGATTTCAGAGCTGTCAGGTTTCAATTAAATCTCTGTATTTAGCTGGGCTCTGATCTTCCCCATTTCTCCTGAAGAACGCAGAGCAGGGTGTGCTGTCCCCACCTCTGGAGTGCATGTGAGCAGCACAGCCTTTCCATCCAAGCTGATTAGACAGGGACAGCTCTAAGGCTTAAACCAGAGCCCTTTCTCTGAGCTGAGCTGGGCTGTGGCTGGACCTCACCAGCCCAAAGCCTGTTGTCCATAAAATCCGTGTCATTCCAAGGCTCTTCCCTCGCACAGAAGCCCCTGTGAAATGGTCAGTTCAGAGTCAGTACAAATAAACTGACATTGCTCCAAAGTGAGATCATTGGCAATTTATTCCTGCCCGAGCCCTACCAGAAAGAAAACAGTGTTTCATGTTGGGGCTTTTTTCCTCCTCGCTCCCACTCTCATTTCTCATCTCTCTGCTATTTCCATGTGCTTCCCACCACACTGTGATTAATCTTTTCTAAGGCCTAAGGGACTGGAGGAAAGAGGTAAGTCAGACTCTATCAAAGACCCTACACAGAGGCAGCCAGGATCTGCCCCAGCCTTTGTGGGGCTCACAGCATTCCAAGAAACATTTTCCATCCTCAGAAGTTATAAAGAGTCAGAACTTCTACAGCTCATTAGTAAATCATTAATGAGATATTCCCTGTACCTCTCAACAAGCTACTTGCTGCCCTCCCCCAAACCAATCCTAAAAATCCTCCTGTGAAAAGGAACATTTTGTTTTCAAGGCCCTGTAAATGCCCAGCTCCTCCTTTTCTTCCACTCCCCAGCACAACATTTTCCAAGAGCTGAACTCAAACCCACCAAAGCTCCTCCAGGGAGGTGCAGAGCTGGAGCCAACCTGCCTGGCACAAGCCAAAGGATTGCCACACATGAACCTACCACGCCCAAATTCTGGCTTTCTAGGAAAAAACAAAAAAACCCTCACCAAATAATTCAGACCTGGGACCATGATGGAAGTCTGGGAAATGCCTGACTCCATCACGGGTCCTAAATCCACACAGGGAATTTGTCAGCCTGGCTATCAATGTCAACTCCAGTGAGGGACAGGAGCAACTTCTGTGGTATTTGTCAGTAAAAGCTCCTCCAATGCAGCCCTAGGAAAATATATTTATCAGCACTTCTCATACACTGGGTGGTTATCAAGTAACATCAGCAAAAGCAGGTTCTGTCAGCATAAATTTTGCCTATTCCATGAAGATCATGGAAGCACAGGAGCTTTAGAGGAGCAGGTGTAAAACAGGTCTGGAGCACTGAGAAATAATTCCAGTGTTTTCAAAGGAACAGTTGCAAAAGGACTCTGTGCAACCCAAGTGATGCAGGAGATGGAGACTTGGCTGAAATACTTGAAAAGAAATGGGCTTCCAACTGATATTCAGCTCCATGGAAGTCTTCCACCCTATTTACAAATATTTGGAGTCTCCATTAGATCCAAAACTCACAATATTGCACTTGGCTTTAAAAAAAAAAAAATAGAGGAAAAAAAGTTTGTCTTCTTGTCTTGTGGCTTCTAGTTTTCTTTACTTTTTTTATTAAATAAAAGCATCTCCTGTATGTACCTCATGGCATGTTAAGACTTATTCCTGTGTTTGCTATGGAGTATCTGCAACCATTTACAGTGTTTTGGTGTGGTCATTCTTGCAAAATTATCAATAATCTCACACTACTTGACTGTATCCCTGAAGTCTGAGCTGCTGACACCTTCTGATTGAAACCAGAATTCCCTGATAAAGAAAAAAGGCTGTCCCTGGTTTGAGAGAGGGAAGTCAGAAAGTATTAGGTTGCTGAAAGATTAGAAGGAAAAGCAAAGAACTCCAAGTATGTTCTATATTTCAATATCACAGGGAATATGGTACTTGGCTGTAAAGTTTTAACATATCACTGATAATAATGGGACACGTAAGAGCTAAGCCCAAGTCAGAAACCATCAGGACCTAGGAGACGATTAGAAATTCAGAGCTTGACTTTGTGTTTTAAATGTAAATCCAAACCAACTCTATTCCATGTAGATTTGCCTGAACAATTTTAACAGAGATACTGTCAGCACCGGAATATTTCACTCAGGACGTGACTCCCATGACATGACTCCCATGGCATGACCCCTCTCCAGTCCTTGCAGAGGTTCCCCTGTGCCTGGGAGTTGGGGAGAACGTGCTCAGGACTCACCTGGGACAGAGTTAATTCTTGTGTGGGGCAGGAACTGCAGCTTTGGCTGTTCAGGGTAGACAGACCAACATTGTCACAGCACTGCAGTGACCAAACAGCACATGAACGAGGGCTTGTGTTCATTAAATCCCTTTTTAAATCTGAGCGAGAGGAGAAATCAGTGTGAAGATGAAGTGTTGCCTTGCAGAGTCTCGGGAAGGAGGGTCTGGTGCTGAACTGGGACCACATCTCAGTGCTACCTTTCTCCTTCTGCTCCTTCTGCAGTCCAGCCTGGGCCCCAGGGAGAAATTTCGCCCTTTTCTCCAACACCAGGTTATCATCTTTACAGGAACAAAGAGCTGGAGTTCAACCCCAGCAAGACAAGGTCTTGTACATCCTGGTAAATTCTACCCATTCTACAGACTTCTCAACATTTCATTAGAAACTAATCCTGCAGACTCCCACCTTAATAAATGAACACAGCAGCTGCAAGTCAGAGAAGGCAGAGGCAGAGAAAACGTTTGTGATGCTTCACTTTGAGAACATTAAGACAGCAGCTGGCAGCCTTTTCTTTTTAAGATACTACTGAGATGCCCCAGTTATTCAATGGAAAATACACAGAAAAGCAAAATATTTCTTTACTTGCCAAAGTGCAAAGAGGGAAACCAGACAAGATTGAAATCAGCAATTTTACCCTGACAGTGTTATCAAATCTTTCCTAACAGAACCACATGCAAGATAAAAGTGATCTACCGTCAGCACAAGTGTTCTGGTTGATTTCAAATCAAGCTAATTCCAAAACCAAAGCCCAACTGGTGGAGCCCTTGTTTATGTGTGGCAAGAATTACATCCAGAACTCTCTGTTGGAAACTTCATACTTACTCTTGCCATCAATGCTTTTTGGGGCTTTCCTTACTTTCATCTTTCTGGGTTTTGATAGGGACTGGTTTCTCTGGTAAAGGTGGACTTAAACACTGCTGTGCTAGAAGAGCTGACACGAGCATGGACTCAACCCCCACAGTCCTGGTGGAGACAAAAATTAGCTTTTTTTGGGTAAGGTGCAAGGTCCAAGCCCATCATCCCTGGTCATGGTGCCCATGTGCCCAAGGATCCAGCACACAACCCCACTGCCTGTCCTTTTTCCCCAGGCCCCTGTGCCCCTCCACCACTCCTTCAGAGCACGGAGTTGTTGCCTCATCCACTGCTCTGTGTCCCTTGTCCTTACAGGGACAGCACCTCCCTGTAGGGACGTGGTTTGGTGGTGGATTGGCAGTGTCAGGTTTAGGACTGGATTATGACCTTAGAGACCTTTCCCAACCTAGATGATTCTGTGACAGAGGGAGGGGACGGGCAAGGGGGACAAGCTGCAGGGAGGATGGAGCTGTGAGCAACCTGGTCCAGTGGAAAACGTCCCTGTCCATGGGAGGGGAGCTGGAATGAGAAGGTTTTTTAAGGTCTCTTCCATCCCAAACCATTCAGTGATAGCAGGAACAAAGAGGTAAGTGAAGAATAAATAGTTTTGAATTAGGCCATGTTTATGCAAACCAAATGAAGCAAGAACAGCTACAACTATTTAACAGCCAAGCAAAACCTGCCCATTAAGAGATATTTGCATTTTAAAAGGGCCCAGAGAGACCTATTTTTCTATTTTATTTCTTCAAACATCTTTTTGGAGGGAAAGGGTAATTTAGCTCAAATTTTCCTTAGGTTTTTCTTTACTGAACACAGTCTGTTTTTTACTGGGAAGAGATTAATCTTTTCAGGAAAGTTATTAAAAAAGGCAAGCAATATATGCCCTATTAAAATTTTAAATAATATATGAATTCATTTGCAAAATGTGAAGCACTAATAACCTCAGCATATTTTAGTCAGATGCACTTTAAGAACAATTCTTTTTCTCCACAAAAAGCATTTGCTATGAACTTAAATCAGCTCTATTAGCAGTTTTAGAAACAGGAATGTGGCTAGGAAGACAATTCCAGGCAGAAAAGAGCAGACATTTGTTGGGGGAAAATTAAGGGAATGTAAATCATTTTCCAATAAATATTCCATACAGAATATTCTGTTCTGTGATATACAATACTGTCTTTTTCCAGAGATATTGCATTCCCTCCCTGT
The DNA here is from genome assembly GCF_963662255.1 of Cinclus cinclus. Classification (NCBI taxonomy): domain Eukaryota; kingdom Metazoa; phylum Chordata; class Aves; order Passeriformes; family Cinclidae; genus Cinclus; species Cinclus cinclus. The sequence continues at coordinate 8,375,991 of NC_085064.1, forward strand.
GGATGCTGAAAGGGATTGCAGTATTAAGTTTCAATTGATTGTTAACAAAATCCTGAGCCTGTTCCTACTTTTGATTCAATCCACTTAGAATGGCAGGCTGAGCTCTTCTAATCTCATTTTAATTTTCCATGGGGGACTAAGTGTCCGAAATCCTTGTGAGGAGGCTGGAAATTTCAGCTGTAGGATACAACAACCTGATTCAAAGTCAAGGGAGAAAAGCACTCGTTTGGATTAGGTCCCTGATGGCCTTGGAGTGCTTTGGAAAATATCCTGAATTACCAATTTCTCCTAAAGCAGGATACCATTCTGTCCATATCAGATCTCCAAATACAGTTAATGCTCAGCCTTTGGAAGGAAAAGGATGTGAGTGGAATAGTCCCACATTACAGTTCCCTGGTTTCCCTCAGTTTGCCATTCCTGATGCCAGTTTGGGTTCCCCAGTGCCACATCACCTTTCCAGCCTTTGAATATCTAATAAGTTCCTGAACCCTACCCCATGCTTCCTGTCAATGCAAGGACTGCAGGGAAAACACAACAATCATTCCCCAAAATTTTATTCTTGGCCTGCCCTGCTCTACCTGTATCATCCCATTCTTCTCTCCTGTTTTATCCCCTGCCCATGCCATCACATGCCAAGGTTACAGGGAGTTTCCTGTCTGGGCAGATTCTCTCTCATCTCTGGTGAACCAGACTTCACCTTCAAGAAAAACAAACAAAAAGAGCCACAAAAGCAAAAGTAATAGGAAAACAAGTCATCCCAAGCACCTGGGCTTCTCCATCCACTCTGTGAGTCCGTCCACTCAGGCCTATCCCTGCAAATCTCATCCTGGCTATTTCACACAATCTGATCCCACCAATCTCAAAAGTGCTGGGCTGGTGTTGAAGGAGGGGTTTCACACTTGGCAGGTATTTGTGGACAGCCTCTAAAGCCCTGTTTCAATAGCCCACATCCTCCATTAAATACCAAGCCCTTAACCTGAAATTTCACTGTCCTGCCCTACCTTAGCTCCCTCCCTCCCTGCATTTTCAACATTAGTGCCATAAATCCAGGAAATGCCTGCTGTGTGTTCAGATGAAGAGGTTTCACAGTAATGGTCCAGACCATATATCAAACTAAGGATAGATACATTTTGCAGGTCAGTGCTTGACCCTGTGCCCAAGGAGACACACAACAACACCAGAAGTCAGTCAACAAGTCAAGGACCAATTCCAGAAACCCAATCCCCAAACCCACGCCCAAGCCCTGCTCAGTCCCTCTCCTCAGCAGCTTTATTCTTCAGACTTAATGAGACAGATGCAAACAGCAGGCACTTATTCTCTAATTAACCAATTTGGCTGCCACTTTATGATCATTAACCCAATGTTGCTGGGTCAAGATTGCACACAAAGTATTCCTTCCTTCTCTCCCTTTCATTCCTCATCTGTGCCAGGCTTGGAAATCAGCCTCTTCCCTCCATTCCCCAGTGTGAGTACAAACCATCTTTGCTCGCTCACTGCAGCACCTTACAAGATGCATTCCCAAGATCTAAAAATAAGCTTGTTAGATTATTTGACAGTCAAAAATTAAATAAAATTGGAAGTACTAATTATTTTCTTGATTACTTAATGTGGGCCAGACTTTTATCAAAATATTTTGACATGAGAAGATTTGTGAAAATAAATAGGCAATCAGCAAGTCATTGCTAACGGAAAGGCTTTTTTTTCTTCCAGGCAAAGAAGTATATATTACCTGTCAGTGCCATAGGAGAGTCTCATGCTTTAAGAGATGATGTGATAACAGCACTTTATCTAGAAGACAGCCTAACAGACAGCTCGACATCACCAGGTGACAGATCCATGCAATGCCACATGGCAGAAACACAGCACTGCTCAAATATCAGTGAATTGTAAGAGCTTAGGAATTCCTGGGGGCAGAGGCTGGAATATGGGTCTGAGCTCAGCTTGATGAGAATCATCAGTTTAAGAACACTGGGGAAAAAAATAAAATCACCATCATCCATCCTCCTCCTTTCTTATCTGAAAATCTCTCCACAGAGGAGCCACAGAAGTGTTTGTGTCAAACGCGAAGGAGGGAGCTTTGCCAGCCTTGTGCTACCCACCAGGTCAGTCCTTTGCCTAAACTTGTGGAGTTTCATCTCCTGGCCCTCTCCACAATGGGACATCTGTTCAAGCCAGATCTCTGTCATAGCTGGTTTGCTCATCTCGACTTGTCATTTGTGCTCCGAGTGAGTGAGTGCCAATGTTAGTGAAGCATTTCTTGTTTCCTCTCCAGGCAAACCTGACTTTGGAGATGATCTTCTGGAGAGTCCTGGGATCTGCAGCAGCTCTGCTGTTCAGTGTTAACCAGGAATACACAGCGCCAGGTTTTTATAGCACAAACAGCTGCTAGATTTATTCACTTCTCCTTTCTTAAAAAGAAGAGTAATAACATATGAAATGGATTTTATCTGCTTTAGGGATAGAATTAATATCATTTTCCTATGCTTGTCTCTTTTTTGGAACTGCTTTACATAACATTTCCTAGAAACACTCTCCATATGCACACCCAGCTCTCCACACCAGCAAGACATTTCAGCTGGGATGCAGGGGAGGAGGGAGCCATCCCCACACATTTGTTAACACCAGCACACACTGGGATGGGCTGTGGGATGGGCTGTGGCTGGGCCAGGTGAGTCGCCCCAGAGCAGCAGGACAGCTCCCACCAGACTCCCACAAAGTGGGTCTGCAGAGATGACGTTCGGCACACAAAACAAAACACACACAAAACAAAACACACACAAAACAAAACACACACAAAACAAAACACACACGGCTCCGTTTGGAAAGGCCCCGTATAGCATCTGGTGTGGTGCATCAGATTCCATTTGAGATACTGGGCTCCAGAGAGCAGTGGGAGAAAACAACACGCTCCAGAGTCCGTGTGTAACATGAGGAGTTAATCCCACACAGGCATTCATCTTTTCAAAGCATATATTCCTGACAGTTTTGGAAAGCACGCTTACAATTTCCATAATGTTTGAAAACATACAGACACTTTCTCTCAGTGTCACAACGTCTTGAACTTCTGAGACCCTTTTCGTGACACCATAAACTTCTCCTTGGAAGCACAGTATGATGTCAGAGGATGTAACAGTACAAGAGGTGAAGAGGAAAGCTGTGGGAGCATTCAAATAACTTTTTCTGGCCTAAAAAAGAAATAAAATAAAAACTGGAGTTTGATCCAAGAACATTTTGTTCATTTGCTATACAGGGGTGCCTTTTGTATGAGCACAGACTGTTTTGTGGACTCTGGTCCTCTGTAGTCACCATGAAACGGAAAATATACAATGAAGCTAGTGATGTGTTATCATCTAAGATTTCTATGAATGCTATTTCTGTCTTATGTTCACAGAGAACTGCTGGTCAAACGTTCATCCACTACAACTTGATAAAAACAGGGGTTTAAAGAATTATCAGATATTTATAGCTTATTTTCTTTTCTCCTTTTTATCTCATTTGTACTGTTGGCACGATAACGCTCATTAGTGTTCAGGTTTAAGCGAATCACCCAAAATAGCTTTTTTTTTTTTTTTTAAAAGCTGCTTGTTTCTCACACATTCATCAGGGTTAAAAATATCTATATTTTTAATAAATACATACCCTTTGATATCATCCAGATGAGCCAAACAAGTTTTACACAAGGACAACTGAGATGCTGTATCTGTCACCTTCAGGTTTGACTTGTGCCATGGTTCTAATAGAGATTTAATGAACAAGTCAAATTTGATGCAAACTTTCAGAAGTTTCACAGCTCTAATCAGCAAAATAGAAGTGTGCTAGATAATTACTGGAGTGTTAAGCTGATATTTCTCTCTGTAATCCCCCAGATGAAAGGACCAGATTTCACAAGAACAGTCTTTATTTTTAATAGCACATACAAAAATAGACATTATAGCCACTGATGTTAATGAACGCTGGACTGCTCACACCTCCAGCCCTGCTCACCCCTGTGAAATGCTTCTCTCACATAACCACAGTGGCTGTCACCAGGATCAGGCTCAGGGCTAACAATATTCACATCTTCCTCTCCCCCTCCTTCAGAACTCCACTTTCCCCCTTCCATTTAACTATTCCACACTCGTCAGCCTCCATCCTCTGTTTCATCACGGCCTTTTCTGCTGGAAATCATCAGTTTAGCAAGCAAAAGCTCACCAATGCACATTCCTGCACCTCTGGAAAAGGCCTGCTACCCACTCAGAGAGGGCACTGAGATAGAAAATCATACCCAGCGCTGGGAGTAACCTCCATTAAATTAAATTGGAAGAAGAAATTGTGTAGGGCTGGGATTGGCTTCAGACCTGCTCTGGTGAGTGTGCTGGCTGAAGCTGAGACTGTACATCTGCAGGATGCAGCCTGTGACCAGTTGTCAGGGCCTTCTACTTGTTTCAATTACTACAACCCCCAAAATTATAATTTGAAAGAGGGGTAAGAACACTTCTCTCTGTCCATGTGACAAGTAGAATAGCTGCCTCAAGATTGCTGAAAAATATCCTCCAAATGACTGCCACTTTAGTACATTTATTGGCCTGCAAACACAAGGTACCATTGGTAACAGTACTGAACAACCTTAAAAGGAGCTGATGTTATTTTTTTTTTACTCAGTTTAACCTTGAAGTTTTTAACAGATTCACCAAAAACAAAGCCCCAAAGGCAGTGAAAACATTTTGGACACTTCAGCCTGGGGTCTTCAAAGCAGACTGAGCACATCTGTTGAGCATGTCAGCTCCACCAGCCACCTTCCATTGTATCACTACATTGATATTCACACCTACACAACCACGCAAACACCGGTGATTAAAAATTAAGTATAACTGAAACAAAAACAAACATCTCAGGGGGAATATGTGGACTTCAGCATTAGAAAAAAATGCCTCCATATGCCCAAGGAAGAAAAAGAGAGAACAGATGGCTTTCTTCCTTTGTCTCTTCATGCTGCTTTCATACTTACACAACTTCATGCTTTGGGTTAATATTTTAATCCAAACTCGGTGATTAACAATAGAGACAGACGGAGGATTGTGTTTCACTCTATAATTAGGCAGACACAATGAGGTGACTTCTCAGCAAGGTACAGAGGGATATAAAGAGCCTGTAGCTCCATTAGTGATATTCCCAATGCACAAGGGAATAACTTTTATTCCACTACAGGCAATAGAGATGAGATTTTAAAAACCCTCAGACAGACAGAACCCAGGGTTTGCATGTTATTAGTGAAACAAAATACCACAAGGCCTCCTTTCTAGACAAGACTTAACTCTTCCCTAACTTCAAGCATGAGTTGAGCACAGGGAACAGAGCCCACCACTCATGTCAGGGATCCAGTGACTGACTTGTAGGGAATCCCACATGGGAAACCAGTGAAACAGCTCTGGGAAGGGCACAAGGATCTGCAAATAGGGCACAAGCCAGGGGCTGACCTGCTGAGATTCCTGGGCTGTGCACAGATGGTCTGGTACCAGCAGCACTGGGAGAGCATTTTGCTTCTGTGGGTTTGCTCATGACTGAGGTGCTAACACATGAGTGGGCCAAGAAAGACCAATTTGTGGCAAAACACTTGAGTCTAAGTACATAAACAGGAGAGGGGAAAGGAATTACATTTGCAACAGTAATGAAGATATTTCTGGTTTCAGATCTGAAGGTGAAGCCCAACATACTTGTATGACCTGGTTCAAGAGACCTGGAGCACACAAATGCTGCACAAGAGTGACCACCCCAGTCACCTGAACTCAGTTTAAAAACTGATGTGTAGCCAGCACACAGAAAAATCACCCGTGAAGGATTCTGCAAGACTCTGGTCCCACCAGAGTGCCCACACTGATGCTGGGGCAGTGTCTTGGGAAGCCGGGCTTCTCCTCTGCTTCTCATGACAGCTTTGCTCTTTAACGGCTCATGCTTATGAATGACAGGAAAATGATGGGAAGTTTATTACTGCTAAGACAAGAAAAACACAAAGGAGGTGCCAAAAATAACACGAGCTGTGTTGTGTGCAATGGAAGTAGCAGGAGCCCACAGCCTGAACGGCCTGCACAGGGCGGATTCAAGGAGCAGGACCAGATCTGATGATTCAACTCTTCCAACAAACTCTCTCTGCTCTATTTACAGCAGGAACACGGCAGAAGGACAGTGACCTCTCACGTCCTGTCCTCTCCCCTCCTGGAAGCTCAGGGATTGCCACGGTGACTGGCTGGTGGCCCAACATGTTTAATAACCTGCTGTCAGCAGGAGCTGGCGCTCAGTGCTACAGAGGCCAAGCACAGCAGCTCCAGTCCAGAGGGAAAGGTTGCCCCTAATCCTCCCTTGCCATTTAGGATTGGCTTGTGGCTTCAGAGTCTGCCCAGGGAAGGGTTTGAAGCCAAAAGCAGCATTAAACATGGGCTTTACAGGCACGTGTTCAAACCTGAGAGACTTCAGTGAACAGAGCATTTGCCTGTGGTCCTGAACCACAGTTCAGGGGCTCAAGGCATGAGGGCTTGGTCTTTCCCTGCCAGGAACACAAGTCCTGGGTGAAGAACACCAGCTCCTGGGAGAAGGACATAAGTACTGGGTGAAGGACACAAGTCCTGGGTGAAGGACACCAGCTCCTGGCCCCTAATGACAACACAGATGTAAAGACAATGCTTGGTCTGACTCAGACCCACAAATCTGCTCTGCAGAGATCCACAGACTGCCTGGGAGCTCCCCAGTGCAGGAACTAGACATCCCTGCACATACACTCTTTGCAGAAGGAGGTAACCCACAAAAAGATATTTAAACTAAAATGGTCTAGGGGTAGTATTTAGTGTGGTTATCACTGCCTTTAGCCAGATTCCAAGGGCTCAGTCTTTGCCCGCAGCTGAGACACATTTTCCATAGGTTCCAATACCCATAACCACCAGAAATCTGTTCTGGAAACCTGGAATTGTGTGTCCACACCAGCACCAAAGTGACAAACAGCATTGGCCCAGGCAGACACAAGAGGTACCCAACTCTTACAAAACTATTCTGGGCCAAGACTTCTTTTCCAGTGGTGGTGGAGAGCTCTCTAAGTCAAATAAAGCAGCATATGGAAAACCCCCAGCACTGCATGTTCTCATAATTTTTGGAACACTGTAAATATTTGAGTCAGTAGATCTTAATCCATAAACACAGCTGGACTCAAGAAACAATGATGGTAACTTATTATAATTTAAACAATTGTGTAACAAAACAAACCAATGATAATCACTTTGGTTTCCTAAGGACAATAGGCACAACCTTTGCACAAAGTTAACACTATGGTACATGTAATTACATAAAAAATAAACTTACATATACCAAGATAAATTATTCTCAGCTTCTAAAGAGCACAGTGGAGGAATGACAGTGGAAGAGCAAAGATGTGTGGTGCAAAGCCAGCATTTCAAATAATGTACAGAACTGGGATGGTAACTGCCAAAGGACACCCCCCTTCCCTTCTATCCTCTTCCAGGACACATTAGTTTAATTGCTTTATGACCAGGAACATCATTCCCCCAAGTTCACCCTCAATGTAAGCCCTGGTGCACAGAGTTTACACACAAAGCACTGGTGGCTGATCTCTGCTGCGATTAAGGAGAGGAACATTTGTTCAAACTTCATCAGAACAGACCTGGGCACTCATCTCACGTTTTAGATAAGTTAAATGGGGCTTAAGTTCTTTCCTGAAAGTTCAAGTAAGTTCACTTCCTTCTTATTTTTGCTTTGCATCTTCACAAGTGTTTGCATTCAGCAATAAAACCTAGAGACAGAAGTAAAGACAATATGGTTCAAATCCATTTCAGAATTGTTCTAGGCAGGGTGCTGTTCTCAAGTTTTTACTAGACATGTAAAGTGGATTTGTCTACCACCAAAACACGTAGTCAAGACAAAAAGTACTCAAAAACAAAACAGAATTTAAAAGCACACACATTTTATAAGCAAGATCATGATTATGGTCATAAACTCTTTATTACTTGGCTACATCAACATATACACACAAAAAAATATCCAGCTTTCATATTTTTACACCCAATAACCAAGAGATAAGATTCCTGCCCAGACCTTTAAAATCCAGAGTTCAAGTGAAAACTTCAAATAAGGTTGAAGTTCTTTAGTCAAGCATGCTAAAAATTTGATATTCTACAATAGCAGCAGCCACACCAGAATTTGGCCCTCTCAGAACATGGCTAAGCCTCTACACCAGGAATATAGAAATACTCTGAGTGCAACTTCCAGCTCTTGAAGTCACCAGTGCCACGCAAGATGAGAAAGCTGACATCTGAATTAATTCCTTATACCAGGAAAATCTCTACTTCTAAAATTGCTGGTTCAAAAAACAACCACATGAACAACACAGGGTATTTTCCAGCTCCCCTCCCTTGCAAGGAGACAGATGAGCCATATTAACTACAGCTTACCAAAAAAAAAGAATCAACTATGGAAAACGTCAGCTCCACAGAACAAGTCTGGCGAAGTTATAATCAACTAAAATCAGGTTCTTATAATAGGAAGTGACAGGGAAATTCTAGCTACTTGTGCTGCTTAGAAAGCTTAACATTGTCTGGCAAAGGGATGAAGCTGTAAAGCTGAGATCAAGTTCTGGGCTACAACTTCCTCAGCTTTTCAGGGATTTTTGATAAAGGTTTGGCCAAGGTGAAAGTGTACATAAACCTCAGAGAAAGAAATAATTAAAATATCCCAAACTAGAAATACTGCCTGTGCTCCACTTGATTATAGAAGAACATTCCTTTAAGAAAGGGAATAGTCAATCTAGAACAATGGATGCAGAGCCTGTTTGGCAGGGGCTGCCAAATAACCACTAACAGACATTTGTGCAAGGTCCTAAATGAAAAACCATTCATTGGTGATGTCACCCTTCAAATGATGGAACATTTTATGCTTTTTGTGGCTTTGCCATTCTATTTCCTCAGGGGTGCCAGGCAGGTAAACAGAATTCCATTTAACTGCCCACAGCTTAAAAAGTAAACCCAAAATAACCAAAAGCTTGTCCATTGAGGTCAGACATTTAGAGATGCGTGTTTAACATTAGCCACCTAAATGCCAATTTAGGAACTCCAATATGGAACCTGGTTTTTAAAAGTCTTTAAATAAGTATTTCATGTTCCACAGTGTTTTCCTGTTCCATGGTGTTCTTCAGTAAGGCACTTGAGGGGAGGGCAGAGAAGGGGACGTGGGGCTGTGGCAGTTTTTTATCCTGTCCCCCAGGATCCAGCCACTTGCATGGCAGCCAGACTGGCTAGAGAACAGCAATTCTGCTGCCCTAAACCCTCCAAGATTTTGAAATTTATCTTCACATCACTGGTGCAGGACCAGGTGAAGTGTGAGATTCAGGGGGAGGTGAGGGTGATTGCCATAGTTGAGAACACAGAATTCAGTCTGCTTTAATCAGACAAGGAATTGCCTCTCACACACCTTCCCTGGCCAACAACTGCCACAGAGCTGTCCCGAACCTGAGGAAACCTTTCCTGGTGAAGGTTTCAGCAAAACTTACTACTCCAACTGCCTGAATGCTTTTTAAAACCAGGACACTTCAGGCACTAAATGATGTTTTAATTAAAGCATTCTTGGCCATCTCTATTTAAGGGACACAAGCAGATTTCCCAGTTAGGAAGTTCCCAGATGCAAGGTGGGACCTGTCAGGAAGCCAGCACAGCTCCAGCACTGCCACCACCACCAAGAACTTGGATGCAGCAACATTTTCTCATCATTTGCTTCATAGCAGATCTGTGGTGAGGGCTCCAGGGACAAGAAAGGAAGTTGCTTGAATGTTGAGAGTGGGAATGTCAGAAGTACTCACTCTACACCCACTGGGGCCAGAGGCAGGAGAGTGGGCCAAAACTTGCAAAAGATCTTTGCCTTATTTGTATAAATTTCTGCAGTCCAGAGGCTGGGGGGGGTGACCAAAGGATGTCTCCTCACCAAGCAAGCATGGCTCTGGTGGAAATCCCATCCCTGCTGCCCATCCAGGGCTCCAGACCACCCCTCACCTTGGCACAGGGCTGCATTCCATGCTGCACCTTGTGCCCCTTCACTGGTCACTGTCGGGGCAAAGCCTCTTCACAAAGGATCTTCCCCAGGTCAGCATGTGCACACCCTGTACCTCTTATCTCCCCCAGGACCCCAACACCACCGGCCCCCAGCAGCAGTGAAATGCCAAAAACTAAATTAATGCAGGTATGGAAGTATTTCCTCCCTCTGCCATGCAAAAAATAAACGTTTTTCCTATTCTATACCATCAGCACTGACCCAGTTTTAAGCATCCAGGCATAAAGCAATGGGGATGTTGCTGCTGTCTTCAGCAGGATCAGATTTAGGCCAAGACTAGAATTCAAACCAGAGTTAATTGGCCTACATTAGGTTCAAAGTACTCTCAAGCCAGTTGTTCATCACTTTGTGGTTTAAATGTTTAGTTGCCTAAACCCATAGACATTGCAAACTGCAAACACTTCCAGCTGACCCTAACTTTTGGCTTCTTCTTCTTCATGTCTTGTACTTCTCCCTATTTAGTCTTCCCTCATTATTATTTCTGTAAATTATTCACATCAGGAGTAGCGAGCCACAAAAAAGTACTTTAATATCTGCTTATGTTACAAGCCAGAATCCCTCAGTATTTTCAAATCTGGTAAATGACTGATTGCTGGGTCTCTTACTTGTTATTTCCAGAGTGAACTCACACAGCAGCCCAGGCAAACCAAGCTGGGGAAGTGGAAAGGCATTGGTTTTTACTGAAAATAATCCAAATCAAAACTTACAACATTCAAACTTGAAAATCAGTAATTGTGCATTGTCTCAAGTCAGCCAGATAATCAGCTGCCATTAAGAAATAAAGTGAGAAGGAAACAATGCAAGGAAATTTGAAAATCCCATGTTGGGTGGCTGAGAAGAAGCACATTTCCAGCTCACACTCAGCAGTGTGTGTGCAGCAATCTCTCTGTATTTCTGTGTTTAAATGGATCAGTAAAAAAGAGTGAGGAGTGTACACAGTTCTGCAACTGTGGAACCCCAAAATCCTGCTTTGGGATTTCATTTTTGCTTAGCTGAGCTTTGATCTCATGAGCAGCTTTTGTTTGCAGCAAATCTTTACAAGATGAAGTTGACCATGGATTTAGGAATTCATTTGTATTTTATGCTCTGAATTCCTACATGGTGCTTTGACCCCGATTTCCACATGAGCAGATTTGGGAAGGCTGCTGTTCCCAAGAGGATGGTCCAACATGAGGAGGGTACAGCTGGGATCCCAAATAGGAATTTTATCTCCTGCCTCTCTGGAGGTCCTGACATGGACCTGACAAACGTGAGTCACTCTGGCCCCTCTAAGGCTGGAGTGGCATCAGCTGCCAGGCTCTGGGCACCACAGCAGCCACACATCCTTCCCACTGAATTCTGAGGAGAATTCATTGGATAGGACTCCTGGGCTAAAACCAAAGGGATGCCCAGGTCCCCAGAGGCAATGATGGGATATGATGAGATAACAGTGCAGTGGAAGCCTCCAATACCCAACAGGAATGTGCTCTGACTTTGAAGAGCTCCCTCCCCTTAATGCTTATTCCAAAATGATTTGCAGATTTTTGCTGAAGTGCAGTGGGGAGGGAAAACTAAGCATTACCAAAGGAGAGGGGGGAAAAAAAAAAGCGAAAATATATTTTCAGTTTAACTTTGAAAAGTCAATGAGACAACAAAATATGGGAAAGTTGTTCCAGATGGCAAGAACATACTTGAGGAATTTCATTTAATCACATTCGTGCAAGATGTTTTGATTTGGATGACATATATCAATTGCATACTTAAATTAACAGCCCTTCCTACTGCAGCAAATGGAAAGCTCCCAGGAGCAGGAAGGGTCTCAATGCTTTCAGTTCAAGTGCAAGCACAGCCTGGATGGGGCTGTGTGTCTTTTTTTTTGTTGTTGTTGTTTGTTTTGTTTTCTTGAGGAATAATCAATAGTTCCTCTCAACAGAGCAAGGAAGTGTCCACTCAGAGCAGCCTCAGAACCACCTGGGTCTTCAGTTCTTGGTTCACTGAGCTGTACCAAGACAATTCTCATGCACCAGAAAGCTGGGATGCACATTCTAATGCTTTGGGAAGAATTTGATGGGCCGAGAGCAAGAAATAATCCTAGGCAAGTCTGGAAGTTTCACCTCCTCTCATCTGATTTGCCTTGAACAAGCCCTCAGTGCTCCATCCCAAAGGAATTCTCCAGAGGTGTCACCAGGGCAGCCCAAGCCAGCAGCTCTCCTCAAACAGACAGCCAGGGTGTACAGGGCCCCTCCAGACCTCTTGGACAGCTCAAACAAAACACTGAGGTTCCATTTGGAAGGGAAAGTTCATTCTCCACACAAGTTTTCCTCATCCTGCTGTTATTCAACCCATTTTCCAGAAAAGTCTGATGGCCCCAAGAGGACCATTTCAATACACACACACATATATGAATATATATATGTACACACACACTGGTGAGGTTCCAAAGGTCCTACTTGCCTTAATAATTTAATTAATATAAGGCAAGAAAGGAACACAGGTAAGACAACCCAACATATGAACAGAATCAAAATTCTAGCACAGGTTTTCTACAGCTATTAAAAAACATGAATTTAAAAATATCTATTTTTGAGGCCATAGCACCTCTCAAACAGAGCATTAAACACAGAATAATTATTTACCAGGGATTTTTTTGTTAGGAGTTGAAATTCAGTTTACACCTAAAGCGCACATCAAAGTTTTTTGGGATGTAGAGAATTTCAGTCCCATCCCAAGCAGTGCAGATAGAGAACTGTCTTTTTTTTGCACAGCTTCTTCCTGCAGCTGTGCTCTGGAGGGAGCCATACATACACATACAGGTATGTATATTAGTTATTGCTAAAATAACTGCACTAAGGCCCTTTGTTTGGCGACTGTCTACTTCAGAGGAGTGAAACATGAGGAGCTGGAGCTTGCCAGCTGCACATTTCACTTTCTCATCTCCCCAAACACAGATTGAAAATGGCCCGTTTATCAGATGTCTATCTAACTCCTATTCCACCGTGAGGTCTTAAAAGGAATTTCCAGCCTTACAAATGTGCCCCTGGTGGGGCGTTACCATCTGCAAAGGGTCCCTCTCCCTCTCCAGTCCCAAACCCACTGAGGAATCTCTTTAATCATTATAAAACAAAAGGCAAGAGGCATGCTTGCTTGCCTTAATTTATGCACAAATACAATATTTACCAATTGAAAGGTAACTGGGAAGGAGAAAGCTGAGAATTGAAAGCCTTCTGCAACCTCAACTGTAGCATTGCTACCATGACATTACAATAATTAGTTAATCTACCCCCTAATTTGTCTCAATTTGCACTGGCAGACTGGAAGCTGCTGTCCACATGATTTCTCACTGAAAACTGTGGTGGAAAAGAAAAAAGGGAGGGGGGGATTCTTCCCACAACCCACCCACTCTGTACATAATCTTTTCCCTCTTCTCTCCAGCACCACTGTAAATCTGGAATCCATCTCCATTAAGACAAGTGGAATTATACTCCAGATTCACTAGGAGAGGAGAAATTGGCTTAACATCCCCTGAAGTACACCAAACTCATGCATTGAAAAATGCCCTTCCATTGCCCCAGCCTGCTGCCTATGGTCCTGTTGCACTGCCAGGTCTGGCACAGGGAATGTGCAGACAACACCTTCACTTCTACATCTCCATCCCTGCTTGCAAAGGGTTTGATCAGTCCATAAATTCCTTGTTTTTTCCTCTTGCCACTCAAAGCAGCAGAGACAGATCCTCACTTCTCACCTCAGCTGCTCAGATGGACGGAACATCTTGGAACATCTGTGCACCCCAAACACGGCGGGCAAAGAGGAGCTCAAGGCAGGATTCCACACTTTGGGAATGCCCTCCTCTGACTTCATGTACACCCCCTTCCACCAGGAGTCAACTGCTCTGCTCCCACACCTGTGCAGCCAGATATTGGACAACAGCAATTCAAGCCATTAGAAAGACTTTTTAAAAAATCTATTTGCTCAAAAATAAGGCAGGATGACAAAAATTGGTAAAGATAATCCTTTCCAACTAGCTCAAGACTTTGACAAAGTACATCTTGCCTTTCCAGGAATTATATTTACTTATCTGCACAAGACTTTCAATAACCCCTATTTTTTCAAATCAAGCTCCATTTTGCTCCCTTCCACAAGGATGAAACCCACCATTATCTAAAAAAACAAGGACAAATTGTACAACTCACAGTAAGCATTTGCCAAAATGTTAGCCCTCAGCACTTCTTTTTAAACAAACATGAGGAAATAAGATGACCTTTAAATCACTTCTTGACATGTACTAAATCTACAGAAATTAGGAAGATTCTCTGGAAAGAGCTGTATAATCTTAGTACTCAGTGTATTTTTAGCTAAGAATATTTTATATACAAAGGAATGCTGCATGCAGTAACACTTCAGGGATTTTAGGGAGCTTTGAAAGGCTGGAGTTTAGGTTAAAGGGCAGTAGAAGTAGTAGGTAGATGGCTTGAAGAAAGCAGAAACAACCACCATGAGCTGATCAAAACTTGCACCATCTGGTCAATACATTTTTATCGTCCCCAGCACCTTACTCTTTAAAAGCAGAGCTTGGGGATTGCATTAGTAAATAAATTCTTCCTTTCACCCACCCCCTTCTGCTCCCAAGACACAGAATGTGCAGGGCAGGTGAGCAGAGTCTGAGCTGCAGCTGCACAGGTAGATTGGAGAGGGCAGTTGGATCAGAGCCCTCAACTGGGATGAGCTCAGTCATCCTTCTTTCCAGTGAGATGAATTCCGTAACCAAAGGGGAGGTGGGTGGCAGGAGAACAAGTGTCCCAGGAACTGGGGAGGCTGAAAGGAAGGAAAACAGGCAATGGATCTGCTGCCTGGAGAGATACCTGAGAGACCTCTGGCAGGGACAGGCTGAGGAACCCACACACGCAGCAGGATGTGCTGAGACCTTTGCAGTTTGTCTCAGATTTATTTCATTGGGAAGGGAAGGAGTCTGAGCACTTGGAGCACTCGCTTTCCTTCTGTATCCCTGGTGGAGTGTGATGTTCACTCCCAGCCGAGCTCCACAGAGCTGCACCCTCCCTGAACTGGGTCACAGCACCTCTGAGCTGTCTGAGAGAGGTGTGAAGGGGCATCTTGCACCACAACCAGGACACGATGGTGTAAAAACATCCTGGAATTCCCCACAAAAGACAGATGGGACCCAGATCCAGCACATTCTTGCAGACACCCATATTCACTTCCCAAGCCAAAAGTGCCAGTTCAGACTGAGCAAGACAGGCTTAAGATCACCCCTAAATCAGAGACAGAGCACTGCAAGCCTGAAGGAAGAGAGGCAAGGACAAAGCAGAACACAAGGAGAATGTGAAAGTGGCCGCATCTCCCAGACCATGACAATAATTCTGGAGAACTAAGGAGCACAACAAGCAACTTTCCAGCTCATATCACTCAAGCCCAGCACCGTGAAGACTGAGGCAAAGGCAGAAAAAGTGTTAGACACCATCCATTGAATATATAATTCTTAATGGTGAGAAATTAAGGGCTGCTAGCATATTTCTCCCTATTTCTTGCTCACACTGCAAAACACACAGACAAAGCTCACAGAGTTTGGAGAGACGGGAAGGGCTGGCATTTGCTCTTTACTAATGCCAGGAATTGCTCTGCTCAGTTTTCCAAGAGAAGTGCTGACACACAGGTTTAGTAATGCCCCATTCAGCCAGTGGCAGCTACAAGTTCAGTGTCTATTTTCCTCCCTCTCCTCAGTGCAACTCCTATTAAGAAACACCAGCAGGTCCCAGCTACTCCCTGCTCTGGTCTCTGTGGATCCTCCTATGGAATTCCTCTCCTCTGTGCACTACACTCAGAAATTTCACTTCACAGCAGATGTTTGAGTAGGTTACTGCAGTGGGTAAACTGTAGAGACCAAAACCAAAACAAAACAAAACAAAACAAAAAAAAAAAAAAAAAAAAGGAAAAAAAAAGAAACAGGAAAGCGAGGACTTAAATACACCTGACATGATCTCCCAGCCCTTCAGTGTGCAAAGTTTCAGTGAAGTAAGCACTTCAAGAACAATGACAGAAGCATCACATCTCTGGCTCTGCCCTGCAGGATGAGAAATCCCATCCCAAGTACTCATCTCAAAGCCCCATTTCAGAGCAGAGCCACCTCTCAGTGCCTCTTCAAGAGGCATCAATGATGAACACAGGGGTGAAGTTAAGGCAGGGCATGTTTTGCTTGTTAGTTCAGGATGCTCTGAGAGCCCCGTGGTGCCCCAGCTGGTCATTCCTGCTCTTGTTTGTCCAAGCAGCAGAACATGCCCAGCTCCAGTGGTTATGAGTAAGTGAGGATGGAGCACTGCTGGTGACAGCAGCTTCCCAGAAATGATCCCCAGTACACACAAGTCCTTTAGAGCTTCCCAAATATGTATACACATCAATAAACCTCATTTCAGGCTTTCATCTGAAATGAGATTTGTTTTCCTGATCCTTTTGATAGCCTCCTGTAGACAGGAGATGTACAGAAGCTGCTGCTGAACACAAGGTGTGCTTATTGCACGTATTTAAGGGTTGCAAATAAGTGTTCCATAGCCAAATATTTCCATCCATGAGGTGATGTGTTTACACACCCTGTGGTTCAGGACCAGCAGTTGCTTGGGATAGACTGTGCCTCTCATGTTTGGAACCTCACAAGCCACATGCTGGGAATCAGGTAGCCTCAAACTGTTTGACTTCACTCACAAACACAGCTCCAGATGTGAAACAGCATCATCCTCCCTTTTTAGAGATGACTTTCCCCATGATTCCTTTCCTCCCCTACCTAGAAATCTGAAAATTCAAGTTAGCAGAGAAACAGTCAGGAAATAGAAGAAATCATATAGCTTGCATAATATGGAATACATTTGAACAAATCAGGAAAAAAGCTACCGAAATAAGCTGCAAAACTTTCAGTTCTCTGGGAAGAAAGGGGCTTATTTTTCAGCACGTAGGGGTGAACCAACACATTCCTATGCACAGGGATGCCCAGAGAAGGAGGTTTATAAATTTTAATTGATTTTGCCATCCCAGCCCCTTTATGTCTTTGGTGAGACAGAGCAAGAGGCATCCAGCTGCTACATATTATGGGACATTCAGAAGGAATTTTGGGAAGAACTCTCTTGTGCTACGGAGGCACATGTTTCCACAGCAAGGTGCTCTTCCTTTCCATCCTCTGCACTAAAGTGCCTCCTCAGGGAAGGGGTGACCATCTGTGGATGCAGGAAACTCTGCAGATACTCGGTTTCTGGGTAAAGAACTCACCCAGAGTATTCAACCACACTTCACTTCTGAAATAGAACTGACACTGGCTCTAAATGACTTGTCTGACCCTACAGAGTTCATCTCCATCATGCTTCCCCCGTCCTCTTTTCCTGCCCAAGCACACTTCTGGGCAGGCCACACTTCTGCCCTGTCAGCCATGCTGGTGTGGAACATCAGTGTTAAGGAAAATTCCCTCTCCAGCCAGCCAGGAGCTGCTCAGTCTTTTAAAGTCAGACAGACACCTGCCAGCTTCTGAAAGCCCAGAGTTCAACCACCAGTGGGTCCTTACCACCTCACCCAGATGCCCAAAAATACAACATTTCTGACTCTATTCGATACAGATCTTGGCACCCAGTGCTTCTTAAATAATGCCGCTTCAGAGACTTGCAGAAATATCTTACGGTTTAAAAAATCACAGTACGGTGTCCACCACACACCTTAACTGCTTAGAAAGGCCAGTGTCACCAACCAAAAGAACTGGTAATAGGCACAAGAAAGGATTCTAAGAAGCATGATTCAGGGAAGGCAGGAGCTTGGAGTGCCCCTTGTACTTGTGGCTGAACTTTGAGGGCTCCTCCAGAGTGGGCTCAGTCCCTGTGGTGTTGAGGGATGCACAGCTCCACACCAGGAGTCCCTGCTGCTCCTCTACAAGACACAAGCGGCAGCAACAGACCAAGCTCAGCTCTTGAACTCCTGCCAGGAGGAGCTGCCGGCAAGCCCAGAAGCTCGGGCATGAGCTTGTGAGCCCATCTGCAGACATCCCAACACGGCTTCTCCAAAACCTCCGGAGCAGGAGGATGTCCCAGGTAATGGGACCCAGCCCAGCTGCCCCCAGGTGAAGGAGTTTCCTCTGTGCACGAGTCCCTGAGCTAATCCAGCAGCATCTGGCAGTGATGGCCTTGTTAAGGCTGATATTTATAAAGCCTGATTGCTCCTTCAGGGACAGCTCTTGGCACAGGGGGCCTCAGGAGAGCTGCAGCGATCTGGTTAACGAAACACCCAGCAAGCTGGGAAATCAAGTCTGCTTTTGATTTATAACACAGCAAACTAAAATTACGATTTGCCAGGCTCGTTTTGGCACTCTCATAATTCAGCTATAGTTCTGATTATTTAAAAAAAATAATAATTAAAAACCCACGGAGTTTAATTACCATAATTATGGGAATACTCAGAGTGAATAGGACATGAAAATAATGAGGCAAAGTCGCACAGCTCCAACTCCACCAATTAACAGGATGTTAAGTTTGTGAGACAAGTCTCAGTAGGGAAAAAACTTCTCCACTGGCACAGCTGCAGCAGAAGGGACAAACCCCCCTCGTGTCTAGGTTTTATCACAAACCTATTGCACCCTCTTGTGCCACAGCGTCAGAATTACTTTTGCTTGGCTGGAAATGAATTGCACTGCAGCACTTGACCTTCAAATCCGCTCTTCTGCAGCAGAACTTGGGAAAAATGTGCAGCGGTGTAGCAGCAACACCTTAAAGGCTGTTAGTGACAACCTGGTTTTCTGTGCAAGAATGGATTTTGCAGACTTCCAGGCTTTTGGGGATTCCCTGGATGTCTGTTATGCACATGTCACCTCAGGATTTTGTTGGACAATGGCAAGTTAGAGTTGAGCCAACAGTGCCCTGGAGCCAGGAAGGATATCCCTGTCCTGGGGATCAGGGAGAGCATCACGGGTCAGACCAGGGAGGGATTGTCCAGCTCTGCTCTGGGCTGGGACAGCCTCAAGTGCTGGGGGAGTTTGGGCACCTCAGAAACAAAAAGATCTAAAGGTGTGAGAGAGTCTCCAAAGGAGGGGCCCATGAGGAGCAGCTGAGGGCACCGGGATTGTTCACCTGGAGCACACTGAGGGCACTGGGATTGTTCACCTGGAGCACACTGAGGGCACTGGGATTGTTCACCTGGAGCACACTGGGGGCACTGGGATTGTTCACCTGGAGCACACTGAGGGCACTGGGATTGTTCATCTGGAGCACACTGAGGGCACTGGGATTGTTCACCTGGGGCACACTGAGGGCACTGGGATTGTTCATCTGGAGCACACTGGGGGCACTGGGATTGTTCACCTGGAGCACACTGAGGGCACTGGGATTGTTCACCTGGAGCACACTGGGGGCACTGGGATTGTTCACCTGGGGCACACTGGGGGCACTGGGATTGTTCACCTGGAGCACACTGGGGGCACTGGGATTGTTCACCTGGAGCACACTGAGGGCACTGGGATTGTTCACCTGGGGCACACTGAGGGCACTGGGATTGTTCACCTGGAGCACACTGAGGGCACTGGGATTGTTCACCTGGAGCACACTGAGGGCACTGGGATTGTTCACCTGGAGCACACTGAGGGCAGAGCTCCCTGGGGCTGCAGCTCCTCCCGAGGGGCAGCTCCGGGCTCTGCTCTGGGCCAGGGACAGGAGCCAGGGAACGGCTGGAGCTGGGCCAGGGCAGGCTCAGGCTGGAGATGAGGGAAAGGTTCTTCCCTGAGCCAGAGGGTGCTGGGCACTGCCCAGGCTCCCCAGGGAATGGTCCCGGCCCCGAGGCTGCCAGAGCTCCAGGAGCGTTTGGACAGCGCTGCCAGGGATGGACAGGGGGGGATTGTTGGGGGGTCTGGGCAGGGACAGGGGCTGGAATTGATGATCCTGTGGGTCCCTTCCAGCTCAGGGTGTTCTACGATACCTGAAACTTTGGAGAATCACTTGGTAGATCCAGTATCCCACAAATCTGCCTGACCATACCTGAACTGGTCCTTTTCTTGGTTCTCTAGGAGAGAAAAGAGCTAAAAACCTACAAAGAGGGTCCCTATAAAACATTAACATTTCATCCCCTGCTCAGGGAGGCCAAGGCAGAGGAATACTTCTTTGCCTCAGGTGCCATGTTCAGTGTTTGCACTACATTTTAAGCAAAGCAAGGAACAGGAGCAAGTTTGAACAAGAACAAGATGTACAGAAAACAGAGTCAAGGCAGA
This sequence comes from Cinclus cinclus, assembly GCF_963662255.1. Lineage (NCBI taxonomy): Eukaryota > Metazoa > Chordata > Aves > Passeriformes > Cinclidae > Cinclus > Cinclus cinclus. Next base: position 8,396,287 of record NC_085064.1, read on the forward strand.
ACCATCAGCGACTGCCCTGCCTAGGAAAGATAAACGAGTTCCCCTCAGCCCTCAACAAGGCAGAAGGGAACAAAACCCATTTTTTTTCACTCTGGTCTTGGTTGATAGGACAAGGAATAACAAGGTTAATTCAATCCATGGGAGATTAAGGTGAAATATAAGAGGACAAAAAAACTCCTCAATCACTCTCTTCAAGTAGTCCCTCACTGCAAATGAAAAGCATCTTAGGCAGGTATGTCAGGGATAATGTGGGTAAAACACATCCTCCAAGCAGCAGAGTGAATTATATGACTTCTTGAGGTCCTTTCCAGGCTTGTTTCTTTTGTGCTCAGCTCTGGAATTGTTCCTCTCTGATTAACACCGAGGTTTGTTTTTCAGGGGCTCAGGCACCAGCTTGTCCAACAGCTAAATAACAAAGTGGTTCTCTGGCCATCAGTCCCCAGTCCCAGCACTGCCTCTCTCCTGCTGGGAACACCAGGGGTAGTGCTGGTTTGCAGCTCCTGATCTCTGTGAAAACACAACATTTCTAAACATTTCACTGCCCTAACTGCAAATTAAAGCTAAAGTTGCTTCTGCTACAACATGGGGAAAAAAAAAAAAAAACACACACACAAAAAAATAATGTACAGGAAAATATCTAAATCCATAGATTAAATAGCAAGCAGGATCCCCAGCTGCTGCTGTCAGCACAGCACCAGACCTTCCCTCAAAGCTGCTTTGGCCCCTTCCTTGCTGAGGATGAAATATAAAGAAAATATACTAAATAACAAAGCTCACCAAAAAAATAAATAAAATAAAAAATAACCACAATGCTAACCTCCCCATATCTTTTCCTCATGGAGGCACGTGGCTGCAGCAGGAGTGGGGGATCTGCTTGGATTTGCCATGTGCTGATAGGGAAGTTCCCAAAGCCTGGCTCAGGGGCCGTAGGACAGGCCTGGAACAATTGGAACTAAATTACACTGTGATCCATGAATCAAAGCACTGGCAATTACCATTTCAAGGCAGGTGAAACAATAACAAGTAATGAACAAAGAGATGTTTCAAGCCCTTGCTGATGCACTCCCTGTGCTTGCTGCTCACTGGACACATTTTACCCGGAGCCAAGGTGAGTCTGTGATAGCCCCAGTTAATCACAGCTGAGAAAATGAGGGTGTAATCTCCTGGAATGGAAAGCAGCATTTCAAACCTCCTCCAGCGAGCACCCAATAAGGCTTTTATAGCCTCTGCTCAGATTTAAAATGGGAGAACAGAAAACAGGTATGAATTGGGCCAAATTGCACATTGGCCGAGAGGCAGCACAGCCTCTGAAACCCCTTAACAGGAGTTAAAAACACTCCTAGGCAGCAGCAAAACACACATCTCGATTTATGTGGGTTTTTACTACACAAGATGAAGCTCTCTGCATTGAAGACATGACATTTTTGACAAGATTTATATAAAAATTCATATTACAGACTTAAATTACTGAATTGGTTTTTTGTATTATTATTATTATTATTCCAGTTCCTCAAGCACAGCCTTCTCCCCCACAAGGCAGATCTCTGCATGCTGGTGACAGGTACCTCTAAACATCTCTTAGCAACTCCTGAGAAGTGGCCACAAACCACAGGTTGAAAACCAGAGGTTTCAGTTATTTCCTGGCCTGCTTTCCTTTGTCTCTCAATCCATCCTAGCTCTGGCCACAGCCCATCTCTCACAAACCTGCCACCTTTAACACTCCAACTTTCTCTTAGCAGCTCAAAAGAGCCACAGTTGGGAAGACAAGAAAAGTGTTACCTACAGGCAGCACCATGGGGTCATGGAGTCATTAAGGCTGGAAAAGAGCTCCAAGATCAGAGACCAGAAAGCCCATGCCCACAAAACCGTATCCTGAAGTGCCACATCCACTCGGGTTTTGAGCATTTCCAGGGCTGGTGACTCCACCACTTCCCTAGGCAGCCTCAGCTCAAGTTTAACCACTCTTTCAGTGAGTATTTTCCTTATATCCAACCCAAACCTCCCTGGCACAACCTGAGGCCATTTCCCTTCCTCCTATCACTGGTTCCCTGGGAAAAGGAGCCTTTCAGCCAACCTTCAAATTAGGATCTAAATTCAACAGCAGAGACAGAGCAGTGCTCAGCTCCCTGGCAGAGAGCATTTCTACCCTCAGACACAGAAAGGAGCCGAAATACAGACGGATTCAGGAAAAAATGAGCCTTACATGAAACTGGGGAGGAGGTTCCAAGATGTGAGTGGAGATATTGAGGGCTTCCAGCTGCCAAAATTTGTCCCTGTTTTTACTTCCAGGCGCATCGCAAGGGTGGCTGTTTGCACCACTGAGCTACTGATGTTGCCTGACCCCACACAGCAACTCCTGTTGAGCAGCACAGGGTCTTTTGCAGGGATGGAAATTCATCCAAATTCTGTTTTTCCTGTTGGGCTGAACAGAAACAGCCTCAAGAGTGGTCTTTTGGCCGGGCAGGTACAGAAACCCAGGGAGTGTCACCTAACTCAGCTCAGCCTGCTGTTGACACGTGCTAAATTCCCATCAACAGCACTGGAAGCCAAGCAGGTAAACTGGGAACAAAGCTGGGGCCTTTGCAGAGGAGCTGATGGAATAGGAGTGCCTGCAAGAGAAGGGAAAGGGGAGCCAGCCAAGCCTCAGGCTTCAGGGAACCCATGGCTGGACCATTTCTGGGCACCTATCCTGCTCTTGTTCTCCTGGACTCGTGGGCCATTAAATTCACATCCTGGAGAGCTCAGGCTGCTCTGGAGCTGGTGACAGTGACTCCCCCTCTGGCAGGGAGGGACTGGGGGGTCAAAACCCAGTGATGTCCCTCTGCAACCCTCACCCAGCTCTTGGCCTTTGCTGCAGGCAGCAGCTGAGCTCAGCAAGTTGCATTTCCAGCACCATTGCAGTCCCAGCTCTGCACTGGCAATGTGACTCCTGCTCCAAAGGCCACCTTCTCCTCTATTCCCTGAGCCCAGGGGGATGAAAATGGGGGAAAAGGAGGAGCAGAAAGAGAGGCTGATTCTCACCACAGCTGCAAACTCCAGCTCTAAATTGCTAACCCCTCTGCTCCTTGGAAAGCTGACTTCCAAATCCCTAGGTGTTTCATTATCTCTTCCACTCCCTCCCAGAGTTTCTCTCAGGTAATTGTTCCCACCATAGCATCTGCTTCAATTTGAGCCTGTTTCCTCCCTCACTCCAAGGTTTTTCAGCACGAGGGAGGTGATGGCTTTGCCTCGGCTCCCTCGTTCCCTGCATAAGCAGCAAAAGGTCTGAGAGGCAAATAAACGAGTTTGTGCAGGGACAAAACTCCTGCCCAGGTAAAAGAGGGAATCACCATCCCCTGGGGAAGCAGGCAAGGGGCCAAGCACAGAATCAGAAATAACCTGCTACCAGCCAGATAACATCAGCAGACACTCATGGACTTGGCCTTTAGACCCACCCTGCTCTCACACACAGATTCCTCCAGCTCCAGGAAGAACAAAGGAATTGTGGTTCCCACATCACTGCTGATAAAGTGCTGGTTTGCAGACAAGTCACCATTCCTGCTATGAGAAGCAGTCAGAAGATGCTGCAAAAGCTTGTATCTTCAGTCCTGGTTAGGTCATCATTACCCTCACAAGACAAGTGAGGAATCATGAGCTCATCCTTTGGCAGGAAGGGATTGACTGTAGTTTGCAATATTCAGAGTAATTTGTGTCATTTAATGCAGAGGGTGAAGTTCTCAGCCAGGGTAAATCAGAGAAACGTCAATTTTACACTACTGAAGCAGTTGGGTCAGCCTTTTAACAAAAAACTTCACTCTTTAAAAATTTCTTCTGTTCACCTTGGAGGAGCCTCCTTCAAAGCCATATGCTGTTTTTAGGTTGCAGTAACTCTCAGCTAATTGCTATCTGGTCAGTCCTGTAACAGCCAAAATGTTTCCATCACAGCTTTGATTGAACCTGGGTAGGTGGAAAAAAGCAGAGAAAGAACAGTGCAAAAGTGTTTTAATCAACTAGGAGGTACATGGATAATCATGACTCCCATCTGGTAACTAATTACAGAGCTGATTCAATAACAGGATTTTTAAAGTGCAACAAAGTTCATTGGGACAAATGCAATACTGCTGCAGACTCCTGGAAGCACCTCAGTGGCAGAGGAGAGACGGTCTGCCATCTCCACCTTTTCCCACAAAGAGAGATTGAAGAGCAGGCAGGAATAACTTACCCGTGGTTTCTGCATTAAGCAAAAACTATTTCTGGAGAGCACTGCCATGGAGAAGCCAGAACACAGCAGGATATTGATAGTGTGTTCAAAACTCTGAGGTGAAAGAGAACCTGTTGCTTCGGGCTGGGACACAGCTGATGCTCCTCACAGCAGCCGGCACAGGGCCGTGCCTGGGACTGTGCTGAGAGCAGTGCTGGTAACTCAGGGATGTTTTGGTTTTGCTCGGAAGTGCTCACACACGGAGTGGAAGATTTTTCTGCCTCTTACCCCAGCAGGGCAGAGGCTGAAGAACAAGGAGTTGGGGGGGCACAGCTGGGACAGCTGATCCAGTGGATATCCCACAGCACAGGGCTTCATACACAGCCTATAGAGCCAGGGAAGGAGGAAGAGGAGGATGTGCAGAGGGATGGAATTTGTCTTCCCAAGCCACCGCTGCTCATGATGGAGCCCAGCTAAGCTGGGATGGCTGAGCTCCTGCCCATGGAGAGTCAGGAAAGAATTCCTTGGCTTGCTTTGCTTGCCTGAGTGAATTTTGCTTTACCTATCAAAGTCTGCAGCTCAGCCCAGGAGTTCTCCTTTTCACTCCTCCGATGCTCTCCCCCGTCCCGCTGGTGGAGAGTGAGCGACTGCGGGGCTGAGCTGCCAGCTGGGGCTCAGCCATGGCAGAGACTGAGCAACGCAGCATGTGCTGGGCCATGGACAAATCCTCCCTTCTGGCCATTCAGGCAGCAGTTCTCCTGCCACAAGGCAACAAATCAAGCTCTGCTCCTGGGTGTGTACGAGTCCATCATGTTCCCCGAGTCTGAGAGCACACATCACTGAATTTGGACTTGGGTCCCAATTGTTTCCTTCCCCACCTCCCTGCTCAGACAGGCTCCTGTGGAAGCCAGAAGCGTTGTTTCCTGACATGCAGACATGAGGAAAGCTCTGTTTCCTCCTGGACTAGCTCATGGGAAGACCATACTTTGGGCCAGCTCTCTCGGAGCAGCTGTAGGATCACCTCCCACTGACATGATTCCACCCACCCCTGCCATCAATCCAACACCAGCAACACTCCAACCGTGGCAAAACCACCTCCATTTCCACACAAAAGGCTCAGCTCCAAAGGTTTCAGACCAAGCCCAAGCCCTGCAGCCGTGACCTACAGGCACCACCGTGCCTGGGAGCAATTTGCTTTGGTAGAAGCAGGATCTGCTTTCAAACCCAAGTCCAGCAGCCAAGTAGGTGGTCACTTAATATCTCCGGGTACTTTCAGAGAAGATTAGGTGAAAGTCCAAATCCAGGTTGACATTCCCCCTCTCGGAGAAACAGGCCTGCAATAAATAAGGCTGAGTGCAAGTTGTTGTTCCTGCTGAACTGCTCCACTCAGCCACTTACAGCCAATATGTTCCTCATTAGCACTTGGGGAAGCTGGAGTGCACAGGGCTCTGTGTGCAGCCCTGCTCCCATTCTCCTCCCAAACACATGGAAACACTTTAAAAGTAAGAGCTCTGGGACCTGTGCAAGGGCGACAAGTGACGAGATGAGGAGAGGAGACCAGAGCCAGCCCCTGACAAATTTGAACCATCCAGGCTTTAATCCACAACAACCCCCAAAAAATTGATGCTAAACAAGCCTTGCCTTTTCCAGAGAGGAGATTACATGTGTAATGGAAAAATTATGGGTATGGGGAGTCTGGACTACAAAAATTGGTTAATATTAAGAGCCTTCAGTTTTGCTTTCCATGATTAATGGAACTTCCCCTACAAGTAACTCAGTCAACATTTCCATCCCCCTCAGAGCCTATTGAGAGCCCCCTATTTTTTTTTTTTTTTAATTTAAGGAAAATGGAATTTTAAGACTTTGTAGCATTTCCATAACTTGCTGGGAGCAGGTGATCGGCCATTTCCCCTTTCAAATATCACCCCCCTCATGAGGCAGAGCAGGGGAGGCATTGCCCTCACCTTCTACTAACTGGGACAGCTTTTAGGACTTTTCAACCTCAAAGGTTCCATGGTTTCCCTCGCTGTAGTGAGGGGCAGGAACAACCCATAAAGCCAAGCAGAGGCGAACTGGCTCTCAGAGAAGGGACCATCCCAGTGCTGCTGGATGGTGGGGATGCTTAGCTTTTCTCCAGAAATGAAGAGACATCACACAAATGTCTAATGAAACAGTTGGGCCACAGAACTGGACAAAGCAGAAATTTTGGCCATTAATGCCAAACCCACAGGACTTTGAAAGTTAAAGCTGTTGGAAGAAATGTTTGTGCATGTTGCTTTCATGCCAGTGGAAACATAAGAAAAAGCTGAAACTCTGCACTGGCATAGCAGGTTCAGCTTTGATCTCTCAGGAGGTTCATTTCATTCATTAGGCTTTTCTTAAAATCCACTTTTATGAACGTTTTAATTTCCCCCCCTGCATCTCACCCCCATAAAAGCCTTTTTAGTTTCATTTGACAAAAGGGCAGGGTGGGGGAGGAGAATCTCTAATTGCCACTAAACATTACCTGAAAATGCTGGGTCTGTATGGGGATGCTGGAGCTGTTCACTGTGAGAGTGACAGGCACTGAAGGAGGGAAAAAACCCACTAAGGCAATAATAAATCATTAAAAGGAACACAGGGAGGAGGGAGGGGGAGCAGGTCCTCAAAGCACCAACACAAGAGGAGGTACAGGACAGAGAATAGAAGGGACATGGCCAGCAGAATGTGGCTGGTCACTGCTGCAAAACATCCCCCACAGTCCCTGTTTGATCTCTAGATCCCTGGGCAAACCAGAACGTAGGCACAGTTCTGGTGCCCACTCTACAAAAACAGTCCAGTGGCACAGCCTCTTCCTCACAGTGGGGCTGCAAGGCTTAAAAATTCCAGATTAAAGGAGCTCCAAGGGGCTTCAGCATCCCACTACTCAAATTCCAGCACCAAGCTGATCACAGTGTTTGAGCAGGTGGCTTAGGGCTGCTGTTCCAATGAGGAGAAGCATGAGACTAGAGGGGGACCCTTTGAAATGCCTACAGCAGGGAGAATTTGAACTCTGTGTTTATTTCTGATGGAATCCTTGCAAAAAAAAAAAAAAAAAAAAAAAAAAAAAACCACCAAAAAAATGTACACATGGATTTCATCCACCCTATACACCATCCACAGGTAACTGTTGAATTCACTCATCCCATGGAAATCTGGGTTCTTCCCAAGATCAGGTCACCTTCCACCATAAAAGCCTTCAGCAGAAAGGGCTGGGCAGGTGCTGCCTGGGTTGCTGAATGCAGTGCCCCACTTAACCTTGGGATGGGGCTGTGTCATTCTGTCCAGGAGGAGCAGCTTCATTTTAACAGCAGTTTGTGGTTTTTACCCCCACAATTCCTATTAAGGGTTAACTTAGGAGTAGCCCATTACTTGTAGTAAATTAAGCAATGAAACAACCAGAGCAAAGTGTAGCCAGCTCTTCTGTGTAGATGAACTTGCTCAAGTCCTCAGATGCAGATACTCCTCTTAATGAGAAAACTGTGTCCAGATCCCTGCTCAGCCTGCACTGAACCCTCAGGGGTTGTGTCCTCTGACAGGAGAGAACAATCCCCACTTTGCACTCTCAGCCTGCTCCTGCTAGAGAAAGTTGTCATATCCAGACAATTTCCAAGGGACAGATTCTGACCTCGCACAAAACACGAATCCACACAAGGAAGGCTGTTCAGTTATTCTGATTTTAAGCCTGGCATAGCACAGAAGAGGTTCTGCCCTGCCTTTTCCTTATGTTCACTTCATTCACTGTAACATGAACACAGCTGGATTTAACAGGACTCAACAACTGCAATAGCTTGCACTATTTCTTTAGTCCTGGAAGCACAGGCCACTGCTTTTCTGCTATATCAACCCCAGGCCTCCCCCAGCCCAAACTCAATTTCAATTACATTTAACAAAGCTCGATGGATGGACAGCATGAAGTCGGATGAAGTTCAGTACAGACAAACGCCAGGTAATGCACTTAGGAAAGGATAATTTGAACTACACAGGGAAAAAAATAACAGAATGCCTTTGCAAGATAATCATCTGCTGTGCACAGAGAGGCAGGGAACTGAAAAGACTTTAATGGGAAGGGATGGCAAGTCCTTCCTTGGGAAGCTGCTTATCCAAGATCGCAGCAATCTGAGCTCGACCCCAACTCCTGCAGCGCTGAGCAACAGCAGAGCTCTGAGAGATCACAGAGACTTCCACAAGTAAAACTTGAGTGGAGCTGGAGTCTGGTGAGTGCAGGAAAGGATCCATGAATGAGCAGTTCTTGGTTTCACCTCTAAGTCAGAACATGCAGAGGTTTTAGGGACCCAGCTGCAAACAGCAGGACAGAAAAACCTCTCCCCTAAAACCCCCTTCAGCTTTAATCCAGGTGTTCTGAAACTCTGTACAGAAATATTCCCCTCTGCAGAACAGAGTCATAAAGTGCCAGCAGTCATTTCAGAGGATGAGAGCCCCTGCACCTGCACTGCCCTTGCACCTCAGCTCCCATGGAATCCCAGACTGGTCCGGGTGAGAAGGGACTTTAAGGCTCTTCTCATTCTGCCCCCTTCCATGGGCAGGGACACCTCCCACCAGACCATGCTGCTCCAAGCCCCAGTGTCCAACCCGGCCTCGAACTTCAGGGATGGGGCAGCCACGATCCTGATTCTGTCCTCCTCCTTACACAGCAGCCCAGCTCTGAGACTCAAACCTCTGTGTAGGGCACCCAGAACAACTCCAGCCTGCACTCTGCCAAACAAAACGCAACCTCAATCTCCAGCTCTGTAATCCCCATATAGGATCTAGATTTGCTGGAGAGAAGCAACCACATGTGCAGGCTCTCCCAGTGAGCTCTGCTGCTCCCACTGCCTGGTGTCCCTGCTCCAGGGGAGAAGCCCCAGCACTGGCTCCCAGCTCTGCAGCTGGGAAAGGTTCTTCCCTGAGCCAGAGGGTGCTGGGCACTGCCCAGGCTCCCCAGGGAATGGTCCCGGCCCCGAGGCTGCCAGAGCTCCAGGAGCGTTTGGACAGCGCTGCCAGGGATGGACGGGGGGGATTGTTGGGGGGTCCGGGCAGGGCTGTGAGTTGGGATTTATGATCCTTGTGGGTCACCCCCAGTTGAAGAGATTGCAATTCTGTGGAGAGAAAGCTCAGCTCCTCACTCCCCCCACATCTGGTGCCTTAAACACCAAGATCTGCCCTTCCACACCCCTTGGGAGGACAAGAGGAGCCGGCACAGATACGGGAGATGCAGCACTCCCTGCTCTGGGCTGTGCCAGCCTTGCCCCAGTGTCTGCAGGCTGCCAGAGCTCACAGGGGGGATTGCAGAGCCCAGGGAGCCTCTGGCAGGCTGGGAGCACATTCCGTGAAGTGTGGGGCCATCTGATGGCAGGAGCAGGCAGCGCCAGGCTCAGCATCCCAAAGGCTGCTCTGCTTTGCTCCATTCATCTTCAGTAATTGAATGCGTGCCCTGGGGGGGGAGCGCCGCGCAGGGTGAGAGGGAGGGGGGGAACAGTATTTATATTTGTCTTCCCAGATTTAGTTTGTCTTTATCTCGAGCTATTTTGAATGTCATGGGGAGTTAATGAAGACATGTTGTGCATCTGCAACGCATGGAGCAACTTCTCTCCTGTCTCAGCATATTAAATTCTTCCTTACTTACATTAGGAATTACATGGAAAGAACAGACACAAACAAAAAAAGGAAAGGAAAGATAAAAGGAAAGTAGAAAGAGATAAGAGAGGAAGAAAAGGAGGAGGAAGGTCTTTGTTCTTTTGCCTTTTTTTTTAGCTCTCAAAGTTGTATCACAAGATATTTTCCCAACTCCTTCACTGTGTCTTGATCAAAGACATCAGCCCTGGAAGAAATGTCCTGGTCCATTTAGGATGACACAGGAACAGCCTCTTCAATACCCCCTTCAGTATCACTCTGCCCCACAGTGCCCATGACAAATGCAAGGTGAGGGGACACAGCAGGGATGTCCATCCTGAGCTGGAGCATTGTCCCAGGGGCAAGTGGCACGTCCCCAAGCCCTGCTGTAACCTACCTGCAGCCACCAGATCCCCCTCCAGCACCCAGGAAGGGCATCCCACACAGCAAGACCTCAGGGCCCCACCACAGGCACAGATACTGCTCTGCTGCTGGCCATTTCTAGTTGCTTTTCTTTCACTACAGACAGGAAACTGAGGCAGACAGAAAATACAGGCTCAGATCTACAAAGGCCTCCAGCCTCTGTCTTCAGACAGTCCCTGGTTTAGATCTCACCAGTCCTTTCCAAGAGAAGAGACAAGGCAGTGACAGAAAAAGTCCTTTCCCTGGGATATCCCTACCTCAGCTCTCCTCTCTCACTTCTGGGAAAGGCAAGAATACAAAATTCCCTCAGTCATGGGGCTGTACTCAGAAATTAAGATCTTCCCTTTCCTGGCACTTCCCACCCTCTCTCTTTCCCTGAGGCAAGATCTGGCACACCTTAGACATTCTGGTTTGGCCTGGAGTTTTATTTAGACTGTTCCTTGCTTAGGGGATTCTCTGTTTATATGACTGGAGGGTGTTAATAAGGGCAGAATGGTTTCCAGACCCACACCAGCTGACTGGATTTCCTGAACCCATGCCATCTGTAAAAACAGAAATGTTCCCTTCTCCTTGTACACACAGATAAATGTATTAATGCTAAATCCCCCAAGGCAGGAGAGGCTGGGACTTCTGGCCAGCTGACAACTCAGCAAGTTCTGGAATGAGGCACAGAACCACCATTTTTATTATTGGAGCTCAGCTGAAGACATGAACCCTCTCCTCGCCCTGTGGAGCAGAAGAGCTTGACATTTTCAAAGAGCACACCGAGGAGCTTCTGGCACATCTGTCAGACATCTGGCACTGGCCACCCTCAGAGACACCAGAATGTGCAAACTGAGGCCAGGCTGGTATTACAGCACTCACATGTGCCTACCAGTCAGCTCTTCCATCTCATGGCAAGCTTCTCTGGTGCTCTCAGAGCACTGGTCCAGATCCTTCCTGAGGGAGGCAGGCAGCACAGCAAGAGCTGCTTGGAAGAGAGGAGGGCACTTGGAGACCACTGCCTGGGGTCTGTCAGTCAAAAGGGTTTGTGTCTTGTGAGCCTGACACCAGCTTGATGACAAATTCCCAGTTTGGATTGAGCTGCACACAGCAAATTGAACTGGAAATTCCATGTCTCAGCCAAGCCTCTCTCACCAGGTCCACTCAGGAGCTGTGGCATTATCTAAGCACTGGTGTGCAGAGCTGAGCACAGAACTGACTCAGCTTCACGTTCCCACTCTCTGTTCTCCCCACCCAGCACAGCTAAGGAAATGCTGCATTCTTCAGAACGAAGTGGCAGCTGTCACTTAGTGACAGTAGAGCCAAATAATTCATCATTCTACAGCACAAAAATCATTCTCACATGAAAACAGGCTCAGGCACCTTAAGGTCTGGTCAGGCTGCAGCAGCAGCAACATCAAGCTGTGAAACCAAGGAAGGAAATGCCTTCTCTAGGGACACCCAGAACCACTGTCTATACCAAGAGGGATAATTTGGTTTGCTCAACAAACAAGAAAAAAAACGAAAACAAAAGGTTAAAATTCATATCTCAATGAACCTGATGAGTTTTGAAGGAAGGGGAAGACTTGAGAACCAGGAGCAAGAACAGAGCTACTCTCTGCCTGCAGCAAGGTGTCCTTCAGGCTCAGCCACTGCATGTCCCTGCCTTCACCCCAAGGCAGGGTGGTAAAACTCTCCCTGTCTCAAGAAGTGATGAAGATACAACAGCTAAACTGGGATGGGAGTGAGCAGCCAGGGGACCCTGGGAGAGCTCCAGGCCAGGAGGACTCCTCGATGGCAGGAGCACAGATCCACCCCTCCTGGACCTGCCCATGGGGCCAGGACACTTGTTCTTCCCCTCCCTGAGCAGTGCTCATGTCTGAAATGTGATTTGGGGATGGGACTGGCCTTTACTTCCCGGTCCAGAGTCACCTCTCAGCTCAGGAAGCACCACACACCTGGAAGGGGCTGTTCCATCCCCTGGTGCATCTGTTCCTGACCCCACCATATCTGCCTAAACTTTGAGCTCCCTGACAGGTTTGACAGCTCAGACTATTGAAGGTCAAGCCTTTTATTTAATTGCAGTGGAAATGAGGCTGTTCCCCTTCGTGAGTTTCCTCCCTGCCCCAGCCCACTGGAACCCAAACAGCTGGTTATGGTTTCTCTCCTGTGACTAAAAATGCTTCCTACAACATCCATCTCACACAGCTAAAACATTAACAGCCCGATTCAGTCAGGTTTTCATTGGTTCAACACTGAACTCAGGGTATGAGAGCTGGCCCTTGGCTTGACTGTCACTTGACTTCCAAGTGACAAGAATCTGTGTGTTCACAGCAAACCCAGTCACCAACGTGGTGCTTCTGAGCAATTCTGCTTTGTGCTACCAGAAATGCTGCGATACTGACATTTTCCAAGGTTTTTAATCCTTGGTATGTTCAGAACTGCAATTTGAACACCAAAATAGAACAATACAGCTCACATTATGCAAACGTGACAACTATTTACTTCAGTTAAAAGGAGCAATTTTCTACATGTTCTTATTAAAGTCACCAAGCTCCAGGAGAGCAGCCCTGCAAATACTGGCCAGAATCCAAAAGCACTCTGCTATAAACATTCTTAATAACAGACTTACACTAATGCATACACATAAGGATTCAAAACTTAAATCCATATTCTTTTGCCTCCATCCCATCAAATTAGGCAGAATTGACAAATGTAATTATTCCAGATTCCAGTGCAATAAATTATCTTCATTATAACTGTATGCTTTACCTTCAATAACACAACCTCTGCCCTCCCAGTTTCATCTCAAGATGTCAGAGATTCATGACATTCCAAAAGTCATTCATTTTTTGATAACTCAGTTTGCTGCTCTCCATTGTGCGATCGTCATAAAGGGCCTTGGAAGATTGTACTTATCAAAGTGCATTCAATAGTAATGGACCATCTAATCTTAAAATCCTCTCTCGAACAAAAGCCAAGAACAAGCATTCCCATTTTCAACTGCTTTCATACTTCAGTCAGCCTCCCAAAAGTCACTTTATATGGTTCACGGTTTAATAGGAGTTTAAGCAGCATTCCCTTCTGGGGGTTTTGTTTAAAAAATTACCAAGTTTATTGCCTGTGTCAGAAGCTTCCTTACTCTGTTTTTATTATCTACAAAAATGTTATGATTTAATCTCTGCCTCAGTTTCCCTGACGCACAAAGCACTCAGGTGATCTCTCAGTAATTGCTGTGGTGGCAGAACCAGCCATCCCCGTTCTGCCCATTAAAGCACCTCATTGTTTCACACCTCGGGTTTGTTCTCCGGAGTAATTAAGAGCATGAAAGACAGGAATGAGCCTCATTAGCTCTCACAAGCACAGGCATCCTCCAGCTCCGCCGTGAACCTTTCCAAGGTGCAACAACTCGCTGTGGGGACCCAGGGGTGTCAAGCTGAGCAGGGAATGCAGCCTGCAGCTCTTCCCGGCCTCTCTGATGGATGCTTTACATGCAACACCAAGCACAACAGCCCTGACCACTGAACTCCGCTTACTTGATGAGATCCTAACAAAATCCCCGTGTTCCAGCCTGCACAGATCAGAAAGACTGGGAGGGAAATGTGGTGAGAGCTACACAGAGCCATCAGCTCCAGCTTCTCTGCCTTTCCCCTAAAGCCCGCTGACAGTCTCCGAACAAAGCGAGCCTTTCGCTGGATCTCCCTTATCTTATTGTACATCAATTTGCTGAAACATTCATGGGATCACTACTCATTTCATTTACCCTTAAGGCCAACCCCTCTGCTTATTAAATTAAGAAGATGAATGAGAGATTTTTCTCTCTTGCTAGCAGCCCAGGGGATTCATTAGTCAAGTAAATGATTGCGCTTGCCTCAAGTTATGCTACTGCAATGTTTGCAATGTGTCTTCTGATCTCGGCTCCCCATGCAGTATTTGGAAACAAGGTTGGCTCTCAGACAGGTCACATTTAATTCCAGTCATTTGGCTACAGCAAATGGAATAAAAAAGGCCTCAAATTCACTATCCTACATTCCCTCCCTTCGCTCAGCCCTCCAAACATTTCACAGAGCAGATACAGGGGGGAATCGGGAGCTCCATGCAAGCCACCAATGTTTGTCCCATTTATGTCGGTATCAGGCGCAGTCACCACTTTAACACTGGCAGAAAGCACAGATTTGGGGACAGTGACAGAGCTGCTCTGGGCAGAGGGAGCAGTTCCCCCACCCCGGTAGATCATTAATTAAGCACAAAGGTAGCTGTTAACAAGCTCCCTTTTGCCTTCCAGAAAGGAGCTGGCTCTGTTACTGCAGCCAGAGGACAGCAGCATTTCTGAGTGCAATAGCAGGAAAGCAGGAAGAAAACGGCATTTCAGAAAAAAAGGTTAAAATCCACATCCCAATTAAACTGCACCACGGCGTGGATGTAAAGGAGGCTGAGCACAAATGAACTCTGGGGAATAGTTGTCCCCAATTCCACAGGGCTGCTCCATGAAAAGCAGAACCTGGATGAACACTCTCCACCAGCACGGCTGGGTGAGCTAGCTCTTCAGAAGTGGCATGAGCAGCACAGAAGAGATTCCCTCTGGTGAGCTGCAGATTGCACACCTTGGAAGCAACTTCCGAGTTGGTTTGGCGTGTCTGTGGACTCAGCAGGACACAACCTGCCACCTTTAACACCAGGAAAACATTACAGCAAAAGCAGTTTCCATGTAATGGAGCTGCAATGAAGCACATCCCCTCCTTTAGGAATAGCAACAGCAAGAACCATGGTTCCCGTCACCCTCTACAACTCCCACACGTGCCCGGGTGACTTCACACTCTGCCACAAAGCTGCATGGATGAGTCTGAAACATCAGGCGTGAGCAATCTGCCCAGTTCCTGAAGGTTTCCCACCAAGCCTGGAACCAATCAGAAATGAAGGATGCTGCTCTCTTCCCAGCCCTGCACCTGAGCGGAGCAGCACAGCAGGCAGGCACACAGAAATGCTCCCTCCCCTGGAAAGTATCACAGCTGCAGCAGCAAACGAGAACACCTGAGCTACGAACCAGCCTGCAAAAGGAAGAGCCAACTCCAACAGCAACAGCTGTGGGAAGGGAATTAAGATATCCGAGCCAACACAGCTGTCCTCCCTCTCCTTGCCCATGAAACAAGTGCTGATTTTCCTCCCAGCTTTGCCACAACTTTCTCACCTGACCTTCACCGAGTCATTTATACCCTGTCTATAAATAGCATAACACGATGACAATTGTGCTGCCTCTGCGGAGAGGAGGGTTCGGCCAGCACGGATCCCACACCGTGACTATGGCCAGGGTTCACACAACACCAGGGACACGTGGAGCTGCTCTGCCCTGGAGCAGTACCAGCACACATCCCACCACAAAGAACCGCTCCAGGGAAGGGCAGGAAGCAACGCTGACAAATTTGCATGTACAAGGGCTCCCATTTACGAAGCAGCATAATTAGGACAAAGTTAACCTTGGAGTTACACAGCAGAGGAATTTAAGGTGGCCACGAATGGCTGCAAAATTCCCTCACCGCTGGATGGTTACTTCAGAGGAACTCATGAATTGCAGAATGGTTGGGTCGGAAGGAGCCTTAAATCTCATCAGAGCTACCCCCTGCCATGTCAGGGACACCTCCCACTGTCCCAGGCTGCTCCCAGCCCCAGTGTCCAACCTGGCCTTGGGCACTGCCAGGGATCCAGGGGCAGCCACAGCTGCTCTGGGAATTCCACCCTGTGCCAGGGCCTGCCCACCCTCACAGGGCACAATTTCCTTCTAATATCCAATCTGCCCTTGCCTTCTATGAGTGTGAAGCCATTCCCCCGTGAACCATCATTGCATGCTCGTGTCAAAAACCCCTCTCCAGCTGTCCTGAATCCCCTTTCGGTATTGAAAACCTGTACCTTAATTCTCTTGGTCGAATTAGCAGCTAACAGCGCCAGGAGCCCCTCCCAGGAAAGGGTTCTTGGTCCAAAATGGGGAATCTTTGTGGCAGAAGTCAGGGACAGGAGCCACCCAGCCTGTGTAGTTCGGGATGGAACAACATTCCTTGCCTTAAACCGGTAGAATTAGCTGCCACAAATCTACTTCCGACGTGGGCTCTGGCTATCGCTGATAGCCCAAAGATGAACTGACCACAGCAGAAATCACAGAGCAGCACCTGGGGCTGCTGAACACTTCGGCTGCGAGCTGAGACCCCAGGGCTGGTCCAGTCCTGTAGACCACTGCCCTTCCCGGATGGAAACCACTCATACACACAATATTTGCACACCTTTGATCCTCTTTCAGGGGCTTTAAGCTCAACTCCTGCACAGCAGCACTCGGGGAGCGCACACAGCCCAGACCCTCCAGTAAAACCCAGTCTGGGGGTTCGGAGCACTCCGAGGCAGCTCTGCAGCACTTACTTGAGAAATTACATATTCCAGGTGTCCAGGTCACGAAAGGACCCCTCCAGGAGCTGTTCTAAACCGCAGGGACACCGGGCAGGGGCTGCCCCAGCGAGCAGCCTTGGGATGCGGGGAGCCCTGGGAGCCGCAGCTTCCACGTGGGAGCCTCATCCTCTGTTTAGTCCATGCCAAAAGCACAAATTTGAGGAGCTGCCGCCATCTAGTGGGTCTGATAGACCCCAGCCCGCCGCGGTCCTGGCACTGCTCCGCTCCAGCCGCATCCCGAACATCCCTTTCCAGGGAGAAGGAGCGACACAATGGGGGTTCAGCCTGTCCAGCCCCACAGGTGTGACCCACCACAGCCCCACGCCCACCCCAATTCCATTAAACACCTATGGGCCCAGCTGGGCCGGTATCGCCCTTAAAGGGGTAAATCCCCTGCTCCCTGCGGTAAGGAATGTGTGTGATTCAGGGTTTGATAGCAATAGTGGGGAAATAATGGAGAAGGTGTTTCCTGTAATGCCTGAGGAAGATGGTGGGTGTTCCTTTTCCTTGTTTCAGGATTGAGTCCTAGATGTAATCCCAACCTGAGGAGAAGGTGCAAGAGGAAAAACTCCATCCTAAAAAAAAAAAAAAAAAAAAAAGGCTATGGGAGGTAATTATGTTGCTTCTAAAATGTGGGATAATACAGGATCCCTTCTAGTACCTGAGAGAACCAGCAGGAGAGGTGGAGAGAGGCTGTTTACAATGAGCTGGAGTGCCTGGACAAGAGGAATGGCTTTCCACTGCCAGAGGAAAGGGTTAGATGGGATATTGGGCAGGAATTGTTCCCTGGCAGGGTGGGCAGGCCCTGGCACAGGGTGGAATTCCCAGAGCAGCTGTGGCTGCCCCTGGATCCCTGGCAGTGCCCAAGGCCAGGTTGGACACTGGGGCTGGGAGCAGCCTGGGACAGTGAGAGGCCCATGGCAGAGGTGGGATGGGATGAGTTTTGAGGTTCCTTCCAATCACAACCATTCTGTCTGTGACTCTTTGGTCCCCAAAATGGACTGATGTCACCAGAGGAACCCAAACTCCAGGGCTCTGTGGCTGACTCCAGGTCTGTGTGTGGTTGTCCTGTCTAAGCTAGGCAGAGTATAAAAAGAGCCAAGCCTTCCTGTGGAATTCTGCAAGAAAGGCAGATGCCATGAGAAAAAATGGATGTAAATAAGAGACTGTGCTTGGTAGTAGGATTTTGGAGAGACTTGTATGGAGAGAATGTAAAAGATAAAAGTGCAAGTATTATACAGTGTAAATGTTATTTCTGCTGCAAAAGCATATTTTATTTCAGGCAACAACCTGGCTCTGCAGTTTTGTGCCAAATACGCCTGCAAGGGCTCTCATGTGGGCCTGAACCCTGCACAGCATAGGCTTATTCAAAGGGCTTTGGAGATTAATTTCTTATCCCGGGAACAAGGAAGAGATTCATTACAGGTGAGGAGCTTTAGCTGCAAGTCACAAAATTCAGTAGCTGGTATTGGTGGGACAAAGCATTTCTAACAGGGTTAATCTTAGTAATTTTCAAGTGTCTTCTGAAAACAGACATGAAAGGAACTACAGGGATTTAGACTAAAGTCTCCTCTGCAGCAAATGAAAAATTCCAGCAATCTTCAGTTGTGTTGAGCTCAGTGAAAGCCTTGAGCAGAGATCACCTGGGCCAGAGTGACCAGTCAGACAATCCCAGCTATACTGGGACACAGGTGCTGCCCATTCAGGCAATGAACTAGTTAGGGGTCACCTGCAAATGCTGAGGCTGCTGTACCACAGTCTAATGTGGATTCTCAGGTCTCTCCTGGAGTTTTGCTGCAGACATCAGTGCAATCTTGGATGGCAAGGTGCTTCTTTTGCTGTGTGGTCAGCTGTGAGTAGAGCTCCAGCACCTGTGCCAGCAGGTTTAGAGTGGCCCTGATTTTGAGAGGTGTGAAGTTGGCTTCAGGTTCATTTTGTGGTGGCCTGACAAGCCAAAGGGACACCTTGATGCCACTGCAGACACTGAAAATGTGAGTCAAAGGGCTGATGCTGCTCCAGGTGGTTACACTGGTGCATTTGCATGAGTTGTTTCCTGAGATTGAAGCTTATTTGTGGGAGAAAACCCAAAAGCTGACAGTCTTTTGGCTAGGATTGATTGCATCTTGCTTCACACACCCTGCTAAAAGGTGAGTGATAACAGGAGCTGCCTGTGCTGACAGCAGACAACAATTTGGTGATCACTGAGAACAGCACTGGGAGACAGATATTCAATTCCTGGCTCCTTCAAAGGGAAAAACAACCTAGACCTGATGTAAGAGTGTCCAGTGACAGCAGCTGCATTCTCCTCCCTGATTCAGGATGCCTGTGAGCCTTCGATGGGCTCTAAGCAGCTCACACAAACCTTTATTCCAGCTGCTCTCAGAGCCGTGCAGGCTGGAAAAAACCCCCAAAGAACCAGTCCCAGTGCCTGTGCCATGGGCAGGGGTGATGCTGAGGGGTTAATGGGAATCCCCAGCTAGGAGGCGATGCTCAAATCACCACCTGGCCTGGGGACTCCATTTTTTGGAGTCGCCTCACATGTTCAGGTTGCCCTTGGGGTTCCCTGTCCCTGCATCTCTCTGGCCCCTGTCCGATGTGCCCTTGGGCTTTCCATGGTTTTGGAAGGCAAAGAGGTGGATGGCACTGCTGTAATTAGGGAGATGCCAGCCTAGATTAAATGACTTTCCTCGTTTGCATGTGTGGTGCAATCACCATCTTGCCTCCAAAGCTGATGGAAAAGCTCTGCTGCTGCTGAGCTGTGCTATGATGCCTCAAGCGCCCATGGTTCAATCCCTTGTTGAAGCCCCACAGTTACAGCATTTTACTATTTTTCATCATGGGATATTGTTTTCCCATTCCTATTTATTAAAAATCTATAAAAATATTTTTAAAAACCCTATAGCAGAATCTCAAAAAAATATAACACTCTCAGTCTGGGATCACTGGGGCAGGTGCATTTTCCCCCAGGTGTGGAATCTTTTGCTGGGAATTGTGCAGTGGGAAGGGACACAGTGCTGTGTAGGTGGGGCTGAGAGGATGGATGGATGGATGGATGGATGGATGGATGGATGGATGGATGGATGGATGGATGGATCCTGGCATTACTGGCACGTTGTACCACAATTTTCACAAGCTCAGCACCATACACGAACATAAAGGGATAAACTGAGCAGCCCAGCCTCAGTGAGTCTGGGTCAGAGTTCTGCACTCTGTAACTCACGTCCCTTCCCCATCCCTCTTTTTCCTTTTCAATCCCTGAAGTTCGTACCAGGGCACTTCCACAGCCGCTGCGTTTCCCTTTCCCGGAGGCAGGCACGGCACTCACAGTGTCCAGGAGGTGGCAAACTTTTGATTCGCATCGATCTCTTGTTTCCACTGCGCTCCCCAGAGCCGAGGATTTGCGGGAAGCAAAGGACTGCGGAGCCCTGATTGTTCCTGGCGTGGAATCCTGTGCCCCAGCGAGTGTGAGTGAGGCAGAGGGGCAGAATCCCCCCTCCCCTGCTGCCCACGCTGGGGCTCAGCCCAGGGCAGGGGGTTCAGGGCTGGGGCAGGTCCAGCTCTCCCCCACAGCACCCCCAGGTCCCTCTCCCAGAGCTGCTCCATCTGCTCATCCCAGCCTGGACTGATCCCAGGGGTTGCTCCAACTCAGGAGCAGCACCTTGAGCTTGGTCTTGATAACCTCAAGAAACTGATAAGGAACTCATGAAGCGTGGCTCAGGTTGCCTCAAACACACATTCAAGAAAAACACCGTGCCAACAATCACCTTTACACATTCCTGCTCCCTACATCATCCAAAATGAGGAAGAAAAATACTATTTTCTTTTTTTATTTTTTTCTGCCTCAAACCCACTGCAAGCTGCTGGTCACATCACCAAATGCAGGAGTGGAGCTGGAGACACTTGAAAATATTAATACAGTCTTTGTGTGCACTTGGGGGTGCATAATTGCATATAATACATATATGAGATACATATATATATATAAAATTATATATATATTACATGGTCATAAAGCCTACAGCCCAGGCTGTTCTTCCCTTCCTGCAGTCACAGAATTTATTTTCTTTCAATCTTCATCCTTTTCCTTATTCTATGAAATCTTTCCCAGGTGGAAGCTGTAATTAAATACAATATTTGAAGAGATAAGTAGGGCAGGCAGGGAATCACCCTTTGGATTGAAAATAAACCAGTGTGGGGCAACTTTCACTGGAGCTTCTCCAACAATCCCAGCCTGAGAGCTGGGCTCAGTCATGGCAGCAAGACACTGGTTGTGAATTGTATGAGACACTGGGAGCAGCCCTGCAGCAGCTCACACAGTCCCTCCTGAGCCTGGAGGGCTCCCTGCTCCCATCTCTTACCTCACACAGGCGTGTGTGTGACCCAAGAAAACAGCATCACCCAGGGGTTCTGAGTGCCATGGACTCCCCTGTGCCCCAGGACACCTGGAGCAGGAAGTGGGAAGCAAAATGCCATCCCCTGAGCAGTCCCTCCACTGACCCTCACTGAGCTGCTCCCCACTTTTCTATCTGAATTACCCATAGAAGGAGTTAGCCCAAAACTCCAGAGATGAAGCCTAAGCACTGCAGAACGTAGTGGATGGACCTGGAAGAGCTGCAAGGTGAACCCTCCTCAGGTGACACAAAGTCAGGCTTCTCACAGCCCTGTTCATGTTCATTCTCCCCTGAGGGACTGGAAAAAAAAGAGGAGAAAAGCCATGGCTCTAGACAAGCTAGTGCTCCTGGCATGTGCATTTGCTAGGCTGCAAATTTCAAGTTTTAGTTACAAAAGGAGTAAAGATTTTTAAGAAGTTGATTTGTTGTTTTGGCCCTGAGTAATTTCAAACTGAGATTTCAGGTGAATTCAGATGCTGCCCATGAAATGTTACAGATGGAGCTGCTGGGGACTGCCTGCCTGGCCTAGGCTTGAACCTCTGTTGAAAATCTGCTCTTCCATGTTATTGGGCAGAGAACTGAACACATCAGCTGTCCTTTTCCATCTGCATTCCAAGGTAAAGCTTAGCAGCAGGGCTGGAGCTCGTCTGACAGCAGGCACGGAAGGCAGGGTGCTGAATGTGCCTTTTCCCTACAAATAGCTGCATTTGGGGTGGATCTGAGGAGGAGGGGCTGGTGGGACACTGCCCTGGTGTCCCTTGAGAGTGTCTGCACTTCTGTCTGTCCTTAGGTCTGGCTCTGTGCCTGGGGGAAATGAACTCGGAGCTTTTTCCTGACTGACATGAATCAGATCCAAGTACCAGCATCAGCTACTGACAGACTCATCAGGGATATCAGCAAATGTGGTTGCCCCCAGAATTCATTGTCCTCAGTGAGAAACCAGTCCAGACTGTCCACAGGAAGCCAGTGCTGCCTATTTATAGGAAATGAAAAATTTGGACAGACCCAGATGGGGATGTTACTCTGGGTCTGGGGAAGCCCAATACAAACCCTGCCTCTGCCTCTGCCCAGGCACAGGGGCACTGGCTGGCTCCAGTTCAGGCTGGGCAGTTTGAAATCAGCCTGGAGTATCTGGAAATCCTGGAGAAAGGTCCCAGGAGCCCTCTGGTATGAACCACAGTGCTTGTGCCAGGGGAGATCCCTGCCTCCTGCTCACTGTACTCAGGGCAGTCTGTCTGGAGATCCCAGCTGGAATTACATGGTGTCCTCACTGCCTCCTTTCTTTGGCAGTGGAGCTCCAGGGCACAGACCTCTGCTCCCCACCTTTCAGCCAAGGGCATCTGGGAACTTCCCTGTGCAGTGAACAAGAGGATTTAGTTAAAATGCCAAGGACACCTTTCCAGGGATTCCTGTCAGCATCTCCCTGCACATTGCTGGGCCCAGAGCCACAGGGATACAGGGAATGAGGAGCCAGATCCCAACATCTGTCACTGCCTGGAGGGAAAGACACACCTCAAGCCTTTGGAGGGGATTTCTGAGAGCTGTGACACACAACCATGGAGTTCTCTTCGAAGTGGGACCAGATCACTTCTACTTTGCTAAAAGTGGTGTCCAGGAGCTGAAACCAACTCCTGCAGTGCTCTGAATTTTATAGACTAAACCCAATGACTTCACAGTATTTGATTCCTGCATGAAATATTACAGGATGCCATTTTTGTAATTTCCTCCTTGCTTGATTGTGATAACACAGTCCCTGAGGCACTGGGGAGGCAGAGAAAATTTGCCAAGTGGAGGAGATGGAAATGGGAGAGTTGCCAGTAAAACAAAACATCATTAAGGAAACAGAGTTTGAGAGAGATTGTTGTGTGATAGGGAAGGGTTTGTCTTATTCTTCATGGATCATTTTGAGTGGGAAGATACTATTTTTTATTAAAGCTTGGAAGCAAATTTGGGGTCTGCTTTGAACCAGCTTCTAAGCTCACCCTGGAAACCTCTTCCTCTCTAAAGTTCTAAATGAAACAACAACAAAAATAAAATATATGTATAGAGAGACCTTCACCTATCCTTGGCCATTCAAAACCCAGTTGGGAGCTGAAAGCACAGAGAATGCCAATGTGGTTTAAATATGGCTCTGCCAAGGTGAAGCATGAGAAGGGATCCTGCCCTCTCCTCTGCCCTGAGCTGCTCTAGGACTGGTGCTGGGTTGATCCATTCCTTTGCAATGAGGCTGCTCTGAGCAGGGCAGGGAGCAGAGCCGAGCTCAAAGCCCCAGGACACACAGTGCAAGGACTGCAGTGCTTGACTCCAGCTGCTTGCAGTGAGAATGGGCTCTGCTCATTACAGGTGCTTAAGAAGATCTGAATTTCCTGTCCGTGAGGAAGTTTGTGCACAGTTTAACACCTTTCCCAGAAGAGAAGAGCGCTCAGAGTGCCTGGAGCACACATTTAATGCACAGGCTTTTCTGAGCAGCTGACTGCAAGCACACCTGAGGCTGCTGCAGTGCTGTTTCTGCAGAACCATTTATATAAACCAGAGAAGGAGCTGGGAAAACAGAGACCTGCTGGCATTTCCTGGGCGTGGGAAACAACCTGGGGTAGTGGAAGGTGTTCCTGCCCCTGGAAGTGGGGCTGGAACAGGATCATCTTTAAGGTCCCTCCAAACCCAGGCCATTCTGTGATAGCACAATCCCAGAAAATCTCCAGGTGACCATGAGATACATCCACACCTCAGTTAGGGAAAAAAAAAAAAAAAAAAACCTTGCAAGTGCAACTTAAGCTTGATCCACAGTGCTCAGCCCCAGTTTACCCAGTTTCAAGAGAAGTCAGCCATCCTATGGAGTGCAGTCTCCCACAGGTAAAGCACAGGGGGTGCTCTCCTGCTTTTTTCAGCAGATTCCCACTTCTCAGGTGCCTAAAGGCTTGGGTTTGAGAGGAGCTAAAGCAGGGAGCAGCTGCAGCTTGATCCTCAGGAAAATTCCAAGGTTTAGCCCCAGTGCTGGCAAACCCTGTGTGAAGATTTAGGAGCAGTGGCAGTGTGACTTGATGTGCTTTGCATTTCCTTCCCCTCAGGCTGCTGCATTTCTCTGCATTATTTCCCACCCTGGGAGCAGACAAGGACCTCTGCGAAAAGTCCCATGTTGGAGTTGGTCTGGCTGAATTGCTGGTGTGACAAACCTGCCAGGGATGAGCACATAGCCAAGGGTCAGCCTATTCTGAAATTATTAATGAACACTTTCCAGTTAATCTGCCTTTGCACATGCAGTGGTTCAGGCCTGGCTGTGACCCTGGGGAGCTCAGAGGGTGAATCACAAGATTATGCCTTGTTTTCTGTATTGCTGCTCTTCCAGGGAGCCCTCCTGAGGTGGTGGCAGTCCTTTTGCATCCCTGACAGGGGGATGGCAGAGGAATTCCTTCAGCTAATTTTACCAGGTTGGGAAAACTTAACTACATGTGTTTTGAAATATTCTTCAGCTCTGGGACATTATCACCTCTGGTGGGTTCAGGGAGGTATCTGGGCTGGAGACCAAGCTTATATCAAATAAAGAAGCCATGACTGTCTGAACCAGGCCTTGGTTCTTGCCCAGCCTGTGTCTGCCTCAGTGATAATCCCTGGGAATGCCAACAAATCCCTGTGGCCTCCCAGAACATGCAGCAGCTGCCCTGAGCAGCTCAGAGCCAGGCACCAGCCATGGCAGAAGGAGCAGGGAAGGATGTTGTGTTTTACAGCCAGGGGAAGCCAAGGCTGTTCCAGATACACATAAAGTGCCTCCTGTGTGGAGAAAGCATCAACTTCCAGCCTTTGGCAAATACACTGAATAACCAGGGTGTTTTCATAGAGTCATGGACTGGTTGGGCTTGGAAGTGACCTGAGATTCATCTCATCCCACCCATGCCATGGCAGGACCCCTCCCACTGTCCCAGGCTGCTCCAAGCCCCAGTGTCCAACCTGGCCTTGGACACTGCCAGGGATCCAGGGGCAGCCACAGCTGCTCTGGGAATTCCACCCTGTGCCAGGGCCTGCCCACCCTCACAGGGAACAATTCCTGCCCAATATCCCATTTATCCATCCCCCTGCCCTCTGTCAGACTGAAGCCATTCCCTGTGTCCCATCATCCCTCCAGGTCCCTGTAAACAGCCTCTCTCCATGGCTCTTGTCAGCCCTTCAGGTACAATGCAGGTGGGGTCTCACCTGGTCAGTACATCATATTAGAGATCTCAAGAAACAAAATGGTAACAATAGCATCCTTTTCCTGCTTTAAATGCCTGGTAAACTGCACAAGGAGGAAGGTAAGGAAGAGCTTCTCATCCAGCAGCAGCTCAGGGACAACACAGGGCAGAGACCAGAGAACTTCAGACTCCTTCTTGCCTGGATCAGCCCTGTCCTTTGGGGTGTTATTCAAAAAGGGATTTATGGTGAGCTTTAGTGAAGCATGTTAGAAATCTGGCATGGCCTCTTTGGGCTCTGGCTGCTCTGACTTTGCTCCTAATGCAGCAGGTTTTTTTTATAGGAAATCAGGAACTCTTTAGCAGCTTTAGGCTGGTGTTTCAGAAAAAGTGGAACTGTTGGGTTAAGTTGGGAGTTACGGGATCTGGGATACTGGTGTTGAGGGACTTGGCCCCAATCCCCTACCACGAGCAGGGTGGTTTATAGGGACCCCGTGCACACTTTACAGGAAGGGGCTGGCTGGGATGGAGGAGGGCGATTCCTACAGCACAGCTTCCCACAGTAATCCGGGATTGACTTGGAGGTGGTCCGTGAGAAATCAAAACGTGGTGAGATCACAGCCCCAGCTGAGCTGATAGAGAAGAGGGAATCCTTCCCCAGCTG
This sequence comes from Cinclus cinclus, assembly GCF_963662255.1. Classification (NCBI taxonomy): domain Eukaryota; kingdom Metazoa; phylum Chordata; class Aves; order Passeriformes; family Cinclidae; genus Cinclus; species Cinclus cinclus. The sequence goes on from NC_085064.1 coordinate 8,422,153, forward strand.
GAGGCTGATCTATACGTGTAAATATGTGAAGTCACAGCTTCCATTAAAGTCTATCCTTCACCAGCATCTTGGCATGGGATAACTGCTCTCAGCACGAGTGATTCATAGGATTGACCCGGATTTCAGCAGCCAGGGAGAATTTGCAGGATCTTACCTTGGCAGCTGGCAGCATCAGGAGTTCAGCAGACGGATGGAAATTATGGACCAAGAAGACAAAAATGTAAGGGAGGATGTGTGCACAAAACATCTTGGGAGTTTAGGAAAATATCCAGCCTCCCACCAAGCTGCTATGGTATAATTAATGAAATGCCTCATTCTCTCCATTTTTGCTTCCAATCTTCTCCTCCCCAGGGCCATGAGCTATCATCAAAGAACGTGGTGGGTTAATAGTGATGGATGGCTACAAAAGAGCAGCTTTGGAACCCATCTCACCTCCCCCTGTAGGAAATGAGTCACGGCACAGGTGGCCAACATGCAGGTACAGAGGGACCCAAGGCTCCCTGGGGCTGTAGGTGTCACCTGGCCCATGAGGGCAGCACGGGGACAGTCACAGTGGGACAGGAGCCATGCCATGCAGGCATCAGCCCCTATTTGATATCCCGTGATTGTTTTGTGGGAGAGGATGGATCACCTGCCAGGCTGCTCACACCATTCCAGCTGGCAGAACTCCTGGGCTGGGAGCACCACACATCAAAAAAAGACAGGAAAATCAGCTGGAAAAGCTCCAAAGTAAAGCAAGAGGAGCGATCTGAGCTCTGGAGAATGTGACCTGTGATGAAAGATGGAAGAGATTTGGTCAATTTAAGCCTGGAGGAGGCAAAGGGGAAGATGTGATAACAGTGCTCAAATACGTGGAAGGGAATTGCAAAAAGAAAGGAATGAAAAGTTTCCTGAATAATGTAGGGAAGCTGTGGGTTTGTAGCCAAGGTTGCAGTTTCCAAGCAGGTTGGGCTGTTATCAGATAACAGTTTAGATATAACAAATTCAGCCTTGGGCATGGGCTGGTTAAACCATTCTTTAAACTACCTTAAGTTACCTTTCAGATTTTTCTATGATCAGTAATTTAAAAAATTAATTTTCTGTTGCTTGAACTGAAGAACAGAGAAGAAACAAACCCAGCAACAACAGTTAACATGGACGAAACAACCAGATACTTAGAGCTGAAGGACAGCAATATTCAAAATATTGTCAAAAAATCATATTTTTTATGAAACCTGCAACTTAACCATCAGATCAGAACATAATAAAGGGTTATTTGTGGGGTGACTTGAGGCTGGGACTAAGGGGAAATTGATGTTCCACTCATTCATTTTAGAAATATCCTCATTAGTAATTGCCCCATTTATAGTCAGAAGAAAACAGTGCACTCAAATTCCTGGCAGCAAAACACTTCCCTTGCTCTAGATAAATATTGATATTGGCCTTAAGTCAGTTTACAAAAAGAAATGGAAAGAAAACAACAGCTCTGGTGATGCCTGTCAGGCTTTGAAGCATCTTTTGAGAAACTGTTTGGTGAATATCGTTGTGCAGGACACGAAGTCAAAACTATTCACTATTAATAGTCTGATGTGAGGAATTCAGGAGAAGGACCCTGTGCAGCTGGGAAGTGCCTGGCAGTGCTCAGCCCCTGGCCAAGCTCAGGCAGCAAAACTCCCACAAAAAGATCAAACTTCAGCCCAGTTCACCATGGCTGGGCTCCATGGGTTCTTCCCACTTCCAGAATTGAAGCCTGGCCTTTGGTTGGGAAGTTGTGGAGATTGAGAGTGGAAATAAGGGGCAAAGCACAGGAATTGTTCCCTGGCAGGGTGGACAGGCCCTGGCACAGGGTGGAATTCCCAGAGCAGCTGTGGCTGCCCCTGGATCCCTGGCAGTGTCCAGGGTCAGCTTGGATGGATCTTGGAGCAACCTGGGACAGTGAGAGGGGTCTCTGCCAAAGGCAGGAGGAGGAATGGGATAAGTTTGAAGGTCCCTTCCAACCCCAACCATTCTGTGATTCTATTCCATAATTCTAGTGACTTCATAGACACTGGTCCTTTGTAAAGATGAAATACATAAAATTCCAAGCATCAATTAACTTCAAAACAAGAAAAAGAAAGTGCCTTTCTGCCAAACAGAAAAGAAGGATTAATGTTGAGGTGATTATTTACCACGTATTATTTGGCACTGGTACTTCATTTGTCAGGCATGTCTGGCAGCTTTCATTTGTGAGATATGGGAAATAGCTGCAAAGAAAATAGAAATGGCTTAAGTCATCCACAAACTCACTGCAAACTAATCCCAGGTCCTCAATCATGGTGGCTTGTAAAAGTCTGACTCTTCTGTTCTCAGCTCCATTCCTTCTTTTACAGAATGAACTAATCACAGAATGAATTGGGTTGGAAAAGACTTTTGAGATCAACGAGTCCAACCTTTCTGCTGAGGAAGCCCCACATTTCCTGTCAGGATCAGAAGTTAGAAGACTTTACAGAAAGGGCCATGTGAAGGATGTGCTGTGTGCAGGTCTGGGGGGGACATGCTCTAACAGCTCAAACAAGTCAAACGTCATCCTGTGCCTCAGTTTCCCCACTGGCAGTGTGTCAGTAAAGACTCACAGGTGCTCTGTGTGCAGCACGTGTTGCTCTGACACATTTTGTGTCACAGCCAGGGGCAGCCCAAGCTCTCTGAGGGTCAGTGGGGCTGCCAGGGGTGCAGACCTGCAGGAATCCCAGCTGACCTTCCAGCCACCATCACATGATGTGATGATCAGCCCAGTACTCAGGATTTTTCACTGGTTATGAGGACGGGATGGCAGCCCCACAGCTCAATAAATCCTCAAGGGAGCAGGGAACTCCCTCAGCCCTACTGGCAGATCACCTTCACTGTCTCTCCTTTCCCAGTGTCCCAGCAGTTTTTGTGGAGGAGAAGATGGGGTTTGGAAAGCCAGAGCAGCACACAGGGGAGCCAGGCAGGAGGAGACAGAGGTTTTGGGTTCCTCCTGCACTGTGTGACCGCGCCCAGGGGGATCACTGGGTCACCTTCTCCCACTTCACAGGTCCAGGCACTACTTTTCACCTCATTATTCCCAATAAAACTTGCCTAAAAGGTCTCTTCCAGAAAGGCTTTGCATATAAACATCCTGCAGCACAGGATTTCTCTCACCAATTGATTCAGCTTCAGGTCTATCTTCTCTGTCTTGCTTTGCTGGATAACTGAGGAGCTCCACATAGCCCAGTATTTTCTTTTTCCCCGCAGTAATGTACTTACATATTTGCTTCACCTCTCAGTATTTTCTTTTATGAATTAATAGTATTTAACCAATATATATTGTTGTTCTGAAGCATTTTCTCAGCCCTCGTGTAACTTCTGTACCTTTCTTTGCAAGTTTTTGCATTTCCTACAGAGCCAGACTGATGTCACAGCAGCACAGCTTTGGAGGGTGATGACACAAGACATCACAGAGGCAGATTTGGTGGGGAGGAATCATGTAATTAATTAGATCAAATGGAGTTAAGGAAAAGGTTCCATAAAATGAGTTTTTTAGGTTTTCAAGTTCCCCACCAGTTCTGTAGAGGAACTGAATCACCCTGTTAGTCCTGCTCTGGCTCCACTTGTGCACAGGCAGCAGGATAAAGTCAGTCCCACTGGAGACACTGACAGATCCTGTGCTGCTTTATCTGCTCTATCACCATGGGTACCACAGAAGCCAAGGGCACGGTGCCCTGGGTGAGGTGGAATCAATCACAGTAACTGAATGATGGGAGAAAGGCTCCTTCAAAACTCCCTCTGCTTTTCAAAGGGAGAAAGTTTGTCCTGGCAGAAAAATGACATCTGCGTGGAAGATTTTAAAAAGTGTGCTGAAGAGTTTTGACAGCTGCTTTTTGCCAGGAAGGTTGTTTGAAATTCTGCTATCCCGAGCTGTCGTGTTGTCTGTGCTTCTTAAACTCTTGGGGAGCTCCCTCTGATCTCTGGCATGTCCAGCATCCCCTGGAATTACTCTCTGAGCATTTCTTTTCTCTTTCTGATTCAGCTCTTGGACTCGTCTTCCAGCTGAGGCTAAAAATTGTTGTGCAATGGATGAGCTGCTGTTCGAGGCTGAGCAAGCCCCGAGGGCTGGGCTGAAATATCCAAACAAACAGAGGAACAAACAGTGAACAAACAGGGAGCACACACAGGAGCAGAGAGAGCACCCTCCAGCCATGGCCAAAGCCCTCTGTGCTCATCTCCATGGCCTTGTCCTGTAGGAGAGACACTTCACAGAATCTTGGAATACTTTGTGTTGGAGGGACCATAGGGATCACCCTGTTCCACCCCTGCCGTGGGCAGGGACACCTCCCACTCACTCACAGGGTGTTTGTTTGAGTAGAGGTGCTAAGAACTGCAGAGTGAAATTAAGGAATTCTCCACTTGATTAACACTTTGGATCCCATTATTTATTTCTTTGTTGTTGTTTTTTTTTTTTTTTTTTTCCTTCCAAATTCAGCCAGGAGAGAATGCATTCCCATTCTGTCAGGCATGGGTATGAACTAAAAGGGGATGACCTGTTATTAAAGTTATTAACTGTTATTAACTGTTATTAACTCTAACTGTTATAAAACTGAGATAAACTGATATAACAGTGCCATTGAGGTGTGGATGGGCAGCCCAGCACTGTGTTCAAGCTATCAAACTGACCCAGAACTGTGAGTCCTGAAGAGACTCAAAGAAATGATTGGCAGCTGAAAAGTTAGGGAATCTCCAAAGGATCCTTCCAGAGGCATCCAGCCCTTTGGCAATATCTGACTGTACAGGGGCTGGGAAGTGTTCTTTTATTTACAGAGAGTGTAAAAAGTTGTAAGGACAGAAAAAAAAGGTGATGTGAGGGTTTTCTCAGTTTTCTTCTGTTGTGCTCTCAATCTGGGGGTAATTTTTTGATGTTTCTGTCTAAACTGATTTATTCCTAATCTGAAGATGAAATAAAATACATTCTCTATTTCCTAGGCTTGGTGTGGCTCTTCCCAGACACTTGCCATGCTCTGTGTGACTGCCACATCACCACACACCCACAAATCCAACTGCTCCAAACTTTGTCCCAAACGCTGGAAAACCACTGAAGTGTGGCTTAATAGGATCCATCTGCTCTGGAGACATCCTTAATTCCCGTGATTTACTCGTTAATTTTCCCTTCCCTAATTGCAGACAAACGGCAGCGCGGGGTACGGGGAAGGGGAAGGGGAAGGGAAGGGAAGGGAAGGGAAGGGAAGGGAAGGGAAGGGAAGGGAAGGGAAGGGAAGGGAAGGGAAGGGAAGGGAAGGGAAGGGAAGGGAAGGGAAGGGAAGGGAAGGGAAGGGAAGGGAAGGGAAGGGAAGGGAAGGGAAGGGAAGGGAAGGATGCTGCTGCGAGGGGAGGAGTGCATTTCGTGCAGCAGGCACTAGCCGGCGTGGTCCCCACAGCCAGCACAACTTGTCCCGGTCCCCAGCTCTGCCTCAGACACACGCTGGGAAAACAGGAGGTTTTTGAAAGGGGAATAGCAAAGGGGAGAATGCTGATGGCTGGGGGAACTGTGTGTGGGGAGAAGATCCAGAGGTGCCGTCAAAGGGTGGATGGGCTGTTGTTAAAAGGCTCTGAACTGTGCAAGCACAGAATGGTTTGTGTTGGAAGGGACCTCAGAGACCCTTTAGTTCCACCCCTGCCATGGGCAAGGACATCTTCCACTGTCCCAGGGTGTTCCAGGCTCCATCCAGCCTGGCCTTGGTCACTTCCAGGGATCCAGGGGCAGTTCCTGGCTGCCTCTGGCACAGACAACCGCAAGACTTTAGGAAAATTTCTTCAGTGATTCAGCAAAGCAGGGCCTGTTCAGACAGATTTGAGCCCTGCCTGTCATGCAAGGAGGACACAAACTGTCTCTAAGTCTGAAATTATCTATTCCCCACCTGATCTACCACTGTGCCTCTGTCCTGTAGCATCTTGCCTTTGCCCACTACACCTGAGGCACCTCTGTGCTGCCCCAAAAATGACAGACAAACCCCCCACAGCCTGGTTTACCCCACACTTCCTTTCTCTCCTTTCCTCTGAGCTCTGCATTTCTTGGATTTACCTTCCCTGGCTGCACCAGTGAGGAACCCCCAGCTCCTCCTGAAAGGTGTGGGGTCCCAAGGGGCTGCTGCCTCCCCAAGGGGCTCTTTGAAAGCAGGAATTTGGGGAAAGCTGAACTACCCAAAGCTGAGCCTTTTCTGGAGTTGTGGCTGATTCCTGAGGGCAACACTCACTTTTTTAAACCTTTACCAATGCAGCACAGAACAAGGTGTAAGAGGGAAACAGCAAACATAAATCACTTGTCTTCTCATCCTCTAAGGGAATTATTCCTCTATCTCCAAAAGGTGCTAGGCAGATCTGATCACCTTCAGAAAATTACTAATTATGAACAAGGAAAGCTTTTCTTTCCAGACAAACACGTGGGCCCACCTTTTAGCACCAAGTCACACCAAATAAATCACACACACACACACACCCCCACCCTTTGGTGTTGCATTACTGGCACTTGTTATACATCCCTTTATTTATTTAATGCAGGTCAAACTTAATGAACTTCACCTTAATTCTGAGGAAATAATAGGAAATCTCCATTGTGCCAGTAGGAAACAGAGAAAGAACCAGTCTAAGGGCTCAGACATGCTTAGAAATTGCTGTGTTGGCTCATCTGTGGCCTCAGTGGAAGGTGACCCACGAGGGTTTCCTCAGCCACTCTGGTGTTACAGCACACGAGGCCAGGCATCATCCTGGAATTTTCTCCCTTGCAAGGAACTGAAGCACCTCATTCCCATGGAAATCCAGCTCAGCTCAGCCCTGAAACCCTGCACAAGTCACCTACATCTCCAGTGGAAGCTGCAGCTGAACAGGCTCTTTCCAAGCACCACGACCAGTGGAGCAGCCCCCTTCACCTGCCAGCTCTAGAAAAGAAAGGAAACGACCAAAAGGGTGTTTGTGGGATGTTAGGTTACTTATCAAAATACCTGATAAATTAAGTGGAGATCATGAGCCACAATGTTTATGTGAGACAGCCACTAAAAGAGATGACTAAAAAGAGGGAAATAGAAATTTTTATGTAATACTTTTCTTTCTTCTTTTTTTCTGGGTTTGTTTTCTTTACCTTTAAAATATTGGGAGTTTTTTTCAGTATTTAATTGATTTTTTTAAAAAATCCCATCAGCATCAAAACCAGGTCAGACCACACAGAGTTCATCTCTGCAAGCTTTATCCAAACTGTCCTACAGCCCAGAAACCCAAGGAATCCCTCTCATGCCACTACACTGGATTTTTAAGTCCCTCACCACGACTCAGGTGTGAATTCAGAAGGTGTTTGATGCGACAAACAGGTTTATGGGGCAGTGCTGCAGGATGCAGGAATGCTCCTGGCTCAGAGTGTGAACCCTGGCAGAGCTCCCACTCTGTAAGGAACCCAGCCCCGACCCCGCTCAGCCCTTCCAGCTTCAGTTTCCATGGGGAGAAACCCAAGCCTGAGCTGGAAATGCTCTGGGCTGTGCCTTACAGGCCTCCAAGGGGGACAAGAAATGCAGTTTATTGCTGGGCACCAAACAGATGCAGCCACGCTGTGACATAATCGGGGTGTGAGTGACATTAACACCATTTCCTCGGGGCTGCCTTCAACACTTCCTCTTCCATCTGGAGCTGGGAGCAAAGGCAGGGGGGCTAGCCAGGGAAATGTGGGAGAGGGGAGGGAGGGCAGGGTGTCTAGACACACATCAGCACACGCTTGGGGCTGCTCAGTGGCAGGGACCCGTGTGTTCGTTCCTACAGGTGCAGAAATCGGGGCCAAGGCAGGCAGCCCCCGTCACATCTCAGCCCTGGAAATTCTCACCCAAAGCATCCAGGACCTCTGTGCAGGCCCTGGTTTGGTGCACGGCAGCAATGGGAGTGTCACCATTTGCTGGTGACAACAGATACCAGCAAGGAGTTCTTGCCTGGTACCCTCCACGTGCAGAATTCCCTGGGTGAGCAAAAGCCAAACCTTTCCCTTCCTCTTTCATAGAAATCTCTTGCTCAGGGGTCTCCTAAATTTTCTATAATAGGTACTGAAAGCATTTTGGCTCTATCTCCTTTAGCAGCCAATGTGTTTTCAATCCTGCATGAGAAGCAAGGGATTTGTTTTTGACAAGTCTTATTAATAATGGGTCATCCTTAGCACAGACAGTCTCCTGGAGTTTAACCTAGAGGGGTTTTTACACCCTATTATAGGGGGTTTTACCCCATTTTCTTCCTCCCATGTGCAAAGTAATTTGGCTCTGTAGAGACCCTGCCATGGTTATTTATGTATTCTGGACCTTTCTTCCCCATCTCTCTCCCATCACAGCTTGGTTTGCCATGGGAGCATCTCGAGGCAGAAAACAAAACACTCCAAATTAAAAACATAGGAGCTCCCTATGTGGACTGTGAATTCTGCACAGGTCTTGGCCAAGACTCAGAGCAATAGGGAAATAAAAACCCCACAGATTCCACATCCACCCCATATGTATGACCTGTTTGTCAGGATTTTCTCTTCATATTTCAATCCTCCTGTTTGTGCCTGGAGAATTTGGCCTCAGAAGAGCACCTGGAACTCGTGTCACCTGTAGCTGATACAGGACATTGAGCAGTTTCTGGCCTCTGTGCACATCCAAGCCCTGCATCCCACAGCCAGGCACAGAACATGCAGCTCACAGGGAGCATTCCCATACAGAGATCACTGTCCTGGTATTGTTCATTGAAGTGAAGGTGATGCCTTTGGGATTTCAGCTTTTATATTTTTCATATTTTTGTAACCCTGCGATTCTTTGGTGTTTAACTCTAAACTCCATACCCAGTGTGAGCTGCTGCTTTCCCATTTTGGGCAGACACAACAATTCCTCTCCAGGCTGGGAATCAAGGACCCCTCACTGCCTCAGGTCCAGAGATGGAAACAAAAGTGAGTTTTGGGGGGAGCAGATTTGGGGTAAATGACTTCATTACCTGAAGCTGTAATTGGAAGATTAACCCCCAATGTGCAAATGGACCAAACTTATAAAAGTGTGAAAACCTGTGACCCATTGTCCATTTGGGGTGTAGCCCTGGGGGGCTTTGTCTGCCCAAAATGTACCTGAAGGCCCTTCCATAAATATAAATAAACTGGGTTGTTTTTTTTTTTATTCTCTTAATTTTGTCTGGCCTCTGTTTTTAGGTAGCCTCAAAAAAGGCATTAAAGGGACAATAATTGTCATCCCAGTCCAAGCACTCCTCAGGTCTTAATGTGACAACACAAAGTGTGTCAGACATTGGGGGTGGGTATAGTGCCTGAAACAACAGAATTGCAGTTCCTGAGGGGATTTTTAAGTGTTACCACACTATAAATAATAAATAGCAACAACAGAGACATTTAGATAAATATATAACCATACTTCACTTGCTCTTCCATTATTTGTTCATTACGATCAGACAGTGGACTCAGCACTGAAAAATACAATTGCATGTGCCCTGTATTTTTCCAAAAATATCAAAGTGCAATGAATTTCTTTGTGTATTTCACTGCTGTTTCACTGCTGTTCCTACTGAAACCACTCAACTGATACGTTTTCAACATGTCTCACAGGCAAGGCAAGTGCTTTCAGTCTCTGAGTAGCATTTGGATTTTAAGAGCTGGAAGACTCAAATCATGTTTCTGTCGTTAGGTATTAACTGCCCATCTGTGGCTGGGAGCCTGTGAGTGAAGCAACAGAATTCCTTCTGGTTTTGAGTGAAATGCCTGTGACTGCCATAGTCTGAGTGATCTCAGAAATTTGTATTTTCTACCAAACAGAGAGAATAACACCATACCCATACCTGCCACAGGTAACACAACATTGAAGGACAAACAATGCTTGCCCAGAGCATGCCCAGGTTTTCCTGCTCTTTTTTGCATGTCTCAGGATGAACGTGGTCCCCATGGAACTGGGAGAGAATTATATTTCACTCACAGTTCAGAAAATGCAGAAGGGCAAGCTCTTCCCTGCTGCTCAGTGCTGCATGTCTGTAGTGAAAACAAACTCAAATCAGTGAGCCACTTGCTTGAATTTCTTTGTTCAACCACTCATGGGGATGCCCCTGTATAGCTGCTTCTCCTCTCACATTTTCCCTGCTAGAAATGCAGATCTTGCCTTCCACAGTGCTGATGGTGTAGATGCAGTTGTGAATCCCAGGAGGGTTTGGGTTGGAAGGACCCATAAAGATCCCCCCTTCCAACCCCAGCCATGGACAAGGAGGCCACTCACCAGATCAGGTTGCTCAGGGCCCCATCCAGCCCGACGTTGGACAATTTTGGGGCTGGGGCATCCATAAACTGTCTGGGTAAGATGAAGATGAGATAATTCTGTATTTCACAGTGTTCTCCAACAACAGGACACATCCTGAAGCATTTGGTGTCTCTCATGCTTTGGAACCCTGAGCCACAAGGATATCAGTGTTGTACATCCCCATTTTGGGGATAAGATTCTCTTTTAAAACTTGGTTATAATCCTCCAGGGGAGGATGCAGAGCCTATTCAGTGGATGTTTATGCTCAGACTCGTTCTTGGCTGCTTTGCTGATGGCCTTTGGAGGCACTGAATGTTGGGAGGTGCAGAGAGCTCCCTGTCTGCAGCAGGGTGCTGGTGGTGCCATAAAGCCCAGCAGCAGTAAGGAAGTGGTGACAGGAGGGATGCGGGATCTGCAGGCTCTGCTCAGCCCATCCATCACCACAGCCTCCCTCACACTGCTCTCTCAGCTCTCCGGGAGGAAATCCTCGGATTAATGAGAAAGCAAGTACCAGTTTAGAGATGGGGGTGTTAATTGTGGCCCATCAGCAGCCAGAAGATACAATTCCTTTCGGATCACACGCATTAATCTCCCGTGTCAGAGGGAGAGGCATTCCCTTAGTAGTGCTGACAGCTGCTCGTAAGACAGAGAAACACTCCAAGCCTGACCATTAATGCTGCCAGCAGAGGAGCTGGGCATTCACAACTCTGGCACAGCTGGGTCCGTGACATTTGTTTGCTGGAGAAGCAGGGGAAGACACTGGAGTGCCTCTCAGGCAGGAAAGGGGATAAAATGGCTTTCCATGAATGAATTGCTGGTGAGAGGAAGGCTTGGAGGAGCAGCACAGCTCTGAGTGGGTCATTTCTAGCCCAGAGCTACCTGGAGGTTTATTGACAGTGCTATTGAAGATCAAAGATAAAGAACAGCCATGACTGTTGATATGATGAGGTTGTTGGAGCAGGGATAGCCCTGTTGGGTACCTCAGTGGTGATACTCACTTTTCAGGGAAAGAGCTCTGCCTCCTGGTGTTTACACCCTGGCCTGGCCAGCTGGCACTGACCAGCACAGGACTGGTGGCTGGAAGGGATTTGGGAAGATCCTGATCCAAGCTGCCGTGCAGCTGTTGGGTTATTGGCAGAACTAGATCAGGGCAGCCAAGGCTGAGAGCCCTGGGGACAGCGATGGCACAGCCTCTGACCTGCTCAGTGCTGCAGCATCTTCTCAGTGAGGAATCTTCCCCCACGCCCAACACAAACACCCCACAGCACAGCTTTCACACTCACACAGGAATAACCAAAGAAAGCAGATTTGGTCCCTTGACTGTGCCCATTTATTTGAACTTGAGAACTCAGTTCCCAGGTTTCTCCCTGCATCTCTGGTGTTTCCCCACTCACAGCAGTCACAGCAAAAGAGAGGTGAACTGGGGACTTAACCCTGCACCACGCCAGAAATGTGTGCCTTGCAGAACAGCCGTTTCCAATTCCATCCAAATGTCATGAACCTTTCTAGGGACAAATGCCTCCCCTCCTCCATAGCCCCGGGCCTGTTATTGTTCCTTAAACTCCTTACAATGTCTGGGGCTGTGTCAATGCTTTTCCAAGCTTTACCAGCAAAACCAAAACCGTGGCTAATCTCTTCCTTTGCAAAACTCCCACTGGGGGATATTGTGTCACAAGGAGCTGGTATTAAGTGAGGAAAAAGCCCAGACTGCTATGTCAGGTGCTGGGGCACAGTAAGGATGCACAGAGTGCACAAACACAGCTCCAATCTGCCTGGAGTCAGAACACATTCCTGCCCTGAGCTGGCAGCTTCCCTCCATCTCCTCCTGCAAGACCCTGGCTGACCCCAACCCCTTCCCATCTCCCTCCTTGGCTTTATCCAAGTAGTGTTTTGAGACACAAATGAGCTGTCTTGTGAGTTGGAGGTTCCAAAAAGAAACTTGCTGCATCAGTCAAATTCCTGCACTCCTCTTTCTCTAAGTCGCAGCTGGGCAAGCATCCACAGAGTCCAGGAGCGAGACAGCAAAAAGGAACAGGGAAGGAAGGAAGGGGCCAGGGGAGGACACATAAAGTTATGAACTAAAATTATGAAATGGAGATGAAAGGGTAAAGTCTGGTGAAGGAGGAAAGGGAACAGGAAAAAAGAGGGAAGACAAGGAGAAACTCTGAGAAAAGTGGCACATGGTGTCTGCCTGGAGAGTTAGCAGAGATTTAGATTTCAATGTTAGAGGAGGGAATCAATGGCTGGCTCCATGCCTCATGCTGGCTGCCTCTCCTTGTTCTGATCTTAGGACCAGCATCTGTCAGCAATTTTCAAGAGGAACCATTAGAAATCACAATGTTTAACAGTTTGTCTTGGCCCCCTGGAATTTTACCACCCCCATCAGCTACTGAAAAAAAAAAAAACAAAAAAAGAAAAGAAAAAAACAGCAGAGGGTTGGAAGGAGGAGAGGGAAGGAGGGTGGAAGACAAGGAGGAAGAGAAAACAAAATGGTACTTGTGAGATTTAATGTGTGCCTCCCCCTTTTTTCCCCTGCTTGTTTTCCACATCCGCAGAGGTGATCTATGGGTGGTGGGGCTGGCCTCGTTCCTGGCCGCTCCAGCGGGTGCTGGGCTGGAGGAGAGCTCCCTGGAACACTTATGGGAGCAGGATCCAGGATCTCTGCTGGGGAGCCTTCCCGGAAGGACAGCAGACCCCGAGATTTACAGCACTTTGCAGAGCAAATTGCTCCTGACACCAGAGTGACTCCTGGGCACCTCGCACACAAACCAAGCAGACAGAGATGTGGAGTTTCCCAGAAGTGGTTCAGTCACTTGGCTACCAGCAGACGATTTATTCCATCTGTTCTTCCCTGCAGATCTCTAAATAGGGAGCCACAAAAGGCAGTGTGGGGAGTGAAGGAAGGGAAGAGCAGTTTCTCAGACGGTTTTGGCAGGGCTGGCCAAAAACTCTCCATGGGCAGCTCTGGAGGGGACACCCAACGCTCACAATCAAAAGGTTTTCAAAGGAAGTCTTCAGAGACTGGTCCTGACTGATAAAGCTGGTAAAAACAAGACTAAATGAAGGAAAACAAATCATTGTGGTGAGGTCTGAATGTGTTTTCTGCAGTGCCAGTGGTGTGAATGGAAGCCACTGTGCTGGAGGAGCGACTGATGCGGCACCTGAAGGATGAGCTGTCCCAGCACTGGGGGATTCTGCCCAGAGACTTCCAGGGACCAGCATCAGGCACCTGGGCCATTTTTCTGCCTAAATCCAGCCCCCGAGCACCTGGTGCTGCAGGGATTCCAAAGTACATCGAAGGCTGGGTGGGATTTTAGGTCCAGACCTGAACTTTGATGCTGCCTCAATTTCTAGATGAGCTCAGCGTAAATTGTATAATTCCAGGGAGGTAAGATCTGTCTGTGACCAGCTGGATTGTGCAGTATGAACCTCACATTTCAGTTCTTCCATAGTCATAACTATGGTCTGGTTATGACTATTGGTCTTTAAGTATGTGATTTATATGGTTCTGGGAGATAATTTGTGGTTTGTAGACTCAAAGACTCCAGTTTATACAGGCTCCATCAGGCCTTGCCAGGAAAGAATAGAATTTGAAGAATTAAGATGAGCCTCATCAGCTGGACATGTTGATTTTAAAGTTCCTTTCCAACCTAAATGATTCTGTGATAAAACATTACCTGTAAACAGAGGAGGAGAATCTGGATTTTGACTCACCCTCGTCAGGGAGAAGGAAACTGTTCCTTGAGCTCCTGTTCCTCTCTACACCAGAATGCATTTCCTCACAGAACCACTGACTTTTCAGTGATAGTTTGCTAGAAAAAAGCTCAGGTTAAACACAGAGATTTGGGAAGTTATTGCTGGGCAGAAGGCCACATTTTCAGTGTAATTTGATTTATTTTTAGAGCACTTGGAGTCCCTCTAGAGGTCTCAGAGCAACCCCAGGACCCCTGTCCAGCACCTCTGTCCAGCTCAGAGGTGAACACCCTTAGCAGCCAGGTGGGCAGGCTGAGCAAGGAGTGACAAAGATACCAGGACAGAGATGTCCCTCGGCCTCTGCCGGGTTCACAGTGACTTCAAACCCTTCCAAACACAAAAGCCAAAGGAGTTTTGAAACCTCCAAAGCAGAAGAGAATGAAATGAGTTTTTCAGATCCCCTGGATGCTCAAAGTGTGTGCAAACACAATGTGGCTTGCAGCATTTCAGAGCCTGAATTCCAGCAACACCATAACAAAATGCAAGTTATTTAATGTCATTCACAACAGGCACAGGGTGACAAACAAGTGACGTGGGCAGAGAGGTTTAATCAGACTGAAACGAAGCAGTTGGCATTGTCTTGGCTGTCAGATCTTGATTTGCCTGCACATGGCATTTGCAGTCTAGCCAAGTTTTAGAAAATATCTATAATGAGCTAAGCCAAGCTTGGCTACCTTTGACATTGGACTAGATTAGCAGAGAGAAGCTGTAGGGTTTAGATTACTGAAAAGATAAGTCCCTATTTGACACATTTGGTTCATATTTGAAAGATTGCACCAAGTTTTATTATTCAGTTTCATCCCTATTTTCACAGTCAATCAGCTAAAAAAGTTGTCTTTTAATTTTTTTTCTCTTTCCTTTGGAAGAAAAAAAATATTCCCTGGTTAAAATGACATGATTCAGGATTTTAGAAAGGAACAGAGGAATCTTAGCATGTTTTCACATTGCCTTGACAGGGACAGCCCTCAATTAAGGATCTTCTTAAAAGTGTCTCCTCCTGCATTATATCAAATCCTGGTGCTTTTGCTGAAAGTTGAAAATGTGCACACATGGCAACCACAGACTCGGAGTCCAAAGTTGATGGAGCTGTCAGGAAAGCAAGGAATACATTCTGGATTAGCTGCAAAGGAGACAGATCATGGAAACTAAAAGAAACTGTGGCAGCTTGGCCAGTGCCTAGGAACACTTTGGGTCCAAGTCTATTGGAGTGTTTACTGGGGAAGTACAAAATATTCTCCAAATCCCAGCCGGCGACTTTTAAATTAATCTGTTGCTTTTTCCGTGTTTAATTTGCTTTAACTGCCTTGCTTGATTGATCATGGCTTTTTTAGTTCGCTTGTGGGTATCTCTGACATTCCAGGTGCTTCCCACTGCTGCAGTTGGGATAGTTCAAGGTACCTTTGAGAATCAATCAGCTTATTTGGGCACATGGAAAATCCAAGAATTAAAAGAATAATTTTTTTTTTTTAAATACAGTTTGGGTTTTGCACCTTTGTCACCTCAAAAAGATTTGAAAACATTTGCAGAAGATCTGCATGAACAGAGAGCTGGATTATCTATCGCAGATCCCCGTACCTGGATCAGCCCCATGAACCCTGAGCCATCAGGGAGGAATTCCAACACAACAACCCTGCTTTACACCAGGCAGAACCTTGGCCCATCAGGTCTTTCCTGCACAAAAGGATTGTTTAAACCATTAATCGTCCATAAACACCTGCCCTCCTTTCAGGGCTGTGCAATGCCTGCAGTGCTTGCAGCTCTCACCCTGCACAGACCTCTCTGTCCCTCGGGAGCTGTAAATGTTTGATTCCTTCCAGCAGCTCATCCCTGGGACCAGCTCAGAGGAGAACATTTCTGGATGATGTTGTCATCTTTCTTGAAGCAAAACAAGTCGTTCAGAGCAGTGGATGAATTAATTCTCCTTGGAAGTTTTATGTAAGCTTTGGTTTGGAGGCAGCAGCGCTCACCAGGGTGAGCCCAGGGATGAGGTGGCTGCATCCAGCATTCCCTTCTGGGAATAACCAAGCCATTTCTTTGGGATTTCCCCTCCTCAGAACCACTCACTGAACATTTTGTTGTGAAGCAGGTCTTTCTCTTGTGCTGTGAGTTTGAGAGAGAGGCCTTAGATAGCAGAGGCACACCTGCAGCAGAAGTCAGCAGATGGAAGATGAATTTTCCCATCTGTACCAAGGCCCTGGGAGGATTCCAGGAAAAGCAGGTGTATCTCATTTTAGGAGCATTCAAGTAAATAACAAGCCCACTCTGGAACAAAAAGAGGGCTCCACAGAGCTGCAGCTGATGCCTGCAGAGTGTCAGGAGCTGATTTTTTTCATTTTCTTGGATCACTAAGACCAAACATTTATTTGAGCATACAGGAATTAGGTCCCAGAATATCACTGGAAATCGGGGATGCTGGTTAAGTTTTCTATCCTTTTAAGACTTCTGTGAATTCCTGGCTGTATAGGATAATTTGTTGGGTCATTGCTTCAATCTATGTGTACTTCTAAAGGTTTCAAGCAGGACATTCCACCCTCCACCGCAGGGATGAAGTGACTTGAAGTGGGAAAATCCTGTCTTTTCACATCTCAGGCTGAGGAGGATGAAAAGAGCAGGACAAACACCAGTACCATACGACCTCTCAGTATATTCCACAATGATTTTTTGAATCAAACAAAATTGCAGTATTTTCAATATTTTGACAGTATTTCATCTGTACAGACACACCCTCATTATGTGGTTAATGCAGGTGAGCAGAACCAAGGTTAATGAAGCTTTGGTAAAAAGAGTCACCCTGACAAGCAGCCTGTGCATGCCCATGGGTGTGTTTCTGGGATTACTGGAGGCATTTCCTGGACGTCTCCACCCCACACCCAGTGGGTGCTGCCATGTAGATCCAACTAAATGGTGCAGTTAGCCTCAAATCTCACCAAGCAACAGCCAATCGCTGGCTTAGAGTAGGAAAACAAATCTTCACTAAAAGGAGTGTCCAGCTCTGGAAAAGGCAGCTCAGGGAATTGCTTGAGTCACCATCCCTGGAGCTGCTTGAAAGCCATGGAGATGTTGCTGCTGAGGACATGGATTAGTGGTGGACTTGGCAGCACTGGGGGAGCGGTTGGATTTGATGATCTCGAAGGTCTTTTCCAACCTAAACAATTCTATGGCTCTACGACATTTGAAAAATATGTCTTGGAGATCACAAGGCTTTGTCATGTCCTGCTCTCGCTTCTCTTTTATGGATTCAACTGCAAGTGTGTTGAATCACCAAGTGACATCCTAAAACTATTTTACAACATGCCCAGAACATTGGGTGATCGGAAAGAAAGCATCATGGCAGTGTGAACCACGGTTTAAGTTGTTCCTTTCCCCTGGAAATTATGGGTCAGATTCTGTCTCCAAGACAGAAATTGTGCCCTTGCTGTCCTGCTCTTCCCAAACCCCCAGCGTGGTCCCTGTACAGAGACTTGGATGGGTATGGGAGCAGGAGGCAGAAGGAGCCTGGAAAAAAAGAACTTCAGTTCTGAGGCTAAACTGCACTGATTACTGACTTGCAAACCATGATCAGAAATGAAGAAAGCTCTCCTTTTATTGGGAGACTAACCAAAAATGGCCGGACAGGATGTGCTTAAACTCCTCCCTGGCTGTGACTTTCATGCCCTGCCTGTGCCCACAATCCCTCCCTGTCCCCACCCACACAAACCTTTGCAACATTGTGGTGCCTAAAAATATAGAGATGAATTGTCAGATTCTTATTATTTAAGTGGAGATCACAATTTCCTTGTTGTGGTCACAACTATAAGCATCTCTAAGAAAGCATTTAAAGCTCTGGCTGAGGTTTGGGTCTGAAATGAAGGAACTGGAAGTGAAGAGAGGTCCTGGCCAAAGTCAACCAAGACAAGAGGGAGTGAAGGAATGTAAAAAAGTCTGGAAAAGTTGAGTTGTATGGAGCTTAGAGTCCAGAAAGTGCTGGGGATGCAGACTGGGATCCTTTGTACATTGAACATTTGAGTTAAAGCTTCAGTTCTATCCGCTAAACCCTATTTTCCCATTTCATGACAAACAATCAGCACTAAAGAAGTCAAAATGAAAGCTTTTGGGGCTGCCTGAAGGAATGTGACCCCCACCAGTGCCCAGACTTGGAGCAGTTTGATTTCTGAGAACTGCCCACCATAATTTGGGCCACAGTGGCACAGAGGAAGGAGAGACACTGCCTTGTCAGCCCTGACACATTGCCAGCACTTGCACACAGCGTTTCTTGGAAGGGGAAAACACCATAGCACAACCACACGTACCCAAAATTGTCATTAAAGAAATCCACCCCATTGGCAGCCAAGAACACAAACCCAAAATCACAGGCTTGACTTTGAGTCAGGGTGTTTTGATAAAACATGAAAACTAACTGATTTCTGCAGAGGGGGAAGCTAAAGATAGATCTGACCAAACTGACAACATCAGCAGCACTCGGGGCTGGATAGCCTGGCTGGAAATCTCCTTCCAAGGAGAGATGGGGTGTGCAGGAGCTCAGCTTCTTTAGATTTACCTCTCCCACAGGCCCCACACTCCAAATACCTCTAAGAAAAGCTGTCTGTGAAATGCTCTTCACTTTGGTGCTGAAGGACCTCACAGCATCACTGCTCCCAGACAGACTGGCTTCAGAGAGTCCCTCTGAAAAGGAGTTCCAGTTCCAAATCCTTGCCAGGGAAGACGTGGAAGAGTGCAGTGGAAAAAGTTGCCTATAGAAGGAGCAAAATTAGACTGGCACAGTAACAGTCTTACTGTAAAAGAGAATGGAAAGGAAAATCTGCAAGTCAATGACAGAATTCACAGGGATAAATAGAAAAAGGCAGATGTCAATGAGTCACAGAAATCAGCCTTTTGCCTTTTCTTTGAGTCACTGGCACATCCTGCAGCAGCAGAGGCAGCAGCGACCTCTTGACACAAACCCTTTTTCACAATTCATTACTCATGTGGTCCTCCAGCCCTTTAAAAGCTTCGGGAAGGATTAAAACCCATGACATCACCCCTCACCTGTGCTATTCCTCACCTGAACACTGGCTGGGGGGCAGCCCAGTATGAGGGAGCCTGTCAGAGAGCAGGTTTGGGGCTCACAAGGATTCCCATACCTGCATTCCTTAGTGGGTGCTCTGGGACTGACCCTGCAACATTCAGGAGTCACCAGAATAAAACTACCTGGGCTAAAAATTCTTCCAAAAAATGCATGAAGTTCTTGTCAGCTCCATCATAAAATGCCATCTGCTTGCTTTCAGTCAGTTCACTGTAGGAGTTCTTAATAAAGCTGTGAAAAATGTGTTTCTCAGTGCAACACAGGCATCCAGAGGTGCTCTGGGGTCCAGATGTGAAGCTATAGGGTCATAACAAGGGAAGAGAAAAGCACACAACATGAAACATCACAAAATGCTTCCCAGCTTCCAGGCAAGGTGGTCTGGCCCAGCATCTTGGTGCTAAGCCCTTAATCTACAGACTGCAGTTTGACATCTGTGAGTGGTTTTTTGGGGATCTTGTAGGAAGGTTTCAGGCTGCAGAATAAGTTACATATAGTGCGTGGAGCTGTGTATGCAGCATGGAATCAAGAAGCATATGAAGAATGCAGCCAGGAGAAAAAACTTATTGGAATCACACGGGATTTTTAGATTGCATGTTTGCAGGCCAGCTTCCATCAGCTCCACTCCCTTATTTTTTGGTCTGGTTATCACAAACCATCTCAGGGTTCCTCTGTCTGCCAGATTTGTGCGTGACTTTTCCCTCCACATCTTGCTACAAGGGACAGTCAGTCCCAGGGCATCTCTGGACTAAAAATGGATTTAACCCCAAACCAATGTAATTTCTTTTTTGCAGGGCTTTTTTCCTACCCTGCAATCATGCTTAGCTTCTTTCCCAGGACCGTGACACAGAGATGCCAGAGAAAGGAGCAATTTCTGATTCACCAGGGCAGGCAGTGGTACCCACCACTCCAGAGTGCAGAAAAGAGGCACTAAAAATGAAGTCAGGATGAAATCCTGAATGCAGATCCTCAACTTAGAACTGCTTTTATTCCAGAAGTCACTCCAAGGCTTGTGAGAAATGAGTAGGGGGAGTAATAGGGAATTAAGATAGGAGAGAGGATTGTTCTGTTATTGATTTGATATTGATTTCAAGAATGAAGAGCCATAAGAGAGAAACAAAAGACATCTTGCTGCTTATACGTGAGTTGGACCTGTGTTTTGCAAAGAAGAGGGCTTTAGGCTCAAGGCTTTGAAATGAGGCATTTCTGGCATGAATTTATCAGTGTTGCTTTGCACAGTGAAGCAGTAACAGCTTCTTCCTGTTACAGAGCAAGCTCTGCTCATGGAGGAGAAATATTGACACAGAAAAGGTGATTTTCAAAGGTGATGTGGGAAGGTGAATAGAATAAAAGTTAAGAGTTGTTTGCTACAGGCTCTCAACCAGTCTAACCATCCAAATCCAGCCATGGTTGTCACACACATCACCCAAATGGCTTCTGAAATGAAGGGGTGAGAGCAAACTCCTTTGAAACCCAGTTCTAAATTCAGGAATGCTGCTGTGTACCTGCTGAGGGGGTCATTTGAGAGACATCCTGGGGAAAGACATTCTTTGGACGCTTCTCAGAGAATGCAGAGTTACAGCTGCTGTTTCAGAAAAGGGCGTGTCTAAGGTGTGGTAAAAACGTACAGGGGAGAGCTGGATCCTCAGAAAGACTCATGGAGAAGAAAATGTGAGGCAGAAGTTGGGCAAAAGAGTTCTTTACATCTCAGAACTGCACCCAAACTCCTTCTGGTGCTCACACTGGGCGATTTAAGCCAGAGAAAAAGGTCTGCTCCCAACTGAGCCTTCCAGACAGAGCAAGGGAATTGTTGTTAGGGTTAGCCCTTAGTTACTCCCTCCTACAAACTGAGGAACATCAGCCCAGACTTGCAATTGCTTTCAAACATCAGCCAGCTGCCATGGGGAAGAGGTTGGAAGACCATAAATACTGGCTGACAAAACAAGGGAGCAGATCCAAGCTCCCACGCAAAGGAACGTGTTGGGTAAGAGCTCCCTGTGACTTGGTTCTGACTAGAAATGAATTTTATCCGATTTTTCAAGCTTTTCACATCCTTGGGTATGAGACAAAGTAGAATAGGTTGGAAATCTTGCAAATAGTCAAACACATCTCCAGGTTCTTGGGGAATCAGCCACATTTGCCCACTCAGATGGCTCAGGATTTATGGACACAGCCTTTGCAGACTCTGCAGCTGAATGGGCAGGAGCTTTAGTCAGGTCTTCCCACTACATCTCCATTCTCAAGGAGTACAATTTTACATGGAGAGATGGAAATGAAACTAAAGCAAAGCCTTGTCTAAGGCATGGATATTATCAGCCTCACTGAGCTGAAACCAGAAATTATTCTACCAGACCACACCATCACCTACTCTGAATCAGCACCTAGAAGGTGAAACTTTCACCACAGGTCAAACCACTTGTGAAGATGGGTATTTTGAAGATCAAAATACAAACATAAGCAAACTAGGAAGCAAATGTGGTTGTAATACCTGGTTAGAAAAGCAGCTGTGCAAACACCGTGGCTCTGATTATGAAATTGGTCTGTGCTTGTTAAAGCACCCTCTGGAGACAAGGATCTCCATGATTGTCCCCAACAAATCCATATTGTTTGTGGAAGGAATGGATTGCAGGAGGGACAGGTAGTAAGACACAACTTTCACTTCTAAGTAACCGCACAGACTGCATTAGAAAATAATTGATTTGCTAAACAATGAACCCAAGTTTCTTGTGTTGTTTGGGGGAAAATGCTCCAAGGTCTCAGTAACAGTGTCAGAATATATTTTGTTAATCAATGCAGAGGTTACCTCTAGGGCAGTATGGAATGAGCCTCTTGGGGTGAGCAGTTTTATTAATACCCAGTGATTTACCCCTGCTGCAAACAGGCAGAGCCTTTGGGTCTCCAGGACTAGCCTGATACCTTTGAACTTACCTGAGTGCAAAGCCAACAAAAACCCTTCCTGGATTTGGAGTTGCTGCCTTTGAACAAGGGAGTGTCTGAGGCTACTAAATATTGAACCACAGATGAAAGCACTCATTGTCCTCTCTCACCTGCCCACAATTTAATTGTTATTTTAGCTAAAGCAGATTAGTAGCAAACTTGATTTTAATTTAAGGTTATCAGGGAAAGAATCAACCACAATCAGTGGTAATTTATGAAACAGCTTAATTACTTCATTGCTAGAGCACTGCACAGCATGTTCAATCCAGGCTTGCCTAATTGTGGCTCCTATTTACCAGTAGTTTTAAACCAAACAAAACACAGGTTCTCTGAAGAGCTCTTCAGGCTCTGCACTCCCACCTCTCCAGTGTTTTCATTTCACTCTGTTTCCATGGCCACTGCTATCTCTTAAAATCATTTTGATTCATCAGTTCTTTCCCACACAGCAGTCCAAACTCCAGGAGAGAAACACTAAAGAGGTGGGTTAGTCATGGGCTTAACGTCTTAGGAACTAAAATACCCAAAGAGCAGACAGCAAAGGGTTATCACATAGCTGAGCAGTGGGACTGGCACGGGGATATGGAACCAGACATTGCAAGGCACGGAAGCACAGGCAGGATTTTCACCTTTCTGCCCTATTTGTTTTGTTTTGATGTCCAGACTGAATACTGGGATGACTCACAGTGCCTCTTGCAGATTAAAAAAAAAAAAAAAAAAAAAAGGACAAAAAACTCAAAGCAGCTATTTTGTGATGAAGGCAGACACTTTACAAATATTCATTCAAACTCCTGAGAGTCTTCTTGAGGTGAGTGACCAACAGAACCCCTTCAGTACCTCCAGTCCTTCCTCAGGAAGCAGCACTCACTTTGTTCTACTGACATCTTTGCAGAAGAAGGAATTTTGGGATACTTTAGTAATACCTGAAGAAAACCTGCAGAGCTGGTTTCTTACAACACCTCCAACTGTTAAAACCATCTTAAACAAGAAGCCTTCTGAGCTCATCTCCATGTCCTGCATTCAGTTCAAGGGTTAAACCATAAGAAAACAGGCACAGAGGAGAAATTTTATAGGGACATTTCTTATGCACAATCCCTTTCATAAAAAGGGAGTTGCCTCTTCTCCTTGTCCACATCTTCTGGCTCTCTGTCCACATCTCTTCATCCTTTCTAGAGAAAAACTTGTTTAAAGTCACTATGGTGGGAATGAGCAAAATAGCTCCTGTGAGAAACTTTCTGGACTTGACAACTGGGAGTCACTGTGAATTTTCTCAGTGTCACTAAAAGTGTCACTGTCCTCAGTGGAACATTTCCATGTCTTTCATGTCAGGAATTGTTGGTGGGAGCTGCCTAGCCAGGGAAATAAGGAATTGCAGGAGTTGGTGTGTGCTGGCCTTAGCTTTTCTCTGTCTGGGAAGATGATTAAAGTTCTAGGGAGTGTTCCAGAGCCCTCCATCCCTGAGCATTGGTGAACCTTTCCCCCCAAAAAACACAACCCTCAGGAAGAAAACAGATTAGGAAGAAGGAAGACATTTCTAACAAAGACTTGCTAGAAGAAACCCAACATTAATGAGGCAGAGATCATGGAATATCCTGAGTTGGAAGGGACCCACAAGAGATGAGTTAAAGACATTTTTCATTCCTCCCTCTTAGCAAATCCTACCAGAAAGATGCATCAATCCAGTTCCTGTCCTTAACCAGGTTTCCTTCTTCAAAGCTGCTGAGTTCCTCTCACTCTGCCATGACCACTCCTCCCTCTGTACTCCTGAATATTTCATCTGGGTTAAGAAACCCCCAGACATGCCCTGCACTGAATTAATACTGCACAACAATAGAAACTTTCAGGCTCCTACTTCATTTCTAGGAAGACCCACATGCTGCATGAGGAAGGATTTCCTGGAAAAGAAGAGATGATCTCATAGCTCAGGCAATTGGATACAGACTTAGGCTGGAATCAGCTTCTGTCACCGCCAAGCTGAGCTCACTTATTTCAGCCAGGTGGCCACTTCTTGTGTGCTCCTGGTGTGACCTGGCCCCAGGAGCTTGATGTGCCCCAGCTGAGCTCAGTGGGAGCTGGGAATTAATAAATGCTGCAGACTGCTAGGGAAAAACAGCTCTTGGGGATCTCTCAATAAGCAGGCAAAAGTTAGAGGTTATTCCATCCTATGCCCCTGTTTCCCTCTCCATCCCATTGTATCCAACAATAGGGAAAGGAATATAAAAGGGGTCTGTGTTTGCTGAAATGTTGTGATGGGCACAGTAGGGAAATAACAAACAGAAAAACTCAAAATGGATTTGATTATTATAAATAAAGCATGTGACTTTTCTAAGGTAATAAAGATAAAATACAAGAAAGATAAAAAGACCAAATTCAGGTTACTTAGGAACTAGTTCGCACTTGGCCACCTTCTGAAAGTTTGGCCTTGCAACTTTTAATGCACTTACATAAACTTAGCTCAAAAAAGACATGTGCTGGCAGAGTATTTTGATGGTAAAAGTAGCTGTAGTGTAGCTAAATCTCTTAGACAAATCCTAAAGCTTCAAGCTTATTAACACTTTATGAAAACAAGGAAAGGCATCTCAACTGTCTTTTGTAGGTTTTTACAAAAAGATTTTTTTAAAAATAATATTTCCTCAGGCACAGTGGACAGAAGAGGAAGATGCTGACTGGGAAGTGGGGGCAGCTAAGTGCATTTTAGGCCAGGAGAGGGGTTTGATTCACCATTCCATCCCAGATTTCACATGCAGCCTTCTGAAAGTCAGAGTATCAAAGGCATCGAGGGGATTCAAATGACAAAGTTGAGGCAAGGAGCTCTGTGACCCCAGAGCCTCCTCCTCTCCCTCTGCACAGCTCAGGCCATGCATCACTGCTGTCACCAGTTCCTCTCCTGAAGCTCCAGGCTGGTGACTGCCTTTGGAAATCCATCCCCATCCAGGACAGCCCAAGGCAGGGAAGCCTGTGATGGATGCTTTTGAAGCACAGAGTGGGGGATAGCTCCTGGTCAATGGTCAGAGGACTGCAGGCTGTCAAAGAGCTCAGTGCTGTGCCTGGAGAGTGTGGAGCCCCCCTCTCCCATGCTCTCAAGAGCCTCAGGACACGGAGGAGCTCAACACACTTTCCCAATTGAAAAGGTTTTCTTTCTCTCCTCCCTGTCTGGAAGCAAGACCGACACCTTGCCACACAGTCTATAAAGACCTGAATCAAATCTGAGGAGCTTTAAAGCTTTTCAGTGTCTGAAATACAAATCTGTAGCAAAACTGAGAACCAATCCAATCCCCACACCCACACAGTGCCTGTGCTCCTGGCCTGCCTTCATAACACATTTATAAACCATTTTCTGTTTAGTAAACTCTGCTTGACAAATCACTTGACTTTAAATTCCGTCATCTGAAATAACCAGCAGTAAGAGATAAGGCAATGGCCTGAAGACAAGGATATTAATCCTAATTATTTTTGATAAGACCCTTCTTTGAAATAGATGTTAATACTTAGCCAGCTGTGGTTAGTTTCCCAAAAACAGAATTTCAAAACACTTCCTTACCCAAATCAGCCCCTCTGACCTCAGATCTCTGCATCCCCAGACAACTTCCAGGATGTCTGTCCAAGCAAGTCTTCCTAAGTGCACCTCAGGGAGCAATTCCTAGATTGGTGCTTTCCATTGGAAGCACTCTGGGCTCTCTCTAAGGATTTTGTGGAAACACGTCTTTCCCTCTCTCAGAGTTAAGAAAACTCATTAAAATATTCAATTAAACCCAAGAAGTCTGTTGGTCACATTACTTGCCAGTTTGTTGGGGGGGGGGTTGTTTGTTTTTTAAAAATTCTTTTAATTTGTTGCTTTGTGTGCAGCAATCTAACAAAGTTTAAAACCCCAACTGCAAACATTTTCTATGCTGGCAGAACTGTTTTCTCATGCTTGTGACAGCTGAGTGACCTACTTTTGTTTGCTGGTGTGGCAGCCTCTGTGGTAGGAGGCCCAACTGGGCTGTCAGCAGCGTTTACAGGAGGGTGGGCTGAGTGACTAAACCTGGGTCACCTGTGACCAGCTGGGATTTAGAAGCCAACAGTCCAAGCTAAGTGACAGGGGACAGTGCAGAGCCTGGGCTCAGATCTGGGCAGGCAGGATGCCACTTGGACCAGGTGTGGATCATCCTTGATTATCTGTGATGGTTAATTTAAAAAAAAAAAAATAATCTTAAAGAAGAGCTTCAGCTTCATCACAGCAGGAATCAGACTTTCACAGGTTGCCAATGAAGTTGCAGTTCTACTCACTGCTTCCAGAAGCTGCCCCTTTTTAGCTTGAGACAATGAAGAACAAAACTTTCAGCCACAGCCAGCACTGCTCTGGAAGCACCTTAAGAAAGTCCAGCTTGACCTCCACATTTCTCCCCTCCCACATCTTTGCAGGATCACTGCAGGCCGTGTGCATGCCTTAAATTAGCACAAATCCTGAACTTTGAATAGAACGCTTTGAAGAATTGCCACATCTCTGAGAAAACCATCTTCCCATCCTGCAGAGAAATGTATTGCACGACATAAATGTTAACTAAGAAGGAGCCAATAAAGATACAGAAAGATAACATGATTAATAATATGGTCGAAAGTGCTAACAAAGAAACAGGGAGTAAAAAAATTGTGCGAATCTGCCCAGTGGACTCTCTCCATAATGGTCACATCCCAGTGTCTCTCACACACTCTCCTACTTGTAGGTAATTTTCTCTCAGTGATTAACAAAGACACCATTTTCTTTGTTAACAACATAATTTCATGGAAATCCATGCATTTATGAAGGCATGACTTGGGATCACTCTGTGGCAAACACACTGCTTCCTCTGGGTAAATATTATTAGAATGCTTGGGGGGAAGGAATGCCCTCTGAAAGGAAATGTACTGCATCCAGGAAGAGGATTTTAAACTTGGCAAAATAAATTACAGGAAGCTGTTACTTGTGCCAGACTTTATGCCATTGATTCAGTAAGGCAAGCAAATGTTAGTTGGGCTGTGTCCCTCACTTGCTGAGTTTCAGCTCAGGAAAACCACTATGTCCAACAAGAAAGTGCAGCAAGCTATGCCCCACTTGCCTTGTTCTGGAAAAAGTTCCAGGGCCAGGAAATGTTCAGAGGCCACAGCTGAAGGTTCCTCTAGAAAGGAGACTCTCTCCATCCCCACTGATGTCACTGGGAATGCTGCTGCCCACAGAGGTCTGTATTTGGCTCTTGGTAATAGTTACCAATCCCTCAGCCTTTACTGCAGGCTGGGCTATCCCTGGTTTATGCCAGTTATCCAGACCAGAAGACATCATCCTTGCAAGGCTGGAAACAAGGGCTGCTCTGGTCAGGACTCATAATACAGGAAATATTTCCAAAAGTGTCCTTCATAATCCTGTTTTCTGCTGCTCTTCAAAGCAATCTTCCCCGTGTCTGCCTCTCCTCTGGAGTGTGTGAATTTATAATGGATCTTCCTGCACCCAGGCCCTGGGAATGAACACACAGCTCAGCTTCAGCTGGGCCTTAAGCAATCATCTTTGGATGAAATCAAAGCCTTTCCCCATGTCAGCCACTAGGTAAATAATTTGCAAAATGACAAAATCCAAGGTGCTCGGAGTCCTCTTGAAGTAAATAATCAAACCACTACACTTGGTAGTAGTTCTTCACTGCCTGTTGAATTTGAGTTTACAGCTTTGTGACACCACAGCTTTTCCAAAGCCTTAAATAGAACAAAGAACCCTAAAGACTCCAGGGCACACCTGTGGGGGCTAAACCCCCCAGAGGGGAACAGCACAAAGGTTCCTCGAGTACCTGCAGTCCCAGAGATCTGCAATGCCCATGGAGCACTGAGGGAGAGGGAACACAGCCTTGGTTTGCTCAGTTACTGCAATATCTGCGAGCCCCTGAAAAATACCCCAGGCTCAGATTTCCAGATCAGTACAAAATTGCACTGATATCGTTTCAGTGACCTTCATCACCCCCACAGGCAGAGAGACAGAAGCTTATTCAGTAGTTTAGTCTGTGATAAGAAAGAGAAGATACAGCTCAGATAGAAGTACTGAAGCTCTGGAATCCTTTTACACGTATTTTGGGATAAGAGGTGAAAGCTGCAGCCGTTCCGGTGAAAAATGACTCGGCTGCCAAAATTTATCTCGTAACATAATCCACTGCTGAACAAAGAGGAGATGTTTTTTATTCATATCTGTATATCTTTTCCCCATTTTTTTCTTGAGACCAGCGAATTCTGCAGGAGCAAGACTTTAAAGAGAAACTTTAATCTCCTTCAGAATGTTTCAATTGTAATTTCTTAACATATGACTGAAAAGCCTTTTTATTAAGTTTTTTATAATTTGTTCTGGTTATTCCTGTGATGAAGGACTTTAAGGTTCTTTCCACTTCACCCTTCAGGCAATCAGCACAGCATTACAGAGCTCTTTAGGGAATTAGATAGGGCCATTCATCTGCACTGGGGAGCCAAGAGTCAACTTGGATGTTTCTCTGCTTCTGTTGATCACTCACTAAGTTTTACCTTCTGCTTGATGAGTTTCAATTCCTGGTACAGTGAAAAAAATGCCATTTCCCTGTGCAGAGTGGTTTACAATTTTTCAGTAGAGAAATAAGATAATTTAAAAAATAATTTCATCTGTTTTCATCTTGAGGAGTATGAAAAAGTATTTCAAAATGAGTGTTAGTAAGGATTTCTGGCTAAATATGTGAATATTTTGAAAGGTTGCAGGAAAAAAAAAAAGCAACAAAAAACCCCTTTTCAGATTACAGAATCATGGAATGGTTTGGGTGAGAAGGGACCTTAAAGATTAACAAGTTCCACCCCTGCTATGGCAGGGACACCTCCCACTGTCCCAGGCTGTTCCCAGCCCCAATGTCCAACCTGGCCTTGGGCAGTGCCAGGGATCCAGGGGCAGCCACAGCTGCTCTGGGCACCCTGTGCCAGGGTCTGCCCACCCTGCCAGGGAACAATTCCTGCCCAATATCCCATTTATCCATCCCTGCCCTCTGGCAGTTTGAAATCGGGGTCCCTTGTCCTGGCACTCCAGACCCCTGTAAATTGTCTCTCTCCATGTTTCTTGTCAGGCCCCTTCAAGCCCTGCAAGGCCACCCTGAGGTCACCCCAAAGCTTCTCCTCTCCAGGTGAACAATCCCAGCTGTCCCAGCCTTTCCTCCCAGCAGAGCTGCTCCATCCTCTGATCCCCCTGGTGCCTCCTCTGGATCTCTCCAGCAGGTGAATATTTCCATCCCTTGCTGATGTGTCTTCTTCAAAGGAAAATTTTTTCATCTCCAAGAGTCAGTTTTACCTGAAAATCCATCCCCTTTCCTGTTATGGAATTATGGATGATTGAGCCTCATTCCTTCTTATAGAGGAAACAGTGAACATTCCTTCTTTTGGTGAAACAGTGGCTTTGGTACGTTGTTTAAAAATGCTGGAGTCACATCCTCTCCTTGGGAGTCTCTTTCCCAGCTGGCTCTTGGCAGGCAAGGAATGTCCCTCACCTGTGACACACACCATCCTAGACTTCACCAGCACTGAAATTTTCAGTTGTGTGTCATTCCTCCCACACATCTTTCCCCCTTCCCCATTTTTTTTTTTTTTCCATTTTGTAACCCAGCTCTGACAAGGACATCCTTGTTTGCAGCAAAACCACTGGCCACTGAACTGCCTTTAGGCAAAGAAATTCCTCGCGCTATAAACTCGTTTCCTCGTGCTTTAATAATTTTTCCATATCATGATAATGATTTGCTGACCTGAGTGACAAAGGGGCCTCTCTTGTGCACAAACAGACGCTCCCAGGCTCCTCCAGCACAGAATTCCCAGGGGAAGAGCTGTGTTTACCCACACGGGCTGACTTTATTTCTCTTCTGTCTGGAGTCAAGCGAGGCACGTTCCACTTGAAGTCAAAATAATCCCAAGAAAATCCCTGAAACTTTAGAGTTTCTGGAAGAGTTTTGGAACACCCCCAAAGGCAAATGGAGGGATTTTATGAAGCATTCCAATACTCATATGAAAATGATTGTGGGGAAATACACACAATGCAGATCGCTCCGGGGATTGTGAGTCTTCCAGCAAAGAATTCCTTCAGCTTTGCATTTCTTGGATAAAAGTATTTTAAAAAACAGCAGAGGGTTATAATCTCATTTTCGGGTGATTTGTTCTGACTGATGGAGGCTTGGTGCAGTGGCAGGTGAGGTGACTGCACTGAGGTCTGATCACAAGTATTTAAGGGAGTACTGGCTTTCTAAGCCTATTTTCCTGCTTTTTTTCTCCCCCTCCACATGTCTCTGCTTAACCAAATATCACCCATCTTGATTCTTCCCTCAGAAAGAGCAGGATAAGTCAGGAATAATCATTGTGAAATGACTAGCTTAAGTCAGCCTAAGCAGACAATCAAGTCTCAAAACCCAGCAGTGAGTTGTGAACTTGCCTTTTCTGTCACAAGTACAAAGAGCAAGTGAGACACTCCTGGATCAGAGGGAAAGTATCTTTTCATTATAAGTGATTAACAAGCAGAAAAAACAGACCCCGACCTTTCCACTGGAAAAAAACTCTGAGAAATATCTCAATTTGGCTTTTTATGAATCTTTTTGTCCAACTGCAGAGCTCTGTAAACACATTAAAAGAGAAGAATTAACAAAATAAAGCACGTTCTCAGTGAATTTATTACAGGCAAACAACACATGAACATTGAAAGGAGCCAACAGTGCTTTGGTGGCCTCTTTGAGCTGCTGGTTTCACTCCATTTCCAGTAGATAAAATGTGCACATCAATTATGTACAAAACACTCACACAGAAATGGGTGTAGGCCTGTAATTGCAGGATTTTTCTTTTCATTTTGGTTATGATTCTGAAGCCCAGTCCAGTTTGGCAAATACAATCCATTCTGTACAAAAATCTGCTTAGCAGCCATGGATTTCTTGCACAGCAAATCCTGTGAGTCTTGCACAGGCCAGCAGTGTGTCACCAAGTGACCTTCAGCACTGGTCTTTATTCCTAATTTACCAGGAGGTTCATATTTTAAAATAGCAT
Organism: Cinclus cinclus; assembly: GCF_963662255.1. Lineage (NCBI taxonomy): Eukaryota > Metazoa > Chordata > Aves > Passeriformes > Cinclidae > Cinclus > Cinclus cinclus. Next base: position 8,453,179 of record NC_085064.1, read on the forward strand.
TTGGGAGATAAGTGTAGCTAAATAATTACATACTTCCTAGATTAGGTCATGCATGGCCTTTCTGCCAAGCACCTTATTTAAAATAATTATTCTTTTTTGAGGAAGACACCACCATTTTTTTTTTCATTTCTAATCTACTGTTTGTCTCCTTCCTTCCTGCACACTAAATAATGAAGATTTGAGGTATTCTGTAGTGAAGGAGAAAACTTAGTGACTTGAATCTCACTTTTATTGTCAAATTTCATTTATCTTTATTTTTCATTTCACTTGAGCAGTCTGAACACCAGAGCTGTCCCTCCTTTGGGCAGTGCCTCAACCATGAGGTTGCTCCACAGTGGAGAGACAAGGAATGTTCACTTTCCTTCTGCTTGAAGGTGTTTCCACTTTGCAGATGACATTTACAGTGATCCAATCACCCAAATCAGGGGGTGAGGCTGAGCTGTTGCCTTGTGCCTGGAGAAGAAAATCAGATCTCTTTTGCAATGTCCAATCTGAAGACACTTTAAATTAAGAAGAGAATAATAATAATAATAAATAAATAATTAAATACAAATAATAACATCTCATTTTCCCTGGAAAAAAAACTTCTTTCAAGATATTGAAGAGAATGAGATGTGATTGTCCCCAGTGTTTCCTGGCTTGTTGGAGGGGATAACTCCCTGCTCAGAGCTTTCTTCCCCCTTTCTCAGTTGTGAAGCATCAAAGCTTTTCCATGCAGTAAAATACAGAGTAGCAGCCCTTAATTCTGCATTCCCAGTCCCCGCTGGAACTTGGGGCACAGGGCCTATGGACAGAAATGGCTTTGGAGGACAGAGCTGGCAGGAGCACGGAGCAGGAGGCAAAGGTGAGCTGCTTCCAAGTGAAATTTGAGTTGTTATGATGTCACTAAGTCTGCTCTGGCTCCTGAAAGCCATGAAACACTTCATCCCCCGGTGCTGAGACATGACACACGTTATCCAAAGCCTCGTTTAATCAGCTTAGCAACCTGAACAAGGCTAACAGCAAAACCAGCTCCTGCCAATCCCCTCTCCAGAGTTTTTGCTTTCTAAGCAAGCCAGAGTTATTCCCAAAAACCCCGTAATCTCACCAGGAAGAATTTATTAAGCACACACTTTTAAAGGGGTACTTCTCAATAGTCAGTGCCCTCATTTCACTGAGCATTTCTTTAGAACATTCCGAGTAATTCAGAATTTGCCTTCACTCCATCTCCTTTCTCTTCATGTACATTCAGCCAGGAAGGATCAAGGCTGGTTCCCTGCTACTGCAAGCAAACCTTTCCATGTGTCCACAAGGTCATGGACACACTGGCACAGGTATCCAGTGTTTTGTAGCCCTCTCCGAAATGTCAGCTGCTCCCAAAGGGATGGGCAGCAGGAGAATCCTGAGGCTGGAACAGCAGGGACCTCTCCATCCCTAAGCAAGGGGAGCAGGACAGGCCAGGGGTTGTGGCCAGGCTCCACCAGGAGCTCCCAGCACCACAAATCCATGGTGGTGGATGAGGTTTGAGGCCACGGCAGGAGCAGGTCCAAGCCAGCAGGGCAGCATTAGGGTCAGTGCTGGGGAGCAGGGTCAGCCCCAGCCCATGGTGACAATGCAGACTCGATGGTGACTCTCATGACTTTCCAGGATAAGGAAATGAAGATACCACCATTAAAGTCACTGTGTTATGACAAGTTTCTGAGAGAGAACTTGCTCAGAGTTGTGTAAGGGTGGGAAGTTTCCAGTGTCATCAGACAATCTGAGTTTCTTCTGGACAATTTAGGAAGGTCTTGCTTTTACCCAGCTTGCTCCCTACTGCTGCCTCCATCCTCTTTCCACTCCTCTTCCCCTTCCCCTTCCCCTTCCCCTTCCCCTTCCCCTTCCCCTTCCCCTTCCCTTTCCCCTTCCCCTTCCCCTTCCCCTTCCCCTTCCATTCCCTGTGTGCAATGCTTTCTGAAACCACACTGAGCTGGTTAAAAGCTGAAATTTATTTTGAAATTATTTTTAGGCAAGATCACTTCAGCATTTTCCTTCAAAACCCTGTGCATACTTTTGTCAGCATTACTAAAAGCAGGCAAACTGCACTATGAATTTGAATGCTCCTCAATGAACTTTGCTGCTGGAGAAGACCTGTCTGATTATTTTTCCCTATGCAGAAATGAATGAAAAATTGAGTCTTTCTGCCCTGACCTCTCCTTGCTGCTCATTCAAAACATTAAATTAATTTCATGCTCTTCCTATTTAAAATTAGAAAGAAAAGTACAAATCCTAATTAATTTTTGGAACTTGAAAAGCCCCACTGTGTAAGGTCAATCAGTTTTGTTGAGATGTCAGGCATTGTGCTAGATTCATTTAATGTGTTTCAAAACCAAGAAAAGAGGATTATAAAACCTATAGGGAAGTACTGTATTTCAGTTTTAAACATTTGGGGAGAGGGATGGTTTTTTTGCATTTTCAAAGCTGATTTTTGCTGCTTAGAAACTCCACCAAAATTTATTCTGCAGTACCTGATAACACATGACAGTTTGAAAGCAGTTCTACCATAGGCCAGTTGTGTTATTATCAATCAAGTCCCAGCCAGACTTCAAGTGCCTTCAGAAGAAAATTTAATTTACCCAGTTAAACCATTTTTTGAGGGACATGAAGGCACATTCAACACTTTTCAACATTTGTCTCTGTGTTAATTTGACCTTGTGCAAATAAAGACTCCATATCAGACGATGAATGATCTACATGCTCGGTCAAACCTTCTGCATCACTCACAGCCCATTATTTCTGAAGTGCTGTTAGCAAGGAGACTCAAACAATCCTTTTCCCCAGGCTGCCCTTTCACCCATGGCCTTGGCAAGCTCTGAGAGCAGAGTAATCCCAAAACCTCTCCAGCTAAAGGGACGCGTTCCAAATGGATATGCAATTGTTTATGTCAGGGTGATGATTCCCTTCTCTTGGGTCTTATTTGGATCTTCTGGTAGAATTCGTGGCACCTAGCTGGTTTCTAAATCGAAAAGGACTTTCTCCCCCTGCTGTCTGCCTTTGTTTCTCCCCTCTTTTTGAACTCGTGGGGGACTGAGACAGTGCAAGTGATGACGAAGAGGAGATGGCATGTCCTGGATGGAAGGAGCTGGAGCCCAGGCACCCAGTTGGATCCTCCTGGGAGCCCGCTCCGTGCAGCCAGACACCACGAGGGTGCCAGACCATGAAGCCAGGAGTTGTGCAGATGCCTTGGGGCTGGGGCCGTGCTCATCATATCCAGTCTAACACGAGGTTTTGGGAGGTTCCTCGGGAGCGTGCTGGATGGTTCTCGCTGTTCTCTCTACAGGCAAAAACTGCTCTGTCTCTTTGGCCAAACTGGCACAGTTCCAGTCACTTAGGGGACTGCTGCCATTGTTACAGCAAAATTGGTCCTTCCCACAATGAACTTCACTGCTTTTTGTGGTTATCTTGAATAAATAACTGTTATTTTACCTCAGAATAACAGGAGCAAAAGATGGTCCACCTACACCTAAACTACCACATTTCCCAAAAATTCTTGTCAGGGAGAAACTTGAATGTTGAAGAGAATTACAGAGCCACAGAACACCCTGACCTGGAAGAGACTGAAGGGATCACCCAGTGCAGCCCCTGTCCCTGCCCAGACCCCCCAACAATCCCCCCCTGTCCATCCCTGGCAGCGCTGTCCAAACGCTCCTGGAGCTCTGGCAGCCTCGGGGCCGGGACCATTCCCTGGGGAGCCTGGGCAGTGCCCAGCACCCTCTGGCTCAGGGAAGAACCTTTCCCTCATCTCCAGCCTGAGCCTGCCCTGGCCCAGCTCCAGCCGTTCCCTGGCTCCTGTCCCTGGCCCAGAGCAGAGCCCGGAGCTGCCCCTCGGGAGGAGCTGCAGCCCCGGGGAGCTCTGCCCTCAGTGTGCTCCAGGTGAACAATCCCAGTGCCCCCAGTGTGCTCCAGGTGAACAATCCCAGTGCCCTCAGTGTGCCCCAGGTGAACAATCCCAGTGCCCCCAGTGTGCTCCAGGTGAACAATCCCAGTGCCCCCAGTGTGCCCCAGGTGAACAATCCCAGTGCCCTCAGTGTGCTCCAGGTGAACAATCCCAGTGCCCTCAGTGTGCTCCAGGTGAACAATCCCAGTGCCCTCAGTGTGCTCCAGGTGAACAATCCCAGTGCCCTCAGTGTGCTCCAGGTGAACAATCCCAGTGCCCCCAGTGTGCTCCAGGTGAACAATCCCAGTGCCCTCAGTGTGCTCCAGGTGAACAATCCCAGTGCCCCCAGTGTGCTCCAGGTGAACAATCCCAGTGCCCCCAGTGTGCTCCAGGTGAACAATCCCAGTGCCCTCAGTGTGCCCCAGGTGAACAATCCCAGTGCCCTCAGTGTGCTCCAGGTGAACAATCCCAGTGCCCCCAGTGTGCTCCAGGTGAACAATCCCAGTGCCCTCAGTGTGCTCCAGGTGAACAATCCCATCCACTTCAGCTGCTCTTCATTCTGATGACATGAACAATTTCCTACTCATTTCTAAGAAGTTCAGTCTTAGAGATTAAAAGAAATGGAGTTTGATCTTTTCATTATCCACTCTAAGGCAGCCTTACTGACGATTGGAACTTCTGAGAGCTGTGCTGGCAAAATTGCTTTTTCTAATGATGTGAAGCACACTTGTCAGAAGGATGAGGCCTCTTTAGCTGCACAAAGCCAGGGACATTTTTCAAGGCAGGACTATTTGCAGCCCCATCCTGAGGACAAACAATCAGAAGCAGACACCTCACAGGTTGGATTTAGAGACTCAATTCATGTACGAAGAAATCTGCCTCCTCCAGTTTATTTTTTTTTTCTGAAGGGTTAAATTTGATTGAGGGTCATGGGAACTACTCTTTCACAAGCTGGACTTTAGAGGAAACTTTGATACTTAGAGATCAGAGTTCCAGCTCAGTTCAGTTCCCATTACATCAGTAGATCTCTACTTTATTACCATGTAAGAAAGACTCTCTTCCCAAACACTCATTTGGCACTTCACTGTAAGAAGCAGCCACTGCTCTTTTACAGAGCTGCTCTTTTCCTTAATGCTGGTACAAGCTAAAATGTGAGAATAAAGTCACATGATTTTGCTAAATGAAGCCTGATTTACTTCCATGATTTTCCCTAAGACAGGGAATTACATCTTAGTCTTTCAGGCTGCTGCTGCTTCCCTGTAGGAGCCTGGGAGGGAGCGTGACCTGACATGCTCCTGACATCTCACACAGCTTTGGTTCCTTCTGCTAAAAACCAGGAGTGCTCCATTCCTGGCTGCTTCCATCTGGTCAGAGTAGAGCACCTGTCAAGTTTAGCACCACATCTTTACTACTTGTTCTAATTTATCAGCTGTAGTCTCAATCCTGTGGCCACAATTATTAGGTTTAGGACTGGAACGTGATTTGCTATGAAGGTACAAACCTGGAATGTCCTATTAGAGGATAATAAAGCACTGAGAACATTCTTCCGTTTCTCTGGCCAATTCAATTTGAATCATTAAATGTTATTGGCAAACACAAAGAGACAGTCAAGGTAAATAACATAGTTTATACATGGGTTAATTAACTGCCTGAAGTACCACCCATGAAGCAGATAAATCAAACTATTCTTCCGAGCCTGGACTCAAAGGAGGTTAAAGGAATAATTTCACCATTACCATAATTTGGTCATAATGTAACCAAATGTACAGATGCTGCATTCAAGAGAGCAGAAACAAAATGACTGCACTGCTGTGGGGAGGCTGGCTGGATAAATGCCAGCATGTTCACTGCCCTGAAAATAGAAGACAAGAAAATACACATATCAAGTTAAATTAATGATTTATGTGTCCCTAAGGCCAGTACCAGGAGAATGAGCCCCTAGAAGGCACAAAAAACGAACACATTGCCTGTAAGTGAAGTGTTTATTTCTCCTTCTAGTAGGAGGCTATTTCCTAACTGAGAACAGGAGGATTTGATATTCCTCCCAGCATTTTGAGAGGATCACTGATGCTCCCCAGGCGATTGTCTGTCTGCGTGGAAGCTGCTCAGTCAGGGCAGCAGGTACTCCCAAAGGCAGCTGCATTTGTCAGTGGGTGGGCTGGGAGCAGAGATCAGGGCTGGTTAACTGGAGAAAATGGTGCCTGGAAGCATGTGCTGGAAAGCAGAACAGTCCAGGGAAAAATATGGCTGGAGAGAGATGGGAATAAGGTGACTCAGTAGAGAGAGGTCGCAGCAAAGTACACAAGAGAAGTTTCCAAAACTACCAAAGAGAGAAAGAATTTAACAGAGCCCTGACCAGCAAGTGTTTTACTGTGCAATACAAAGATCCCTCCCAAGGAAAACAGGGAAGTGGGAAGGGAAGGGTGATGATGGATTAGCTTGACAACCTCCTTTTGAGCTCAGGGCAAGGTCTCTGCAGTGCCACGGCCCTGTGCCATCAGCCAGGGTCTGTCTCCCAAAGCAGATGTGCACCCCAAAGGCCAATGTAACTCCAGCCTCAGGAAATGCCCCTCTATGGCCACAGAGTCAGCAAGGCTGGAAAAGACCTCCCAGATCATCACATCCAACCTGGAGCCAAAATCCAGGAGCTTGCACTCGTACAGGCTGTATCCTGAATCCACACTGGTAAGACAGCAAGGTTTTCAGGACCTCAAATGCACAGGCAGGATTCTGTCCAGATGTCTGGTGCCTTTGTCACAATCCCATGGTCCTTCCTAGATGAGCTGGTTCTAACAGTGTTTCTAACAGCTAATTCTGGAAAAAAATAGAGCATCAGGCAATTTTCACCTGTGACTGTGTGAGTTTAAAGAGAACAAGGTCATGGATTATTCTCACTCCATCCCTAATTTTTTTTCCTCCATTTAAACAGCTGCCCAGAAGGAAGAGCCCTGCCCACCAGCAAGTTCCTTGCCTGGAAAGGTTTTGCAATGAATGGTTTCTTATACCTCTGTGTCACATCAGCTGGGAATCCAACCTCATATTTGCACTGATGGATGTGGTCATGCCTAAAGCTGCACTCCACCAGCCTATAGCTGTCAGAGCTCTTAACATAGACACATGACAGCCCTGAGCAGGCACATCCCAGACTCATATGATGGCCCTGAAATCCCATTAGGAGCAGCTCCATGTGCTGACATAACCACAGGGAAAGCAATGTCCTTTACACATGTAAGAGATCCCAGAAACCAGCAGGGATGTGGGATGAAAGGAGGAGAGGGGAATAAAAGAGCTCTTTGAATAGACATGAGCCTACTATTTATAGTAGAATGAGTTCACAGGAAAGGATACTTATGATATCAGAAGCCACCAGGACATCTGTTTATTTTAATAGTGAAGAAGATCTTCCCTAGGGGACATCTGAGTGTGCTTCAAGGACTCTCAGGCCAGCAGGAGCCAGAAAGGCAGGAGGCAGCAGGATCCCATTCCACCCTCCTGGAGTGCCTGCAGAGAGTGAATCAGATCCTGCAAGATCCCACTCATGGATGTCATCCACACTCCAGCCCTGCAGGTGGGAAATCCTCGGGGTCTCCCCAGACTGGGAATGTCTGGGCTGTGACCCAGACATGGAGCCAGACACATGAATTAACACCAGAATGTTTGCTGAGTTTTTCTTAGTAGGGGAAAATGAAGATAATTGTGGATTATTCTGCTGCTGGCTGGTCTGTGGGGGTGAATTGTTAGTGGTGCCCACACAGAGCCATGCTGGGGCATAGCCTGGAGTACTGAGGGACATTTAGGGTGACCAGAGGGGTGTAAAGTCCCACATGACATCAACATCCACATTTACCCAACAAAAATTTATTCCTTTGCCAAAAAAATCCATGGACTTTGGGAAAGAAACTTCTTACTTCCTGGGATGGCAGAAACACATCGCAGCAGTGCAAAGAAATAACTCCACCCACCTCCTAAAAAACAAAAAGCAATCCCAGTGGGACATGTTTTACTTTAAACTGGGATACTTAAGGCAGAATTGGAAGAACTCTGCACAGGGCTGAGAGTGCTCGGTGTGTTTCTCTTTCATGAAAGATGCAGTAACATATTTGTTTGCTGAAGTAAGATGGGAGATCAGTGCATCCACAGATCTATGATGGATGAGCTGCCAGGACAGCGCTGAACTCTCTGATACTGAAAGACTCACAAACAGCACATCATTAAAATTCAGAGGAAGCAGTGGTGGAGCACATCAACTCATGGAATAACAACATCCTGAGAAAGAGCTGTTTGTGGGTTTAGAATCTAGAATCACCTGGAATAAAGGTAGGTGTTCCAAAAAGCAGTCAGACATTGTATTGTGCCACAGCACTCTTTTGAAGCCCCATCAATGTGTTGATGTTTTCATTGTCCTTGTTTCCATTGACTAAAAATGTCAAGTGTTTTATGAAGGCTAAAAGCCTCGAGTTGCAAAGCCAAAAGTCATGGTAACTGGAATGAAGGCTTGGGAATGAAGGCTGCTTTGAACTTACTGGGAAAAGAGTCAAAAGAGAAAAATAGTAGATAAAGAGTTGGATAAGAAATGGCATGAGAAGGAGGCAGCTGAGGGGGAAAAACCTGTAAGGAAGTATCTCACATTAACTTTACAGAGGATTTTAACCAGCAGAGAATGTGACTTGGGTGCTCTCAAGCCTAAATGAGACCAGCTCCTCCGACTTCAGGGAGCTCCTAACATACTACCTGTGCTCAAAAGTGAAAATGAGGTGAAAATGCTTGAAATCTTTGCTGTCCCCATGGAAGTAGAATATTTAACAGTGCCTTTTCCTTTGAAATTCACTTGAAAGTTAAATGTATTTGCAATCACCAATACAAAGGGGAAACTGGCAGCAGAATGAATGATGTGACCTATAGCCTGATGGAAACCATCCACTTCCTTTGCAGCTTGGACAGACAAGTGTATTCCCTTAGAGAGGACAGGCCAGAGCAGAATTAAATTAATGAGGACAAGACTTTGGTGGTTTTTTAGGTAGTTAACAAATCCTTTGGGATTTGAAGGAATTGCCACCTAGAGCACAATGAACAACACCTTCCAGAGGCTGCTCAAGGTGCTGCTCTGAAAAGAAGCACAGGTTGTCCTAGGCAGTGTGTCTGCAGAGTGTAAAAAGAGCTCAAACTGTAAATAAAACTCACAGTAAAAGAGATTTTAGTTCTGAAAATACACCTAGAGCTACAGATAGGAAGCTGTAGGTGTTGCTGTCACAGCTTCTTAAAATCATACAATAGTTTGGGTTGGAAGGGATTTAAAATATTATCAAGTCCCACCCCTGCCATGGCAGGGACACCTCCCACTGTCCCAGGCTGCTCCAAGCCCCAGTGTCCAACCTGGCCTTGGGCACTGCCAGGGATCCAGGGGCAGCCACAGCTGCTCTGGGAATTCCACCCTGTGCCAGGGTCTGCCCACCCTCACAGGGAACAATTCCTGCCCAATATCCCATCTAAACCTTCTCTCTTTGAGTTTGAAGGCATTCCCTCTTGTGCTGGCACTCTAGGCACTGGGAAATCTTCTCTCTCCACCTTTCCTGTTGGCCTCTTCAGGCAGAGGAAGGCTACAGTTCGGTAACCCAGAAGCTTCTCCTCTCCATCTGAACAATCCCAGAGCTGCTCCATCCTCTGATCCCCCTGGTGCCTCCTCTGGATCTCTCCAGCAGCTCCAGCTCCTTCCAGTGCTGGTTCCAGGGCTGGGGCAGCTCTGCAGGTGGGGTCTCACCTGAGCACAGAGGCAGAATCTCCCGTCCCCTGCTGCCCTCTCTGCTTTTGCTGCCGATTTCTCTTTCCATTGAACATAGGTTCATTGCAAGAGGAATCGAAAGAGGAAAGGAGATGAACAGGAGCAGAGTAAACGAGCAGGAGCACACAGAGCATTTGTCACAGCAATCTGAACAGCCCAGAGTGGGCACCCAGTGGGATCCCCCCGGGGCTCTGGAACACAAAGCTTCAGGAGCACAGAGAGCAGAAAATCAGGGTGATTTCCTACAAGCACTGCCTTTCATGTGGCTGCCAGCTTGAGTAACTTCCCAGAGGCTCCTCTTTGCTAGCCTGGCTTGATCAAATGTTTCCCAGCATAAACCAGTGCCTCCCTAGACAGATGGATCATCCAAGACCTTATGCACAAAATGAGGATAATATCTCCCAGAACTACCACAAGACTAAAAGCATTAATGATTGTTTGCAATACTAAAGTGAAAGGGAATGCAAAAGAAAAATCCATGGGCATCTCTCCCAATTTCCAGTCGTGGTGAGTTTTCTGACACACACCCCGTGTCTCAGCCACCTCAGAGTGCTTTGCTTTGCAGGTTCTTATAAAAACTTCCCTGCAGAGGCTGTTCAGGATGCTGCCCTGGACAGAGAGCAGCTGCCTCTGGATGGTGGATCCTGCCTGGCTCAGCAGCGCTGATGCCGTGGCCGCTAGATCAGATTTAATTAAAAACTCCAGGCCAGCACACAAAACAGTGATGTGGAGCACTCCCAACTGCACACACCAAACTCGGCAAGTCAGGCTTTGTTATCAAACCTTTTCATCTTTCCAGACTGGTAAACAGCTTCATTTCCAACCTGTTTCAGGAATCACTGCAAATAATTCAAAGGAGGGGATGGAGAGATGGGTTAAGAAAAGAGCTTTCTGAGTGTGTTTTGAATTGATATCTTGAGTGCCAAAACAAATGGCCTTCAGATGTGGCTTTACAAATTACAATATCAGTAGGGGGAAAAAAGTCTCTTAAATGTTAAGTTTTCCCTCAAGATTCAAGTGAGTATTCGTGCTGGCTTCGTTCCTTCCCCTAACTTCTAAGCTGAAATGTCAGCTCAAACTCTATTTACAGCCCCTACTTTAGACTTTCCTATGGCACTGTCAAAGTAACATTTGAATTTCCATTTCATCAACTGAAAGAAAAACAACCCCGAACTTTGGATGGAGTGAATTCAGGGATTAGAGCTGTGTACTGCTTACATGTCTCCTCTTGTTTTGTCTAAACCAAGGGGTTTGTGCAGGATTCTGACATGTGTGCAATATCTGAGCTATAAACTAATGCTAATGGGACTGGGGCATGCTGAGAAAGTTAATTAAGGGTGTTTTTCTGTAGGATATTTAGCTGCAGTCGTGGCCTTACATGTTCCACTCTTTTCTGATTATGGTGTAAATTATATTAAGGCTAAAGCACCAAGAAACATTTCTCTTTGCAGCCCTGTTCAAGGTCATGTGTTCTCTAAAGCAAATAAATTAAATTATTGGGGTTTAAGAGCATTTTAGTAGCTTTTATTTAAAGCCTCATCACTTCCTTGATCCACTCCAGAGAGCTTCTCCCACATCTGAGAGGCGGCAAGCTTTGAACTTATTTTGTGTTGATTCACCCCTGTGTGTCTGAGATCATTATAAAAAAAAGCAGAGAGGGTCCTGAGTAACTCTTTTCTTCAGAGAGCAAATCACTACAAATAAATCCCAAATCACTCCTGGGATGCTTCTATTTGGATGCAGAGCAATCCAACTCTACCCCCTATTCCAGAGGCTGTGTTTGTCCTGCTGCACTGGGAGCCCCAGGAACCAACAACCAGCTCCAAAATCAGATTTTCTCCCTGGCTCCTGCCCACCCTGTCAACAGCCAGGCCTCTGTAGGGCAAACTTATTTCAGAGCTTAATGAAGTGCTCCAGAAGAGATCCTAAAAGAGATTTAACAAGGTGTCCTTGCTTCCTTGGCCTCCTCCTTTTGTGCACCTCCTTTAACTGAGCTGTAGATTTGTACCAAGAGAGCATTCTGTGCACTGGCACCTTTTCACATCTGTTACTGAGGGGTCAGCAGCAGCTCCTCCTGCAGAGCAGCTCTGCTGGAAGCTTTTATTGGGATCGATTCGATTGGGATCGTGACAAATCGCATCTCCAGCACCAACCCTCTTAGCCTTAGCCTTGTTACTGCTGAGTCTAAAACCTGCTCTCTGCAAGTATTTCAGAGTGGGGGGAATTCAAGTATCACTTGCAAAATCATCAGGGTTTAAAGCCTTTTCCTATTTTCTTTCCCTGCTGAGATCAGTCATTTTACAGCCCTTGCTTCCCTCGTAGACCGAATGATCAGAAATCAGACCTTGATCCTTTGTAGCTATTTTTTCCTCTATTTAACTGTCCTTTTTTTGAGGTGAAGGCAGAGAGAAGGGAAATTAGAAAGATGATTTCCTTACATCACTTGATTCTCTCCATCCCTTTTCTCTATTAGCACAAGGGTAAATTCTCCCCAGGGAAGAGTTGGGACCTGGGGTCCCTCTGGGGGTGTGTAAGGAGCTCTGCAGAGGTGGGGAGAAGGTGCCATCACAGCCAAGCTGTGTCACAGCAAGAAAAAACCTTCAGCAGAGAAAGCTGCAGGTGTTGTACCTGGCCTGTGACTGTGCCTGGTGGAGTTTTGCCTGCTCTGTCAGGATACAGAGCACTCCAAAGCCTCTGGAAGTGAGGACAAACCTCTCAATGCTATTTCAGGTCAGCTCAAGCAGCCTCAAAGAGCAGCTTCCTGGTGCAGACACACAAGACTGGTGCTTGACCATAAAAAAAGATGTTTTTTCCACCCCCTGCTGTTTCCTTTCACTGTCTTTGCATCTGTGGCCTTATCTGGCACCTGTACTTGCACCATGCTGTGATAAAATGTTAATAAAAGGAGAAACAGGCAAACACACCTCCCTGGCAACTTCTGCGAGTGAGTCACTCCTGCTATAGGAGCCATTTCCTTTAAAGTGGAAAAAAAAAGAGAATATAGCGCAGAAATAAGGAACCAGTCAGTGAGTTTTCCATAAATAATGTTTCCTGCTCATGTTCTTTCATCAATTGGCTTCATTTTTGCTCTTTCCCTTTGTTGCCCCAGTTCCCAGCTCCTGATTCTGGTAATTTGTCAATGAATTGCAAAAGGGGCAGAGTGATTCATACCAAACCCAGACAACCAGCAGCCTATGGGGAACCTTCCCCCACTCCAGAGGGGAAGATTTGATTCCCTGGCTTTAAAAAACTCAGCGCAATTAGAAGGGAAAAGAGGAAAAGGTTTGTTCCAAACATGATGTCACTATTTCCACTGCTTCATAAGGAAAGCATGTCCCCTTCTTATTTTAAAGATGACATATTAGTGCTTATTTTCCTGTCAGTCCTCTGTGTGTGAGGAAAGGGGAGGCAGAAGGAATAAGGATTTTCTGGCTTCTTTTACCTAACTCTGAAATTATCAAGAGCCTGCATCAGCTAAGAAGTGGGAAGCAGATGAAATAAATCTGGAGAGAAGAGAGCAGCCAAGCAATCTCCGTGATGGAAATCTCTCTGCACTGAGGAAATCCTGAGTGGATTGAACTTCACAGTTCTCAGGGAGCCCTTCAAAATGTCCAAAGTGTGACAAGAAATGGGGCTGTGGTCAGTGGTTAGTCAAGGGTTAGATGAAAATTGAATAGGTGTAGAATATCTATCAGTACAGATCATTCCATATTAAAATTATGGCTCTTTTCCACACCCCCAAGTCTGGTAAAAATTGCTGTCAAGGGTGTGCTTAGGGTAGAGGTGAAAAACCTGCACTGGCCTAATCTGAACACCCCATTTGTTATAATTTAAGGTGCAGTAGCAAATAGAGTTCTCTCACATTTGCTCCCCAGTACAGGTGTATGATATAATGGAATATTTGGCACACATCTCTTCATGAAGATGCACAGCAGTGCTGCCATCCACCAAAATTTATCCAGGAGAAGGCCGGTAAATAGCCCAGTCTCAGGTACCTGAAATCACCACAGTATCTTCAGTCCCCCCAGCTGATAACACAATGTGGCACTCCAGAAGTCAATGCTGATGGAAAAGAGAGTCCAACAGGTCCACAGACATTCAAAAAAATCCAAATGTTTGCCTTCTCCTGAGTGTGAGGTGGTGGATTATTTGCCCTTTTATTCCCAGGGCCATCACTCTGTCTGTCAAGAACGACTGGTCGGACACATCTGAAGTGATTTCTGAATTCCAGATTTGTAACTGATCAAATCACAGAATCATTGAATGATTTGGGCTGGAAGGGACTTTAGATCATGCCATTCCTCCCCTGCCATGTGAAGGAACACTTTCCATTGTCCCAGGTTCCTCCAAGCCCTGTCCAGTCTGGCCTTGGACACTTCCAGGGCTGGGGCAGCCACAGCTGCTCTGGACAGCAAACACCTCTCCTGTCACCACTGCCTTCAGCCACATGCTGCCCTTCCCACCCTGGCTCTCATCCTGTGCCTCCAGAGCATTTGGCCGTGTCTAAGGAGAAGCAGATCCGTGGATAATCCCTTCTGTGGTGCTTCAAACCAAGTGCAAAAGTGCCAATACTCATCAGTTGCAGTGCCCAGGCAGAGGCAGAAGTGCCTGCAAGCAGCATCACCTTTGTCAACATTTTCCTTCCCTTTTTCTCTAAAGACAGTGCAATGCTGAAATTCCCCTCCCCACCTCCTCTCTCTCATTGTGCAGAGTTCAGCATGAAATGTGGTTCTGTTTAGAGATGTAAGGAATTAAATCCATGTCTTGGCTTGACCCTGTCTGCCCCATTCCATTAAATACCATTCCTCAGACTTTAGAGACCAAGAACGAAAGGATAAAGCCTCTCTCAAGCACATACACCAAATGGCAATTTGTGTTTAGAGGTTTTACACTCATAGATTGCTCTTCTCATTTTGATAGTGACTCTTCTTCTTTCCACATAAACGATGCTTAATAATCCTCTGGAGTTTTTCCCAAATGGTTTTTAAAATCAGAGGTGCTGCCCTGTCTCCCAGGGCAGGAGCTGGGCTGCCGTGCCCACCTCAGGGACTGACTGCAACATATGATTTTCACTTTATTATACTACAAGTGATGAAGTCATGGAAGACTCAGAGAATGAGGCACGTGTCCTGGCAATGCAGTCCTGCCCCCACAGCCATCCCCGTGGACGCTGCTACAGGAAAAGGCTTGAGAAGAGGGGGAAAATGCCTTTCCCACCAGCAGCTGGGTTCAGACACTACCTGTGGCTCAATCCACAGCTGATTCAGCTTTCTCTTGTGGTTACAATGAGGTAACCCTGGCTAAGATAGTGCACAGGGGACATTAAGACTTTTGCTCAGAAAATTTAATCAGGCACAATACGACCCATTGTTGTCTGCTTGCTTTATGTTAAGGAAAATCCAAACCAGCTTACGACAGAGGTTAAAGAAAAGACATTTTGCTCATTCACACAGCCATCACTCAAAAAAATGAAACAGCCACGTGGAGAATGGCACAGAAACTTTGGAATATGTTTTCAGTTTTACTCTTGTAGTGAAGGGAAGGATGAGTTTGTGGGAGGTGGCACTTGCACCCTGCTGAGATGTCACCGCCTCTCCAGGGACAGCGCCAAGCTCTGCAATTTCCAACTCTTCAAACAGGGATTCACATCTTCCAGGAGACAAAGCCGTGCTGGGGGGATCACCTCTACTCTCATTTCCTACCAGCAGACATCCCAGGGAAGCCCCTGCAGTGCCCCAGCCAGGCTAGGACAGTTTTCCATATGTATTCTGCTCTCCTCGTAAAGTTCTGAAGAGGAACCAATCTGAAGTATGTTCTAACAAAGACCAGCCAGAAAAGGCACTGAAGCACAAGACTGAGAAGAAAAAACCAAGTGGTGTTTCAGGAATTTGAGTTGAGGTGTGGGCAAGGGAGCTCTCAGGCCATGGGGAATGCAGTGGGAGAACTGGAAAAAAATAAAAAAAAGCAAATGATGGAGAAACAATGAAGAAAGAAGAGGATCTTAGAGCCAAGAGAGAAAGAAAAATGAGGCACAGGGTAGATAATGGAAATAGTTATGAATTCTAAACTCTGAAACCCCTTTTGCTTTCCCTGCTCCAACAAGTGAGCCAGAAATCATGTATTTCATTAACCTTTTTGTGTTTACTGCCACTTTCAATTTGTCTCTCAAACAATGGTTTTTACTACAGCTACAAAGAGTCATGAGATGGAACATTACAGGAAATAAACCATTTCTTATCCAGGACAAATTAGATGTTCTTCTTCTGTTCTTTTATTTCCAGGAGCTGGAGTTTGGAAGAACAGCTAGTAGGAACTAGCATGGCACAAAACATGGGCATTAAATGCTGCAGGGTCTGAATGCTTAACCATGCACTCAGTTAAAATCCTTTGATGCTGGTGTGGGAGCTGTTGAACTCCCAATGCCTCAGCAACATTATTCAGATTTGTTTTCTCCAGGAAATCCATTTTCTGTCGTGCACATATATGTGTTTGCTTGTGAATGCTGCCTCTTCTCATCCATCCTTCTGCATCCACGTTGTTCCTGAGAGTCCTCCAAGCCCTGGGGCTCATGAGGAGCTGGAGTCTGATCTATGGGAAGCTGTCTGTGCAGAGGGCAAACAGCTCCCTACAAGAACTCCTGCAGACCCCTCAGCACAGAGCAGCCCCTGCAGCAGTGTGCAATCAGTCCAGATAACTCCTCCTGGAAGCTCTTTCCCCAGCACTCTGGGAGGTTTGGGAAGCCATAACAAAGTTGTAAAGCATGAAAAAGCCCAGGATGAAATGCTGCTTCAATTTACCCGACTCCCTGTCCTCGAGGGTGTGGACAAGAGAGTGGCAACCCATCAAGAAACCAAAACCAACTGGGCAGAAACCAACCCCAAATCATGTGACTTTTCATCCGCACTGGTGGTTACACAACTGCTGGGCTCTTATGTAAGTAGGAGGATGAGGTTGCCTGCAAATAATCAAGTTTAAATCGTGAAGGTTCAGAACTATAAACATCCTTCCCACTGGGAGCCCAAGGAGCCTTTTGTAAGAAGCATGGATCTCATTATACTAAAAATATCCAAAGTGATTAGATTTTGTCATGGGTAACTTCTTTGCTGAATCTCCTTTATAAACCTTATTTTGCTTTTAATGATAAACAAAATCCCCAAAATGCCAGTCTGGTACATATTACTGCTTTCAGAAATGTGGGCACTATGGTGCAAGTCTCCTTTTCCTGAATTAGGACAATTTAATTTGCCATTTAAAAAGGACCGGAAACTTCAAGTTATTTTATCTTTTTCTTTCTTTCTTTCTTTCTCTCTTTCTTTCTTTCTTTCTTTCTTTCTTTCTTTCTTTCTTTCTTTCTTTCTTTCTTTCTTTCTTTCTTTCTTTCTTTCTTTCTTTCTTTCTTTTCTTTCTTTCTTTTCTTTCTTTCTTTTCTTTCTTTTTCTTTCTTTCTTTCTTTCTTTCTTTCTTTCTTTCTTTCTTTCTTTCTTTCTTTTTCTTTCTTTCTTTCTTTCTTTCTTTCTTTCTTTCTTTCTTTTTAATTTCGCTACAAAATCACCAAACGTTCATCTGAATCTTGTAAAAAGCAGCACGGAAGAAAGCAGATAAAGTTCAGTAGCCGTAAGAAAATAGCGTTTTCCTCTCCTTTGTTGCAGCCCGGGAAGTTGCTCTGAGAACCAAACGCTGCTGATGTCTGCCTGGGACAGGTAAATTCAGCCTTTCCATAGAGTGACCTCAGTGCATTCACATTCAAATGAACCTGGAGAGAGCTCAGAAGCACAACAAAACAAAACAAAACAAAATTTAAAAAAACAAAAAAAACCAAAAAAACAACCTCGACAGTCATCAAAACAAGCAGTGTTTTGATTTCCTAAATGAAACATCAGGATTCTGCATATATATGACTGATATTCAAATTAAAAAAAAAAAAAACTCCCTTGTAACAGCTGGTCTTAATTCAGCTGCTTTTCCTTGAGAATAATCTAAAAATCCTGAAATGGTCCTACTGATAAAGAAGCTCCTCACAGCCTTTCACACCCCTCTGGTAGGATTCACCATTCCAGAGCCTTCTGGAGCACCTGGAATTTTGTCTCTGTGCAGACAAGAATAATGCAACACCTCTGTAGGATGATCCCAGGAGGCTGAGCAGCCATATAATAATGGAATTATTATCTTGGAGTCATCCCTGACATCAGCTCAGGAAGCACAGAGCACCATCCCCAGATTTTCCTTGCCTCCGATTAAAATCAACAGCTTCTGGATACCTAAGGAGCCTGTGGAAGTGACAAGACAGCTGGAAATCAAACAGTGAGGGGTCTTCACAGAGCATTCCCATTCCTCAGTATTCCCTCTTCCCTAAACTGAGGAAAGTCAAAATTAAAATCCAGCCTGGGTCCCCCTCTCCACAGATCTGTGTCCAGTTTGTCAGGCTCTCCCTGATCTGGT
The DNA here is from genome assembly GCF_963662255.1 of Cinclus cinclus. Taxonomy (NCBI): domain Eukaryota; kingdom Metazoa; phylum Chordata; class Aves; order Passeriformes; family Cinclidae; genus Cinclus; species Cinclus cinclus. The sequence continues at coordinate 8,471,292 of NC_085064.1, forward strand.
CAGTGATCCCAGATGTGCTGCTGGAGGTTGATTCCAGGTTTTTGAGATTCAGGTTGATCCATTTGTAGTTCCCCTAAATATTCCCATAAACAGAGCTTTCAAAAAGCTGCAGTAGAACTGATGTGAGGGCTAAAGCTCAAACTGGCATAAATGTCAGCAAATATGCCTGGTTCAGATGAGCCTGGACTTGAGCACTGAGAGCCAAATCTGTTTAATCTGGAAGTGATGCTGGAAATCTCTAAAGTCAGACTTCCTTGAAAGATTTGTAGTACTTCCTTATTTTCATGTGGTCAAAAGTTGCTATAAGAAAAAAATGTCTTCCTGCTATTTCAGTATTTCAGCTTTATGTTTAGGCCAAAATCAAAGCTGCTTTCATTTCATTTTCAGTGAGTTCTAAACAGTCTATAAAAAGAGGGCTCAAGTAGATTTAGGATGAGATGTCCAGATTTGTTCTACATTTCTGAATACAATATTGATATGCTTTTTTGAGGATTTTTTCCTTATTAATCAAACAATGTTTCCATTTTACGAGCAAAGTTTTTAACTGGTATTGCCAAGAGAGTCCTCTTTTGTCAGGATAAAATCCACATATCCCAGCTGAGCAGGGAACTCTTCCCACCTGTCCTTTTGACACCTTTGAGCAGCCACCCTGGAACTGCCTGTATCCCACAGAGCTCCAGAGCAGCTCCCACAAAGGGAACCTCATTCAGCAGCACCGCCTTGTGTTTTTAAAGGAAGTAATTTCAAATGCAATTTTCTGGTGCCCATGGACTCCCTTCCATCTGCCCCAAAGGAGAAGAGGTTTCTGCCAAGTCCAAAACTCGAGTGGCTCTTGCCAGTTCCGGATCTAACTCGAGGAAAGCTGCATTTTCCAACTCCACCATAAGAAATTCCTGTCACATTATTCATACCAGTGGTGTCTCAACCTGTGAGGAGCCAGGCTGGGCAAAGGAAAAGCCAAGGTTAATATTTGCACAAACCAAGGCAGGCCAGAGTCAGGACAAGGGGGACAGTGTGTCCTTGGATCTCAGAGCACAGACTGAGCAATGGGAGATCTCCATCTGGCAGTGCAGGGGCTCTCAGGACCACAACTGGTGAGAATCCATGGATATTTTGAGCCCCAAATCCTGGTATCCTGGTCCACAGGCTGTTTGCCAGCACTGGCACAAGGATCTGCTGGGATGCAGGTTGGATCCACACCAGGATGGATCCTGGCTGGATGCTACCTCCAACAATTGGGTGCCAGGAATCCTCCAGCATCATAAATACATCTGGAACTTCACCAGCAGGTCCTGCTGTCCCTCTGAGGCTGATCCTGGTGGACATTCCCTCTCTGCCATGGCACTGGGGTGAGGGGATGGGAAGAGACTGTTCTCCCACATTTCCTTCCCTGCAGCTTCCCGAGGGAGGGAGAAGCTTCTCCTACAACGTGGTGCAATAAAATAGAGCAGCAGGCTCCCAGCTCCATCTGCCATTCCATCAGGGCAAGCTGCATTTGGATTCTTCCTCTGAAAATGCAAAGTGCAGGCAAAAGTCCAAAGGGATTTTCTGCCATAAGAAGTGTTCTGGTGTAATCATAATTTCTCCTTGTTAATGAGAAGTCTTTGGGAATAAAGGCTCACATCAGAAGCACATTGCCCACCTTACCATGAATGATCAAATATTGGAAAAAACACTTTGGAGAAAAACTGAGAAACTGCATAAAAAGCATATATCTTAAAAAAAAAATAAATAAAAAGAAAAAGAAAAATCAACAAAATGAAACACTTTATCCAGAGAAGCTACAGGATATCCATAGGATATTCTGGGAATTACAAATAAGATTTGAAATGCTGACATAAAAGAAAATAAACTGTTCCAACTTGACTTAACAGCAGCAAAGGACTCTAGAAGTAAATCCATGACACTGAAAAATACAGAATTTCCCAAGATGCTGGCAGCAAACATCACAAAATCTACCTTTGGCACCAAAGGAATATTCCAGTTAATGAAACACACAGCTTGGAAGGATCTACTAGAAATTGTAAGAGATGCCTTGAAAAAATTCATCCCTTCTAGTGAAATTTCCAATTAAAAAAAAAATACTGAGCAGGAGCTCATTTTACATTGGAAAGGAATTTCTCCATCCTGGAGATGAGCTGAGGAAAGGGGGCAAACAAGTGACTCAGAACCAGGGGGAGTTTGGTCTGGCAAAGTCAGAGCTAGAGGAATGTGATAGGGATGCTTCATGTCCCAGAAAGGATGGCCTGGAACAGACCACAAACAGATGAGGAAAAACATGGATAAAACAAATGAAGAAAAGGGAAAAAGAAATTTTTGGAGAGGTTTAAAAAGCTATTTTAAATGGGAAGGTGGATGGAAGGGGGTTGCTGTCCTATTAATCCAGTTCTCTGGCATGGAATGCCATTTGGCAATGGAAACTTGGTGGCAATAATATTTAGAGTGACATTTATGAGTATAAATGTCAGGAAGTTAGAGAGCCATTAAAAAAAAAAGGCTGTTGGCACAATAACTTAATCCTGATTAAATGAAGTTTGGGAGCCTTGCTCAATGCCTTCATTAATACCCGGTCATAAGCTGGGCAACACCAATAAATGGGAGATAAGGAGGGTTTTAACCATTACAGATAAGATTTTATAGTCACAATCTCACAGCAGCAGTGGAAACTCAGCCTGGATTTGAAAACCTTGATGTATTTATGGGTGCCATTATGATATGGATGCCTGATAGGGACTGGACATGACCTTGAGAGACCTTTCCAGAGCTTTTCCCTCGTTCCTCCAGCAGCATCCTCTCAGGCTGTGTTCACCCCAGCACTGTGCTCTTCCCAGCTCCCCACACTGAAGCTATTCCATGTGATGCCTTTGGGATTTCAATTTTTATAGTTTTCATATTTTGGTAACCCTGCAATTCTTTGGTGTATAACTCTAAACTCCATACCCAGTGTGAGCTGCTGCTTTCCCATTTTGGGCAGACACAACAATTCCTCTCCAGGCTGGGAATCAAGGACCCCTCACTGCCTCAGGTCCAGAGATGGAAACAAAAGTGAGTTTTGGGGGGAGCAGATTTGGGGTAAATGACTTCATTACCTGAAGCTGTAATTGGAAGATTAACCCCCAATGTGCAAATGGACCAAACTTATAAAAGTGTGAAAACCTGTGACCCATTGTCCATTTGGGGTGTAGCCCCTGGAGGGCTTTGTCTGCCCAAAATGTACCCGAAGGCCCTTCCATAAATAGAACTGCTTTTTATTGCCTTGATTTTGTCTGGCCTCTGTTGTTGGGTAACCCCAAAAAGGCATCCCATGTCCACCAGCTGAATAAAAACCAAAATTATCATTACAGGAAATGCACCAAGCCTTCTTTCATGTTTGGATGCAAGACCCAAAGGCCTCTCATCCAGCAGCCAGAGCAGTTTTGCTTGAAATCTTCCTTACACCAAACCTCAGCAATGCTTTGGAAAGGTTTCCCCCACCAGGAAGAGCAGAGTTTCAGATGCTCCACCCTTTCCACAGCGTCATTTCAAACGCTCTTTCAGCAAAGGTCACAACTGCTTGGTGTCGTAGCCTTGCTGCTGCCCATCCAGAGGGGAGGGTGATTTGTAAAATTTAGATGCACGTCCCCCTGTGGGCTGCAGCGTTCCCCAGAGGGACTGCAGTGGAAGTTATGTGCCCCATCAAACCATGCACAAACCAACCTTGCTGCTCTGGAGTGTCCTTACCAAAATCAGACAGAGAATTCTTCTCTTCCTCAGCTAAATTTAAGATATACTTGATTTAAAAAAAATGTATTTGATTTCAAGACACATTTTTACTTCTGCTAAAACATGAAAGAGGTAATGAAGAGCACCAGATTTCAGCTCTTAGCAGGGCCTTGCAGTTTATCCTTCATGCCACAAGCACTGGTCAGACATATAGCATTTATTTACACTGGGGCTGAGTCAGGATCCAGACTTTCTAACACAGTGGCATGCAACAAATGAAATGAAATGAAATGAAATGAAATGAAATGAAATGAAATGAAATTATAAATAAAATGCATCTTGTCTTTTCCATATCTATGGGAGCAGACAGGAATTATCACAGACCCGGCCAACTGCTCACCAACCCTATCCTAGATGGAAGAAAACTCCTTCTTTGCTGAGCTGTTGCCCAGAGCAAGCAGAAACAACCCACTGGTCCCAAAACCAAAGCTGGAGTTTGGGGTGTACCCAAAACAAGGATTCAGCAACAGCACCTTCATCAGACACAGCATTGAACACTGAGGGAAGATGGAGCTTTGGTCTGGTGGGTTTGTTATGTTTGGAAGAAAAGTATTTTTTGTTTTTTTTTTTTTTTCCTTTTCTCTTGGTCCTTGACAGCTTCAGATCATCCCAAAACAAGGGATATTTGGTGGAACTGTGTCAGGAACTCATCCTGCAAGTTGAAGACCTCGACCTTTGGAGCATCATCCGTAACCCAAGTGCCCTTAGGCTCAAGGCTGCGTTTGCTGTGTGAAGATGACCAGCACATCAGGAAAAGCTCTGCTTTGTGTCTCTTCAATCAAACACTGATTTTTATGCACCAGCATGAAAGAACACATAGGACTTGTTTAGATTCCGGTGATGTTCTTAGCAGAGAACTGGAGAGAAAGTACTCATGTGCTTCCCATTGGGATATAAACCCAACATCTACTTCAGGGGGGAAAAAAAAGCATAATTCCATTTTCACCAAAAGCTGAAGAACACATGAAACACCATCTTTGTGAAACTTGGGATAATATACGACAATATTTTAAAGGGTTTTTTGCCATTCAAATGTTTTTATTATAGTAAATTCTTCTGCTTAGCATGGGGAGACTGAAAAGGAAAACCACACAAGGATGTTCTTCGTAACATCCCGCTGATTTGAAAGGGTCAGATTTTCTCCCCTCGAGATTTGGTACTGGAGTTAATTAACCTCATTTCCAAAGAGTATTGGAGTCTTCTGTTCTTAAAACTCTGCAATGCCAGCAATGCCACCCACCCCATGGCAATTCAGTGCCTCAGTCTCCTCAGAACCTTCTGTAACAACATTTCCTTTGCTGTGATTTAAAACTTCCACTACTATTCTAATTTACTCTACACATGGGGAACATTTTCATGTTTTGCCACTGACTTTCAAGTATTTTAAGAACATTATGTGTCTCTCATTGCTCCTCTCCACATTTCATAAACCCCATTCATACACCAAAGGTCATGGTTGTTTTTAAACCTTTGATCTTTCTTGTTTTCCTCTTCCAAGCTCCTCCAACTGCTCTTCATCTTGTCTCGAGTGCATCCCTGAGTCCTGCCCAGCAGGAAGGAAGGAGCCCAGGAGATGGCAGATCTGCAGACAGGGAGCAATGGCACAAATAAAAACTCAGAACAAAACGGTGCTGTCAGGAGGATGTTTGCTCACAGCACTTCTCCTTCTGGTACAACATCATTCCTGAGGACTACGAAGGAAAAGCTCCGGGTTATCTTATCTGAATGTTTGCACATTTTTAGCAGTGAGTCAAACCTTCTCTAACCAGAGTCCAGCTCTGTGAGTTTAAATTCTTTAAAGTCAGCAGTAGATAGGTCTGGCCAAGCCAGCCTTTTACTTTTGGAACAAAGTCTGCCCCATTATTGCGCCCCTTCCTCTCCCCTTGTGCTGCTTTAACCATGCAATTCATCTGCCCTAAATTCTCTTTCCTTAAGAAAGTAGAATATAAGACCAAGTTTCACTGATTTGCTTTGCTGTAATGGGGGGAGTGGGTGTGGAGAGGCAAAAAACAAACCACAAATTATCATCAGGATTTATAAACAAGGTAGATGAGAGTGAGTGACAAAGACAGGAAATGCAAATAGAAATAAATAAACATGGAACAAGCATAAGGCAAGTGAGGTGATCATCTGATTTTTATTCATTTTTTTGAGATTTAAGAAATGTAGAAAACCTGCAAGCTCAAACCTCACTGTATACACCTAAAACAAATACCAGCAGATTTCAAAGAAGAAACAAAATGTGGAGGCCACTGACCACAGAAAGGGATTCTCATCACGATTTCTTATTTGTTCCTCTTCTGAAAATAAAACTTTCTTCCTCTAAGGAGGCAAAGATGAGACAATGGAAAAGGAAACCTTGCTTAGGGGTAAGGAAATTGTGGGCATCATTTCCCAGCAGAGACTTAACTGTTTACATGACAGAAATTGCTCAGATTGGAGACATGACCCCATGGCCCTCCTGCTCCACAGACAGAGATTGCAGAGCAAGCCCTGGTACATTTAAGGTCAAATCATCACACTGAGCTTGCACCAGGAAAGAGGAGGGACAGCAAAATGCACTTTTCGCATCAAATTCAGCTTTTCTTCTGCTAAAGACATCCACAGAGGCATCACATTCAGGCTTAAAACCACTTTTGTTTGGGTTTCTCACAAAGCAGTTTTTACCCCAGCCGTGCCTGATCAGTGGAGTTCCATGTACATCCACAGTCCTGCAGGAAGGTTTCCTGGAGGGAGGATTGCTGCAAACACATGTGCAGGCTCTGGCGGTGCAGCCATTCACCCAAACTCACCTGAACACCTCTCCCCACCACCCTGAGTCCCCTGAGCTCCCTCTGCACCATTCCTCATTTCGGAGTTTCCATTTGCTGTTGCCAAAGCATTGAGATATTGACTGAACTGCAAGAACTGTGTGTAGTCCTTTTCCTGAGCTAGAGCAAAGCTCACCTTCAAACTGACTCACTGAGCCACCTTTTTTATCCCTTCCCTGTGCCTGCACCCTGACCACGCGGTGCCCTCCAAGATTTTCCCCTACATGTCTCCATGCCAGCTCTCCTGAGCTCCTGCTCACAACCAGGGCTAGGTCACTCCTAGTGCTTTGCTTTTTCTCCCTGGGCCTCTGTTTGCCTAAGCTGCTGAGAAAAGCCAGCTTAGTTTAGTACCAGGCTTTGGGGCTTTTTATCCCTCCAGCTTCTCAAAGCGAGGTGCTGCTTTTTGGGTTTTTCTGACCTGTATATGAGGGATTTATGTTTTATATTCATGGAATGGTTTGGGTTTGGAGAGGATTTAAAGCTCATCTTGTTCCACCCCCTGCCATGGCAGGGACACCTCCCACTGTCCCAGGCTGCTCCAAGCCCCAGTGTCCAACCTGGCCTTGGGCACTGCCAGGGATCCAGGGGCAGCCACAGCTGCTCTGGGCACCCTGTTAAAGACAGTGAACATATAACTGTATTATGCAAGGAGCAATTAGATCCATTTGCCTTTCGACTCTCAAATTAGATCTTGGACACTCACACGGTGATGTGGTGAAGTCTCACACCCGTTTGCACTTTCTATTGCATAGGAAAAAATAAATAGTACCAAGCAGCAGAAAATGAAGCCACTTCTGTGTTATTTCTATGCATTTTTATGACAAATACATTAGAAATATCAAATTGTCATTAATGGGATTCTGAGCAATCACAGTAATAAAGAGATCTTTTATGACTTTGATGATTCTGTGATTTAATGATTTTATGTGAGTGCTGAGGTGGAAGCTCTAAGGAGAGCAAGCCTTGCGAAGGCACCCTGCTGTAATTTCTCCCACTCTACTCCTGCTTCTTGCCTTTCAACTTCCACAATACAGCAATCTGAGGACTCTCTCTGTTTCCATATTACAGGCAAGAAATGCACCTCCAGATATCACAGACTTCATTGTATTTTACATTTACTTAGGGAACTCCAAAGTATTTGGTTCTGGGCCTTTTGTAAAGCCAGCAGGACCTGGAATGAGTTTTAATTGCACAGAGGTCTTGATTAATGCTCAGAGTTTATTTTCCTCACTCTGCCCTGCCTGGTGGATGCTCCTTCTCTACAAACTGCAGCTCCCTTGAAAACGTTCTGTGTTAGGAGAACTCTCCATTTTAAAAATAGCTTTATTTATGATTTCCGCAGAATGCAATTAAACCAAAAGTGGGACCCTTCAGAGAAATTCAAGCCAAAAATCTGTTGCTGTGAACATGCTCTGGGATTTCTGCCTGCAAGTCTGAAGCCAAGCTGCTTTATTTGCACACTGGGATTCTTAAACCCAGATGTACCCTTAAAATGCTCATCCAACAAGGGTGGACTCTGGATCCCTGTGGGATCAAAGTGATCCTTGAAGAGGGATTTAAATTTATCTGTACATTTACAAATTAAACCACTGTGACATTATTTCTCAGTGCTAGAAAATCTGCAGCAGAAAACTGTTTTTTTATTCACTCTTATTTAATGTAGAAGTGTGAGTTCAATGTAGTTGTTTCTTCCACAGGAAGAAACACAAACCAGACATTGCACTTGGGCTCAACACCTGACTTCAAAAAAACTGAGGTTAATCCCATCTTGTGCCCCAAAAATCAGCAGCTCAGGGCTCCAGTATTTTCAGAGAACCTATTTTGGGCTGAGGGAGGATGCACAGCTTGTGGAAGTGTAAACCAAATGAACATGCAAAAGCACAAATGAGCAAAGCTAGAAAAAATTCCAAAAATATCTCTGAGTTTTTCAAAAATATCCATGAACATGTTTTGGAGAACTAAAATATTGTAGAGATGAAACAATTTTTTAATGATTGAAGTGACTGTGATTATCTTGGTTTGTCTTTGTGCATGGGGAAGGGTGGAGCTAAACCTTTATTCTGGCCTGGAAGTGAACAAAAAGAAGCATTTGGACATGGAAATACATTAGGACAATCCATTTTACAGCTTCTCCTGATCTTCCCCAGAGTACCAAGACACTGTTGTACACTGCTGGGATTTAAGAGCAGGGACAGATGAGATGGAATCAGACCAGACAGGAACCATTTTATGGCTCATCTTCTAAAGATCAATCACTGGTGTTTTACCCTTGGTCTTGGCATTGAAAATTCTGCCAGATGTTACCAGCTGACAAGGCCAGAAGAGAGAATTTCACACTGAGGCAGCTGTGTGATAAAAACCTGACACCCCCATTTCCACAGCTACCCCTGAACACCCCAGGCAGCTCCAGCCACAGCTGAAGATGCAGAAAGATTCCGCTCATAAACTTTATTTTTTTTTTTTTTTTTTGTTGTTGTGATTTGTTCTTGGTTTTCTTCCTGCCCGCAGTTGGTTTCGCTCACTTATTTTGGGGAATTTGTAGGAAAATCCTTTCACCCATTTTTCAATTAAAAGCAATGCAATTATTGCCACATCCTTTCCCCACACAAATACCTCGTAAACAGCTGGAACTTTTAAGCTCGAGTCTTGGCCAGGCTTGTCAGGGGTGTTTGGGGATATTTGACATGGCTACAGTGAGTCAGTGTTGCTTTGCCCAAGCATTAAAACGACTTAATCACAAGACTGCCTTAATCACTCAATTTTATTTTTTTTTTAGCTTCTGAAATTTTAGGATTCCCATGTTCAAGACTTTTCCCTACAGCTTTAATATCTAAAAACAGGGAAGAAATGTTCAAATATTCCAACAGTTGGGGCTGGAAGGCAAAATTCAAGCATGCAATGTGGGATAGATTATGGGATCTGGGAACTTAGATAAATTCAGGAAAAATAATTTAAATTCTGAGCTTTAGAATGCTGCTCTTGCCATGCTTCCAGAAGTTTGCCTGTTTCTGTAGTGGTTTAGTAATAACCTGTCACACCCATTCTGCCACACAGCCCATCCTTCAAACCTGTGAAGGACGGAGGGAAGAGTTACAGGAAATCCTTCTGCAAGGAAAACAGCTCAGGGTTTATATCTGGCTGGGACAAGGACACTTGGCAATATATTCAAGGGTCCCCTAACCAAGGAAAAATGCTGTAATAATTATGTTGACCCAGCTTCAGCATGGAGAGTCTTCAAGTACAAATGACATTTTCATAATCTCTCAATAAACACTTTTGCAGATAACAAGAAAACTTTTTATTTGATGCCTTTTGCTGGTCATAAATTCAAAAGTTTTTGTTTTTTACTGTCTTCCGTTCTAATCAGTGATTTAGGAGGGAAAGGCTTTGAGAGGTTCAAAATTTCCATTTGCAGTGGTTGAGCTGGAATAAGGATCTGCCTTTGGCACTACTTATGTGAGGGGACCAATATTAAAGAAGTAAAAGATTTTCAGGGGATGCTGAAACTCTTTACGAATGCACTTTGAATTTTACAAGTAGTTTGGGCCAGAGTGGATTGGGAAAGACCTTTGAAAAGATAAAAATGCTGTCAAGTAATGTTTTCAGCCCGATTTGCTTTCTTTTGTTTTCTAAACAGCATTTTCTGCTTTGAAAATAAATATAATATTGACTCAAAAGAAATCCTTTAAGTCGCTGTCAGGGTTTGAGGTTTGTTTTTTGATTTTTTTTTTCTTTTTTTTTTTTTTTTTGCATTCAAAAGAGGAATAAGCTAAAAAATCCCAGATTCAAGTCTGAGAGAAGTCGTGTCGATTGATGAAAAGTGAATTTTCTTGAGCTGGTTGGAAAATCCAAAATCCATTTTTTTTATCTTTGTCACCTTTTCCCCTGTCCCTGCCTCCCTGGTGCTGCGTGGACAGCTGGTCAGCCCCTGGAAGGGCCCTCATCTGTGTGCCCATGGTTTATCTCCAATCCTGGCTCTGGCTCCAGGCTCTGGTAGCCCTTAGTGCCTGTGCTGTATCCTCATGGCCAGACCCTTCTCTGACCTCTTCCTTCTGCTCCTGCCTCTGCTTTGTGGGGTGACTGACCCTGGCTGCTCCCCGACACACAGAGGGAAATGTTGGCTTTGGAGGTGGATTCAGGGCCTCTCTCAGGGTGATGTTTGCCAGATGTGCAGTGTCCATCAGGGTGATGTGATGCTGCATGATTTAGCATGGCTGCTCCTTATGCAAAACAACTCTTGAGGCATTTTCTTTTTCCTCCCTGGGGACTCCAGGGAGCTGTTTTTATGTGCTGCTCCTTTCTGCCTGGATTCTTTTTCATTCCTTCCACATTACATGAGACAGTAGGTGGGAATGTGCAGCCAGATAATGGTAATTTATTACTGATCTGTCAGACTTGTTCAAAAGTCTTTCCAGCTAGGACTATAAATTCAGCATTTCTGTCCTTGCCTTGCCTTTAGTGATCTGAGAAGCCTTTTGGGGGAAGGCAGTGCCACGTCTAAATTTCTTGCAAATATTTAAGCAGGACATACAGGAAGTTGGCATATGGAGAAGTGTTTTTCTCTTATAAGATTGGATTAATTAATTTATTATAATTGGATTTATTAATTAATTAGCTATGTTTGGGTGTTAATTTTTGGTGAAAGCTTCTGCATTGTGCCTTCCCCAGAGCAGGTTTCTTCTCTCCTTTATGTCAGGATTCTTTGTGATCCTTCTTACATTGGGAAAATACAGTAGAAATTTTTCTTCTCCTTATTTTTGCTTTCTATGCCTCCTGCTTCCTCTGTTTGTCTTGAATAAAATGAGTTGCGGACATTAATTAGGTGTTATATCTCCTAGAATTGTAATTCTGATAAATTCTCATTCTCATACTTTCCCAAGTGTATCAGGGTATTATTTACAACCAAGCTGGGATGACAGCTATTCTGCTTATTCTTAATTACTTTTGCCAGAATTGCATGTGCTAAATCATATTTCATCAGGTCTGTGGGTCAGGTTCTGTTGTTGGTGTGTGTAAAATTATGTAAAATAATACATTAGTGCATCTGAGTGTGGCTCAGGGATGAGTATCTTATCCAAAGCCATGGCACCGTTATTAATTAATAAACCAAGGAACTATCAGTGAGCTTTTTCTTTCCCCAGTCTGTTTGACTCTTTCTGCTGACATTAAACACCAAGGATTAATCCAGCACGCAAAGTGACCATGAATTTGCAGCTGGTTTCAGAGTAATCCATTAGCTTTCAGCTGCAACACCCTGGGGGACTAAGCACTCCCCTGGGCTGGTGTCTAAACTCTCTTTCAAAGGATTTGATTCCATTTCACCTTTTGGAGCATTCTGAGGGGTGCCAGAAGGCACAGCACACTGGCAGCTTTCCTTGGGTAGTCTATCATCCAATATGTTCAGGTTGTGCTTGTTCTCAGGAACTGCCACCTAAGGTCACCTCTTCAGTCAGGACTTTCCAAGAAATCACTGTGCTGCTGGAAATGTTCCCAGCTGTAGCAGCAGCAGAGAGAGCTTTGGATTCCATATTTCTACAGTTCTCTGTTGGATAAAATTCATTCCGTGTCTGACATCACTTAAAGGTAAAACACCTTAAATAAAGTACAATGCTCATTCTCGTGGAGTTTAATTGAATTCGAGGCATCCCCACACCAGAGCTGAGCAGCAGCTTCCAGAAATCACTCTGCTGCATTTAGAGCTTTCATTTTCACCAGGTATCAGCAGGATAAATCCTCAAGTGTTGCAGGAAAACTCTTCAATATTCCACAGAGCATCGAGCATCCGTGAGCCACGAGTTCCCTCCCATCCCTGCCTGGTGCTATTTTACCATAAAAAATAGCATGTCAAGCAGCTTTGTGTTTTGTTCTCAAAATCTGTGTCCTGAGCCCTGGCCTGAGTGAGCCCTGTGCTGATTTATTCTCACAACGTGTAGCCAGCACAGAATCCAGACAGGAACTGAGGAGCTGTGTGCTGCCTGCCTGCCTGGGCTCATTTTTCTCCTCTGTTTATCTGGCAGGACCAAGGGGGTTTGTCTGCTCTGCTCCAGCCTCAGTGGGGCACAGCCTGAGGATGTGCTTCTCCCCAAAGCATAAACATCTCTTTCCCGGAGTTTTTATGAGACCTAAACCTTCAGAGCCCCAGCAGTTACCAATCAGCCTTTCCAACTCATGGGGTGATGACTCTTTAGCTCTGAATGATGTTTGTCTTCAGGTCAGAGAGGGATGCTGCTGCTGTGAGCGCTGTTCAGCACTGAAAATTGTACCGGGAGTGCTTCAGGGGACAGCAGGATCCTCATCAGCTTTATAACACTAAAAAGGAAGGATAAAGTAGGTGCAAAATGTTCTGCCTGGCAGCATTCGGTGTGAGAGTTAAATGACAGCAGGGATTCAAGGTGACAGACTGCAGCATCTGTGCTGGAAATGCAGCCAGGTTCAATGTTCTGCATTATTACAGTGACTCTGACCACAACGGGTGTAATTAATATTCCTGAGCACAGTTCTGTAAATAGACTTACTCGAAAAGCAAATTGTCCCATCACCCTGGGCACTGAACAGTAATAGAGCCCAGGAAATGGCCAATCTCTCTTCAAAAGGGAACTCTGGCTTTGCTTGTTCCTTTTAGCCCATGCTGGGCCTTGTACCCAAGCAGGAGCAATGAAAACTGAGAGTATTGAAAAGAAAAAAATACAACTAAACAACAACAACAAAAAAAATCCCTGAAAAAGAGAGGAAATTGATGTTAAAGCATGAGCAATGAAAACTGAGAGTATTGAAAAGGAAAAAAGAACAATACAAGCAAACAACAACAACAACAAAAAATAAAAACCAAAACAAAAAAAAAAATCCATGAAAAAGCAAGGAAAATGATGCTAGTGATCCAATTTTGTTTAGGCAGGACAAATCAGAGAACCAGAATCAGAGAACATCTTGGAGAACCCTCTGGCTGTGGCCTCAGTGGGTGATGTGAGCAGCAGAGAACGAAGTTTCCAACCCGCACCTGCAGAGGTTTTCTTCACATTGCATTTCTAAAGCTCTGGTAGCACTTGCTCCACTAAATTAAAGAGGGCTGAGACAACCAGCTGAATAAAAGGAAGCCTAAAATATCTTCTTTTTTTGTTTATATTCCTGGAAATCAGTGCCTTCCCTCTAAAACTTTCGGGAACAGCTTCCTGTGTGCCCTGCTATCAGCAGACTGCTTCTCTGCTGTCACAAAGTGGCATTAACTGAGAAAAGGCCTTGCCCCTGTTTGCTTGTCTGGGGTTTTGTTCGGCTTGTTTGTAAAGCAGCTCTGGATGAGCTTTAGGTGCCTTGCCAGAGCTGAGAGCAGATAACCCCGATGTTTGTGAAGCTGCTCTTCTTTCACTCACTCCTGACTCTAACAAGCAGAGCCTGACTCTTTCAAAGCTGGGAAAAGCTCCTCAGTTCTGGCATTTCTTACCTCTACACTCACTGACTGTGTAGTTTCTACTACTGTGATATTTTCACAATGCCCAAGATTTATTTTATTTTTTTTTTTTAACTATCATTGCACTTCTGATTACTCTGTTTAAGTTGGATAATGCAAGGCTGGCTTTATGTGTTTGCTTTTGCTTATTTTGATAGATAAATTTGAACTATCAGAGCTGATAAACCTGCGGCAGATTTTTTTTTTTTATTATTTTGTTGCAGTGAGTAGATAGATAGGTTTTCTTGCTCTGCTGAGTGATGTGAGGGTCACCACAAGAGCAAAGATGGTTCAACCTTGCAGCAGTGCCAGAAACCACAACTTGGATATATTAATTTAACTTTAACAAGCAGAATACAATCTAGAGTAGAACCACAGATGTGATAAGAAGCTGGGCTGGCTGTAGGACCTTATATAAAATACTGAACACAGCTCACTTGTGTGCCTTGGAAAGTCCTGATTTGTATTTCAAAAGGTGCATGTGTGGTATTTTCTAACTTTCCAGGAGGAGCACAGAGTGTTCTTTTGGGACCTGCATTGCTGAGGTCATGTGCTGGAGACACCTTAGTTTTTATGATATTTACTTGGTTTCTTTCATTGTTTTGGAACAGCAAAACCCACATGCACTGTTTTTTTCTTTTATACATGTATAAACATGAGAAGGTGAAAATTATTGTTTTTCAGGTTGTGGTTTCTTGTGCTCATCCAAGGACAGTGCTTGCCCTTGGAAGAACACTCTGGGATGCTCAGTGCTGCTGGCTGGAATGTAGGAGTGTTCAGCCACATGTGAAAATTGCTGGGGGTGGGACTGCTACCTCCTCTCTCTTTTGAGAGGTTCCTGCTGCTGCAGAATTAGGGATTTGTGTATGGCACAAACATTCCAGGTAAGGAGGTTTGCACATGTACACGAGACAAGGAAAAGCCTAAGCTGCTCCTCCAGGTGAAGATCTGGTTTGAGGCTTTTTTATGGATGTAATGGCAGCTGAAGGACTGGTGCTGACAGCAAATCCACTCAGCTCTTTCTGGGCATACTCACAACAAGCTGCTTCCACTGAAACTAAAAGCCAAACTTCCAGGAGGCAGCAGGATGATGCTCAGTAAGGGCAGGGTGATGCTCCTGTAAGTCACTGGGCTTGCAAGAAGTCCTGCAGATGTGCTTGTTCATGTGAGAGGAACTTTCAGCAGCTGCTTGCCCAGAGGAGCAGAAACTTCTCAAGTTCAGAGAATCTTTTAAGGCTTATTCCAGAAAAAAAAAAAAAAAATCATCAAAATACTGTCTATTCACTGGGTCCCAGCTCAGCTGACACCTTTAATTTTTTTTTTTCTTTCTCCTCTTTTCTCCTGTCCCCATGGCACATGCAGATCCTCCCACACCCATGGGCACAAGTGCCTGTGCAGCTGTGAGCTTCCCTCCTGCCTGGGGCTCACAGCTCGCTCGGGAGGAGCTCTTGGGTGAGGGAGAATTTGTCAGCACTGTCAGGAACTCACCCTCATCTCCCAAAGAGAAAATCACCTCAGCCAGGCTGACCTGGTGGACACATGAAGGGTAAATGCAGTGCTTCACACAATTACTTGCAGGTTATTTATGTTTCCCAGTGGATTGTTTGTGAGAGGCTTGTGGAGGATTGTGCCATGGAAAAGTTAAGGAGGTTTTCCAAACACTGTTGGCCCAGAATCATTGCATTCACCTAACTTGATTATACAACTGTTTTGTAACTAATTGTTTTTCAGGTAGTTAAGATCCACATCTTTTATATAAAACCCTGTGAATGTGGACTGGAGATGCCTTGATCTCAATAGTTATCATTTGCAAGTAGGAAGTTTATTATGTTTAATCAGTTCTATCATCAGGTCTCAATAAATTCCATTTTTCCAGCCAGCAGATCTGATGTAACTGAATGGTCACATTTTCCAAAGATCTGTGCTTGGGAGCTTTGTGCTAATCTTCCTTGGGTTGTTTTTAGTGTTGTCATTTTGTTGGGTTTTGTTGTTGTTGTTGTTTTTTTTGTTTTGTTTTGTTTTGTTTTTCTGGGGGGGGGTTGGTGGGTAGGACAGGGTTGGTTTGTTGATTTTTTTTATTTTCTGGGGTTTGTTTTATTTAGTTAGGATGTTTTGGTTTGGGTTTTTTTCTGCCAGTGCTTCAGTCAATAAGTTCCATGCATTTACAAGGTAACTGCTCAAAGTACTTTCCATCCTTCATGTGGTCTGTGAGGATTCCTGTGTTACTCTGTCCCTCTTGAGTACTGATGGAGATCTTGTTTTTGGCATTGGGTCTGGCCTACAGGGCCCTGCTCAAGACTGCAAACCCCGTGGCCTGCTAAACTCTGCCTTAAGATGTTCAATTTCTGTTTGTTTCCAAGCCATAATTATTTATAATGCAGAAACCAGTAAGATCTTATGTGAGTACTTAAAAAACCCAAGTGTTTTGCTGTCACGTGAGGTTAAAACTCTGTACGTGACCTCAGTGGCCTCATAGGGATTTCTCCCAAAGTGAAGCTCATGTTTTGTTCCATGCAGAGGTTCCCCCATCACAAGGTCAGCTCCTGACAGAACATTCACCAAGGAGAGGTTGCCTGGATTCCAGGGGAAGCTGTGGCTGTCTGGTGAGGTTGTGCAGAGGGTAAACACAGCCTGGGAAGAAGGAGTGTGAGAAAAAGCACGTGGCATGTGCTGAAGGAGGGCTGCTCTCCCCCCTGCCATGTGCTCTTGGCCAGCACAGCGTTGAGGATGTGAACTGGCATTTCCCTGGGGAAAGGCTGCTGCTGCTTCTCTTTGATAAGTTTGGGGTTTTGGAGTAATTTAAGGTAATTTTAGTCTGGGATTGACATCGCTTTTTACTTCCCAGCTGGGATACAGCCCTACAGCTCTCGTGGGGTGTCACAGACACCTGGGGTTCCCCTTGTCTTGGTTTTTAAGTCCACAAAATTCTTGTGTGCTCTCCTTGCTTTTCTAAAAGGTGATCCTGGTGCATCAATAAAACACCCAGCATTGAAACATGTCCAGTGTTCAGTATTCCTCATTTTTTACAACGTGGAGGAGGCGATTCCATGTGGTTTGATACGGGCAGTGATGTGCTGCTCCCACAGCTCCATGTTCAGTGATGGGAAGGACAAGGGCAAAGGCTGCTCAGCAGGAAGGACTCACTGGGCTCCACCCGTGGCAAGGAGTCAGAGCTGGTTAGTGGAAAAAAGAAAAGGTTTGAACTATAAACTCTGCATTAGTTGGTGTTGAAAGAGCTGTTTTTTCCATGTATCTAAGCTGGCAGGGTTTGCACATGGACAGTAATCACAAGACATGAGAGCTCCTGGTTGTGGCAAGGCAGGTCGCACTTTGGAAAGGTAAAATCTCTGTTTTGTCTATTCAGATGATGCTTTTTTCTCTCCTTGAGATGGAGAAACTCTCCTTCAGTGAAAGTGGTGTCTGCCCTTGTGACCATCTAGGCCACTGTGACCTTCTAGGATCTTAAGGGAGCTGTAAAAAAGAGGGAGGGGAAATTTTTTGTATGGACATATAGTGAAAGGACAAGGGGAATGATTTTAAATTGAAAGAGGGCAGGATTAGATAGAATATTTGGAAGAAATAATTTATTCAGAAGGTGGGGAGCTCTGGCACAGCGTGCCCAGAGAAGCTGTGGCTGCCCCTGGATTCCTTGGGGTGTCCAAGGCCAGGCTGGACAGGGCTCTGGGAAAGCCTGGGATTCCAAATTTGTTGGAATCACCACAGAGGATTTAAGAGCTGCTTGTTGGGCTTCTGCTGTGGGCGACAATTCTTAGTTCAGTTGTAATGTTTCAACCAAGTGGTAAAGAAAACTGAGGAGGAAAGGGAAACTCAGGCTGTCCTTGAGGATTTCAAGTCAAAATCTGCAGCAACACATTTTAAAGGAATAGCTGTGACCTTGAGAACACCTGAGAATTTAGAGTCTGGATTCAAGTTCTCATGTTTGGTATGTCCATGTTGAGAACTTGAGTTCTGCTGGAAGTGCATCTGCTTGAAACTTGAGGTTCTTGAGGTGTTCTTTAATGCAAAATCTTAATAAAAGTACACTAAATTGGCTTCTGTGTGTGTGATTGAGGCCAGCTACTGGAGCAGGCTGTGCCAGCATGGACTCCTTGCTGGATTCAGGAGCATTTTTATTTGTTTTGATTCTTCTGCACATTTAAATACAAAGCTGTAAAAGTAGGACTGAAAAACCTTTTTGACCAGAGATTTGTTGTGAGGGATTTAGAAGGGCAGGTTTCTTCAGATAGCCTGGTTTTCCATTCTGTTCCATCAGCTGTGGATCAGGTGAGCTCTGTAGAGAAATGGGCTTTTGGTGTTTCCTGCAATCCATGGAGGGAATGCCACAGGAGAACTGCCTGGGTATTTTCAGGTGAAGGCTCACATCAGGCATTCAGACAAATCAGTGTAGGTAGCCATAATGACAACAAGCTTCTCCTCTAGCCAGTGGAATAATGCTCAAAGAATTATTTTATAGATATTATTGCAGGCCAGGGGGAAGCCTAACTCTGCTTGAGACACCAGACTCTGTATTTTGTTATTGGTTTCTCTCACCTGTGTTTCTTTGGGATGCAACAAAAACACAACGTGATCAATGCTTAATTTATTGCCTCAGCAACAGCACTGGAGATCTGGCACTGAGTCAGAAGTGAGGGAAGGGACAGTGGTTTTAAGCTTAACATGAGTGGAATCATACTCACAATAGATGTATGAAACAA
This sequence comes from Cinclus cinclus, assembly GCF_963662255.1. NCBI lineage: Eukaryota > Metazoa > Chordata > Aves > Passeriformes > Cinclidae > Cinclus > Cinclus cinclus. Next base: position 8,490,023 of record NC_085064.1, read on the forward strand.
GAGGGAGAGGAAGGCTGGAGTTTCCATCAGCCAGCCTGATGATATTTTCAAGAATCAGTGTCTGGCAGCTCCATTAGCTGCTGGTAGAGCTTTTAGGAACTCTTAGGAGGACTGCTGAAACATCCCAGTGCTCTGACCCCGGAGCACACAGCGTCAGGAATTGGAGTTCCTTTGCTGGGGAGAATAATTCATCCCCATCCCCTTGCTGAGGGGAAAGTGGGAATAGCTCTAACAGCATGAAAGGATGTCTGGAGCTCTGTGCTCCTCTCCCTCCTGAATTTTAGGCAGGGTATTGTGTAAATGGGATTGGCTGGGAGCTGGTCACATCCTCAGCACGTGTCCCAGATTTCAGTTTCCCAAGGACATGGCCTCTGGTGACTCAGACAAATGGGAGAAGGATGCCTGTAATTATATTATAATTACTTACAAGCTGATTAAAGTGTTTCTGTGTGTCTCAAGCTTCTGGAAAATCATCCCTGGATTCTTCACAGCTAATTCCCCTTTTTTTAGGAGTGAGACCATCTGTCAATACAGAAATACTCCAGCAGCAGCATCTGAGTCTGAGGATAACTGGCACAGCTCAGGTGAGCATTGGCAGAACCAGAGAGGAGCTTTGCATCCCTCTTGTTCCCACCTGCAGCCACACATTAGGAAGTGCTGCAATGCAAACTGGGTCTCAGGGAGCCAAGCCAATAAATCAGTTTGGGATGTGGCCCTGGGATAGTCCAAGTGAGCAGTTGTGTCAAAGGAATGCATCTCCGTGGAAGCTGATTTTAGGAAAACTTAAAGTCATGTAAACTATTGCACTAAACACCAGGTGTGGGTCCAAACCCAAGCTCTACATTTGGATTGTTTGGCAGTTCTAAGCATTAAAGAGCTCGATTCTGAGGTAAGCTGTGCACGTTCAGCCTTTCTGCCTCCCACCTGAATCAAGATTTACTCATTACTTCATGGTTATGAAGTACTTTATGTGGAAACTTCCACACAACCAGTTTTTATGCAATTAGTGAAGAATTAAGGGCTTGATTTGTAACTCTCAGGTAGGAATCCTCTGGGGATGGTATGAGCACAGCAGGCAGTGTGTGCTTGAAGTGTGAGTTGGAGATGGAAACAGGGAAAAGGGAGTGCATTGGTCAAGCTGAAGCTGAAAAGATACTTGTTGGTTTTGAGCCTCTGATTTGAAACTGGGGAGTTCTAGAACAATTTTCCTTTGAAATCTGTAACAAAATTTAAAAAAAAGCATTTACTGGGTAACTTCAGTGCCAAGGAAAACAGTGATCACTTCTCCCAAACTGGAGGTGAGCACATTGGGTAAGTGGCTGCTGTCTGAAGAGGCAGAATTGGTGCTTCAGAACTATTTTATCATTTATTTGCCAGACTACATCATTGCTACTGTGACCCAAATGCCCCTGGCTTGTTCACACTTTCTGGATTAATCCTTAATAAAAATTCACCCTGTGAGTGGGTTTTTTTGGGCAAAAATTCACTTAGTCATAAAATTTCTAGTTAAGATTACCAGCTAGAGCTGCAAGGTGTCAGCCATCGGAGTCCCAGACTAAATGACATGGCTGTGGCAGAGAGGAGATAGCTGACACTATTTCCAGCAGACCTGAGTAAAACTTGTCTGCCTTTGCTCCCCATCAGTAGCAGAGGATGAAGCAGAAGAGATGCATGAAAATGAGAAAGGCTTCTTTTAAGTCTTCAGAATATTTTCTTGGTGATAAATTAAATTTGAGGGAGGAAAGGGTATAATTTATTTCTGCTCATGGCATTCGCACTGGCTGTGAGAAGAGTGCAGGGTTTTACCCAGCTTTTTCTTGAGCTGTATCACTTTTTTTTTTTTAATAGTGGGGGCTATGCAAAGAATTGCTGCATTATCTCATGGGTTTCCTTACTGCCCTTAAATCTTGTGCCAGTTGTTAACTTTCATGTTACTCACATATTTCATTACA